>NC_042626.1:69104835-69409134 GCF_901001135.1 Rhinatrema bivittatum | reverse complement strand
GGCCTACAACCACATGCATCACATGTGCAGTGACATATGATGCCGAGTGAATTTGACCAACTGAAGACATGCAACAGTAAGCCAACACAAGCTCTAGAGTGGCTTGGTGCTATTATAAAACCGCATCCAAAATTTATATTTCCACAAAGAGATCGCCTCATAGGGGAGTGCTAAGCTTCAAATACTCACTGCGTTCATGTCAATACCATTGGTGTATGACCAGGCATGCTGAAAATACTCTTCCAGCCGTTGGCGCAGTGGGTTTGGAATCTGGTGGAACCGAATGAATTCCTTGACCCTAAGCATCTGCGTGTGGTAGCGAGCAGTTCCTGAATATAGCCGTTGGATGATGGCAGAGACGTTCCCGAAAATACTGGCGTACATCAGGGCTGCAAGGCAGAAACAAGGCCTGACTGAAGAGCACTGGGTAGCACTTGCTGGATTTTCAGGGCTGTACCCCTCTGTAGTGAAACTCTATGGGTGAGCAAAGGCCACTGCACAGATCAAGAGCTTCTGATACTTAAAATAGCTCCATTCAAAGGGAATAAAACAGCAGTGACTTTGTGGAAGGACTGAGTGTTCCTGTGGTTATGTCTAAGTGATTTTTGGGAAGTACTGGATATTCCTTTAAGACAGAATACAGATATATCATCAACACACATATATGCAACTCTGTAGGACTGCCTGAAAAAAGCTTCCCTTCTGAACATAGTCCCATATCTTTCCCAGATTGCCTCATTCATGGCATTATTGTAAGAACCACATGGTAATAGCACACTATAGTATGCCAAAGACACAGCATTCCCATAGGAATTCTGCATGTCATCGTACCAATGCACGTGAAACCTGCAGCGTGTTATACAGATGTCATGTGGCTGTGGTGAAGGGATTTATAGAGAAATTTAATATAGTATATTTGGGAGGCAAAGTACAACAACCTACTACTACTACTAAACATTTCTATAGCACTACATGACATATACAGCGCTGTACAAACATACAAAAAGACAGTCCCTGCTCAATAGAGCTTACAATGTAATAAGACAAACATATAGGACAAGAGACTTGGGATATTTCTTAAAGCAAGACAATGGTTAAAAAGAAAAGAAAGTTAGTTAACAAGACCAAAAGCAGACAATCAAGCATAAGATTTAAAAGCAGTTTCAAAAAGGTGGGTCTATAGATGGGATTTAATCTTGGCAAAAGAGAGAGCAGGACTAGTTCAAGAAGACTATTCCAAGCGCATGGCATAGCCAGGGGGAAAGCACAGAGTTGGGAATTGGCAGTAGAAGAGAAGGGCACAGATAGGAGTGACTTATCCAACAAGTGTAGTGCACAATGAGGGAGAGATAAGAGAGGAGAGGTAGTGAGGTGCTGCAGAGTAAAAGTATTTGTAGGTGAGAAAGAGGAGCTTGAACTGTATGCGGGAGCGGATAGGGAGCCAATGCAGCGACTTCAGAAGAGGGGTTATGTTAGCATAGCGACCTTGGTGAAAGATAAGTTGTGCAGCTGAATTTAGGACAGGTTGCAATGGAGAGAGATGACTTGCTGGGAGTCCTGTGAGGAGCAGGTTGCAATAGTCTAAGCGGGAGGAGATGAGAGAGTGGATAAGGCTTCGGATAGTGTGTTCAGAAAGGAAAGGATGGATTTTGGATATGTTATAAAGAAAGAAATTACACGTTTTAGCAGTTTGTTGCGTATGCATAGAGAAGGAGAGAGAGAGAGAGGAGTTGAAGAGGACTCCAAAATTACGAGCCGATGGGACAGGGAGAATGATTGTCTTATCCACAGAAACAGAGAAAGGAGGAAGAGGGGAGGTGGACTTGGGGGGAAAAATAAGGAGTTCTCTCTTGGCTATGTTGAGTTTAAGGTGGTGGTGGGACATCCAGGCAGCAATGTCAGATAGGCAGGCCAAGATCTGGAATTGGATTTCTGGTGAAATTTCTGGTATAGAAAAGGTAAATCTGAGAAACATCTGCATAAAAATGGTATTGAAAGCCATGAGAGGAAATCAGAGCACCAAGGGAATTAGTATATAGTGAGAAGAGAAGAGGGCCTAGGACAAAGCCCTGAGGCCCACCAATTGATAGTGGAATGGCAGTAGAGGAGGAACCACCAGAGGAAACGCTAAAAGTGAGATGGGAGAGGTGAGAAGAGAACCTAGACAGGACAGAGTCCTGAAATCCAAGCAAGAACAGAGTATCAGGGAGTAGATGGTGATCAACAGTTTTCAAAAGTAGCAGACAGGTCAAGGAGGATAAGGAGAAAGTAAAAACCTTTGGCTTTAGCCAGAAACAGGTCATTGGAAACTTTGGCAAGGGCTGTTTCAGTTGAATGTAGAGGGCGAAAACCAGACTGGAGTGGATCAAGAACCTCTTGAGATGTAAGAAAGTCAAAATAGCAGCGGTGAACAGCAGTTCAAGTAGTTTGGAGGCAAAACGGAGACGGGAGATGGACCAGTAGTTGACATGACAGGGAGGATCCAGTGAGGGGTTTTTAAGGAGTGGTATGATTACAGCAAGTTTGAAGGCAGCAAGAACAGTAGCAGTGGAGAGTGATAGATTGAGGATGTGACTGATAGAAGGGATGTCTGCAGTGAAGATGGAGCTGAGGAATCAGGTGGGAACAGGGTCAGAGGAACAAATAGTGAGTTTGGAGGAAGAGAGAAGATGAGCAGTTTTCTCCAATGTGATTTCAGGAAAGGAGGAGAGAATGGTGGAGGCTAGGGGAAGGGTAGAGGGTAATATCAAAGTATTATAGAAGGGTTGCTCTGAGTGTACAAGACACAGGCAGTCTGTTTTAGCAACCACTGCTAAGGCGAATGTTCACTAGGCAACAGCCACATGCTCAGATCAAGAGCCAAAGTAACAGTATAGAGTCAACCAACTGGTGCCACTAGCACCCACAATCAGAGGTCACAGTGTACACAGAGTCAACAAATGCCACAGTTACCACAGCAGTGCTACTTACAGCCAATCAGCATAACACAGATGGAGAATATCTTCTCGGAGTTGGTGTTGGGTGAGACATTCCCGAAGCCCACACTGGTGAGGCTGCTGAATGTAAAGTAAAGGGCTGTCACATACTTGTCCTTGATGGAGGGCCCAGAGGAGCCATCGCTGTCATTATAGCTCTTTCCAATTTGCTCGGCCAGGTTGTCCAGCCAACCTATCTTATGCACCATGTAAGGGCGCTCCACATTGCCAATGGCATACCAGATGCAGGCCAGCCAGTGAGCGATCAGGGCAAACGTGCACATGAGCAGGAAGAGGACAGCGGCACCATACTCAGAGTAGCGATCCAGCTTACGGGCCACCCGCACTAGCCGCAGGAGACGAGCCGTTTTCAGGAGGCCAATGAGGGTTGTGGTCTTCAGAAAGGAAAGAGAGACAAGAGGAAGAGAAAAAAAACCCAGTGCGTAAAGAGATGGCTTTAATGAAGAACATAGGAGGGTGAGCTCAAAGCTCCATGGCTGGCTGCAGTTTTTAATTTTTGGCCTGGTAGTTTTCTCCTTGGGTTTCCAGCTCAGTCAGAACCAGGACTGGGATCTGGAGCCTTCACTTGCTACTACTTGGAGATATTTCCCCTATTTTATATCATCTACCAATTCACTTTAGCCTATGTCATTGCAGCGAGAGTCCTTGGTGGGGGGCTCATGCACCTGGGCTCCTTCCAGTCATGGGAGGCCCTGAATCTGGCCATTAGGTGCCACCATTACACAGTGACCAACTCCCCCCTCCACAACCAGAGACCTTGAATGCCACCCCAGCCCTGGTTGACCAGGGAAATGAACCCAAGTCCCTCTCCATAGCACTGCCAATGGGCTGGCCTGGGTGGTTCTTTTCAACTCTGCCTGCAAAGCATTCTGGAGTTCGTGGTCCTTTGTGGTTCAATCTGAAAAGGAGAACTACAAATCCCAGTATGCTTTGGAGGGGGAGGAGCGTGGAAGTCAGAATAAAAGCAGGGCTTCATAGAGTCACCCTGGGACAGTGGTTCCCAAACCCCTTCCTCGGGCACCCCTCACAGGTTTGGTTACAGGATAAATGCAATGCACATTCATTAGATAGATTGCATATGATAGAGACCAGGTAAATGCAAATCTCTCTCATGCATATTTATTATGGATATTCTAAAAACCAGGCCGGTTAGGTACTTCTCCAGGACAGAGTTGAGAAGCACTGCCATAAGGTTTAGTAGTGGCTGTGTCCCTTCCAAAACTGCTGCAATGATACATCTCCCTCTCAACTTTTTTCAAGCCCCACAATATCCTTGTCTCATATCCACTCTGCATGTTTCCCAAATGCTGGGACCTGGGAGGCTGTTTACAGGAAATGCATGACACAAAGCTTAGTAATAATAGATTTAATGTGGCAATGTTTCTTCCCTAAACAGTAGACCTATAAGATGTCTGGTATGAGCAAGAGTCCTGTAATCAAAAAAGCATCTCAAGAAAAACCAAATTAAAGCAAAAATAAGGTGGAAAAAGTAAAAAACAAAAACAAAAAAATACGTTTGTACAAACTACTACACTCCCTCAGAAATATGGGGGGATTAGCATAGAGTAACAAAAAGTAATCACAACATCCATAACACCCCCCCCCCCCCCCCAATTTAAATGTACTTAACTCCATTTTAATAATCCAGTGGGAAGCAACTTTCTCCAAGAGTCCATGCAATTGTCTATGAGGTAAACTGCTACAGGAAATTGATGTCAAGATGGCTTGAGCTTTTGTAATTTTGGTTAGGTACTCTTGATTTCTTTTTGTCCTGTGTCCTGGGACTGCATGGCCTATCTTTTTTTTGTGCAATATCCAGTATGAGGCCAGTTGCAGGAGTTCATCCGTCACCATCATCAGAGGCAGACAGGGAATGCAGCAAGTTTTATTATAATGTTATTTTAATTTTTTATGTTATCTCATAGCATTGCATTATTTCTCTTGTATTTATTTATTTAAAACTTTTATATACTGACGTCCATAGACATATCACATCGATTTACAGGTAACAGGGGAGTAATATTTGAACTGAGAGGGAAAGATAAAGTTACATGTAACAGGGATATAGATGAACTTGGGAGAGTAGGAGAAAATAAAGGGTCAAGTGACCTAGGAGAGGATTTTTCAAGAGCGAGAACCATAACTATATTACAATTGCTTGTAGATTTTGGGGGGAGGGGGAGTTAGAAGGGGAAAGTGACCTGGCGATTTTAACTTTATTTATTTTATTGTGCACCATTAAGATTATCTACAGATTGACGGTATATAAAAGCAATAAATAAATAAATAAAGTTTGCAAAGCGGCTAACAGAGAAAACAGAGTTCTTTGCTTTATGGTCAAACCCCAGCTCTCACCAGACCCATTGACCCAACATGGCTCAAATATCCTTGTCAAGATAGCGCCTGTTGAAATTCAAAGGGGACTAACAGGTATTTGTGGCCCGGCATGATATTCAGACCTCTCTCTCTCTCTGTGAGAAAGATAGGCCAAGTCTCACGTCATCCACCCTGCCAAGGTCTTGGCTGTGTCTAGTGCAGAGAACATCCCCCTGATTGAGCAGTCAGCAGCAGGTGGGTGCATCAGCTTAAAGATCAGAACGGCAGTGGCACCACTCTCCTCCTTGGACCATTCCCATGACAACATTCTGAAAAGGTCCAGGCCCAATGGCCACCTTCTCTATAAAGTTCAGACCAGACACAAGCAAACTTGTGTGTGTGTGTGTGTGGGGGGGGGAGCTTAGTTGAGGCCAAGAGCCAGTAACGAAGGGCGGAAAAACAAGACACACTTTTACTTTCCCCAAATGTGGTGGGCTTTGTTGCCACATTGCTCATCTGGGTACTCTCTTTGAAATGATTCTTAGACAAAATATCCAAGCTAACCGGACAGTCCTACAGACTCTTGCAAACATAGCATGTGGCACATATAATCTGAGAGAAAAGCAATATCAACCCACAGGTTAATTATTTCCTCTACACTGGATCGTGTGATAGGTTCTGTAACCAATGGGAATTTACAGATGCAGATTCACCTGAAAGCAAGATTCACTTGGCTGAAAATCTTTTTTTTTTTTTAATATACTAAGCATCTCCTTTAAGATGACAAGCAGAGTGGAGAAGATTGTTACTGCGCTTGGATGTCACATCTGATCTTTAATCTAACCAGCTGCCTCCGCCCATCCCGGGAACAGATGCTTCTGGGATTAATGACTGCATCCAGCAAAGAAACCTACAGCTTAATCCCTCCCTACCCCTTGCAATCACAAGTATCCTGTGGCTGGGAACCCGAGGCTCTCCTACCTCGGGGTTTTCCAAGCCTATCCTGGGGACGTTACAGCCAGTCGGGTTTTCAGGATATGCACAGGATATCAGTTTGGTGACTGATTTATGCAGATGTATCTCATGCATATTCATTATGGATATCCTGAAAACCTGATGAGCTGTGGGGTTAACAGAATGGATTTGGGAAGCCCTGCCTTATTAATTCTGCGGTGGTAACTGGAGAAAGCCTTTTTTTCACTCAACACCGAATCAATTTAAAATTTGTAACCTATTATTAAAATCATCCATTGTACCTGAAGACTGGAAGGTGGCCAACGTAACCCCAATATTTAAAAAGGGCTCCAGGGGTGATCCAGGAAACTATAGACCAGTGAGCCTGACTTCAGTGCCAGGGAAAAATAGTGGAAACTATTCTCAAGATCAAAATCGTAGATCATATAGAAAGACATGGTTTAATGGAACACAGTCAACGTGGAATTACCCAAGGGAAGTCTTGCCTCACAAATCTGCTTCACTTTTTTGAAGGGGTTCATAAACATGTGGATAAAGGTGAACCAGTAGATGTAGTGTATTTGGATTTTCAGAAGGCGTTTGACAAAGTCCCTCATCAGAGGATTACAAACTAGTTAAAAGACAGGAAACAGAGAGTAGGATTAAATGGACAATTTTCTCACTGGACCGGTGCTTTTCAATATATTTATAAATGATCTGGAAAGGAATACGACGAGTGAGGTAATCAAATTTGCAGATGATACAAAATTATTCAGAGTAGTTAAATCACAAGCGGATTGTGATACATTACAGGAGGACCTTGAGAGACTGAAGATTGGGCATCCAAATGGCAGATGAAATTTAATGTGGACAAGTGCAAGGTGATGCATATAGGGAGGGCCAGTGCAAGGGTAGTAGGCGCCCTAGGCAAACCTTCTGCCTTGCACCCGCCCTGGTCGTGTTGCGCTGTCCCCCTCAGTCACGCTGCCCCTGCCTCCTACCTGCTTCGGTGTGCTTCTCAGACGAATCTCTACTCTACTTTGCTACGACTCGAGCGGAGTGCTTGCGGCACCACATGGCTGCTCTTCAGTGCAGCACTTCCATACTGGTTGGCGCCATAAGCAACCACCTAGTTTCACCTAATGGACGCGCGGTCTTGCATATAGGGAAAAATAACCCATGCTGTAGTTACATGATGTTAAGTTCCATAATAGGAGTTACCACCCAGGAAAAAGATTTAGGTGTCAAAGTGGATAACACATTGAAAACGTCGGTTCAGTGTGCTGCGGCAGTCAAAAAAGCAAACAGAATGTTGGGAATTATTAGGAAGGGAATGGTTAATAAAACGGAAAATGTCATAATGCCTCTGTATCGCTCCATGGTGAGACAGCACCTTGAATACTGTGTACAGTTCTGGTCGCCGCATCTCAAAAAATATATAGTTGTGATGGAGAAGGTACAGAGAAGGGCGACCAAAATGATAAAAAGGATGGAACAGCTCCCCTATGAGGAAAGGCTGAAGAGGTTAGGGCTGTTCAGTTTGGAGAAGAGATGACTGAGGTGGGATATGAAATCATGAGAGGTCTTGAACGAGTAGCTGTGAATTGGTTATTTACTCTTTCGGATAATAGAAGGACTAGGGGGCACTCCATGAAGTTAGCAAGTAGAAAATTTACAACTAATTGGAAAAAAATCTTTTTCACTCAACGCACAATTAAGCTCTGGAATTTGTTGTCAGAGGATGTGGTTAGTGCAGTTAGTGTAGCTGGGTTTAAAAACAGGTTTGGATAAGTTCTTGGAGGAGAAGTCCATTAATTGCTATTAATCAAGTTGACTTAGAGAATAGCTACTGCTATTACTGGCATCAGTAGCATGGGAACTATTTAGTGTTTGGGTACTTGCCATGTACTTGAAAGCCTGGATTAGCCACTGTTGGAAACAGGATGCTGGGCTTGATGGACCCTTGGTGTGACCCAGTACGGCAATTTCTTATATTTTTATGTAAGCTGTGAAATGTGTTGCCAGAGAGTAATCAAGGCAACTAGCATAGCAGGGTTTGGACAAGTTCCTGGAAGAAAAGTCCATAAACGATTATTAGCCACCGCTTATCCCTGAGAGTGAGCAATAGTGAATGGATCTACTTTTTGGGATTTGTCGGATACATTTCAGAGATCTGGATTATCCAGTGTTGGAGACAGGATGCTGGGCTCGATGGAGTGTTGGCCTGACCCAGTATGGTACTTCTTGTGTTCTTCTTACAATGCAGGTTCAAATCCTGCTTTCATATAGCCACATCCACCCATTACTAAAGCTGAACCTATCTGTGATAGAATACAAAGCTAACCACATTAGAACACATCCTCCCTTGACTGGATCCCAACACACTTATGAGAGAAGCCAGCTAAAAGAAACTTACTGCAGAGCATAAGCTCAGAACGGAACCAAGCAACCAGGTAAGAAACACCTAACTCAGAAATCACTGTTCATTTCTCATTTCTTCTTACCTCATCCGACCCTGTCCTGAAGATGAGCAGATCAAAAGGGATGGCAGCGACCATATCAATAAGGAACCAGCCCTTGAAATAGTGGATAGCAATTTTGCCCGGGTGGCTTACCACCTCATCATTGATGTTGACGTAGGTGGTCCTGAAGTTAATGATAATGTCCACGATGAACATGATATCTACGATCAGGTCCACAATGTTGAGGGGGCTGCAGGAATAGCCACACTCCCAACTCTTTTCCTCTTCCTGATCATTCAACAGGAAAGCAGCGGAGTAGGGGGTGAAGACGGCTGTGTAAATGACCAGCAGCAGGATGAGCCAGTCCCAGACGGCCTTGAATGGGCTGTAGTGGAGGATGGTCCATCGATGGATCCTGGGAGCCTGCAGTTTGTACTCTGGTAAAACGTCAGCTCCTAAAGACAAGACCTGTGGGAAGAAAGAACAAAAAAAAAAAGAACATAAATGCCATTAATATAGAAAATACAATCAGAGCCAGGCAGGAATTATACACACAGAAT
Source organism: Rhinatrema bivittatum (assembly GCF_901001135.1). Lineage (NCBI taxonomy): Eukaryota > Metazoa > Chordata > Amphibia > Gymnophiona > Rhinatrematidae > Rhinatrema > Rhinatrema bivittatum. Next base: position 69,399,846 of record NC_042626.1, on the reverse strand, counting down.
CAGTCCTATGTTTTCATCATGGGTGGTCAGCCCCATATTCTTGAATCAGATGTCTCAGTGTGCAGTGTTGGGTGGCCCAGCAGATTAGCTTCTGACCAGGAAAACTAGATCAAGGAAAAAGTCTTCTTTTCACCTGGGATACAGAGGAGATAAAGTGACTTGCCCAAGTTCATATAGTGACTTGGTGGCAGAAGGAAGTCTTTCTGTCATATCCCAGGACTTCTGATTCAAAGTCCAGGGCTCTTGACCCCTCCTGTTGCACAAAGTTCACGGTCCTTGAGAAAGAAGAAGGTGTGAGCATCAAGCATTAAAGATTAGCATGGTTAACTTTCAACTCTTATTCCTGGTGAGGATTTCAGCATCTCCGCAGCAAATTACAGTATCTCATCCCGATTTCTCATCTGAGAATGTCAGGATTTTAACCTCTAACTTTCTAGTTTTAAACCAGGAAATCTGCGAGTAAGTTAATGGAGCAGCTCCCCCTAGTGAGGCTCACATCCTTCCTCTTCTCACATTATCCCCACCACAGGCCTCCTTCTCGTACAGCTTTCCTAATAAAACCAATCTCTCTCAGAGAAGGGGAGCTCAGGAGACCACCGCTGACACCATAGGTAAAGGTTCCTCACTCTTTGCAGCTCCCCAAAATGATAACAGCCCAAGCCGGTGCTAGCTTTGTTGCTGCCCAGTGCAAACAATTACTGTGCTGCCACCCCCGATTCATTCAGTCATTGACCCAGGCCGGTCAAATAAAGTCCAGCTCCCTCCAGAAATCTATATTTTTAAGAACTGACACCCATCAACTCCTTCACAGAACCCATGGTCAAGGGAAGGGGATTACATACCCTGGGGAAACCTTACAGCCTTGCACCGCGCCCCCCCCCCCCCCCCCACACACACACTCCCACATCCTCTATGGCAACATAAATTGTAGTTATGCATTTGTAACACATTTTACATGAAAAAGAACATTCACAAATATAGTTTTCTGAGGCAAAATATCACTTACAACATGTATATTATATTTACATGCTCTGCTGTGGTGCCAGCCAGAAAACTTTGCTAAAAAGACACTTGGAATTCCTATGGAATTTATAATAGCACCTCAGAAAGCCATGAATAAACGTAATTACCATTACAATATAGTAAACCTCCCATACCAAAACAACCCTAACTCAGGCACTCAAAACAGTAGCAACCTTATCTATGAAAAGGCAACACTGCAAATAGTACACTAGGCCCTAGAACACCAATACACCTCCTATTGGGAAAACAGAACAAGCCAGGCTGCTATAGACTCCTACACAGAAACTACATGCCAGCAAAATAGCTCATCTTGGTCACATATGCAGAATACAGACAGACCCTGACCAAATACAGAATAAATAAAGTGTAAATAGAAAAGTGCTGAGAGGAACAAGCCAGCCTCTATATGCAGAGCAACAATGGAAAACAAAAATATAACCATTCTTCATAAAACATTAAATAATAAAATTGAGAAATATAAAACATTAATAGTAAAATCAGATTCATAAAAAGAATAGATATTTCAAACTAGTTAATGAATAGAATATCCAAAATTTCCGAAACACCAATAGAATATTTTTAAAAACCTAATAATTAAAAAATGTTCTAATATTTCCTATAAAACAAAATATTTCAAAACAGCAACAAAATCAAATTATATCCAATAATTAAAACTAATTAAGGATTAAAAAATCTCCTGCTCTCCATACCTGGGATCTTTTAAGATTTTCATGGATTCGGGGAGATAGGGCTGCACAAACTTTATCTTCTCTCTCACACACACAGTAACATACAGATTCTCTCACACACTCCCTGTCTCATATACATGCCTATGCTCTCATACATACTCCCTCTCTCCCTCAGACACAAAGTGTGTGCGCGTATGCCTGTGAGAGCCTATATGTGATACATAGGCTCTGACAGGCGCACACACACATACACATATATACACAGGCTCTCATACACATGAATAAAGGCACTCACAGATACACATACAAGCACATAGGCTCTCACATGGCCACACACAAGCTCTCATACAGCCAAACACATGCATACAGGCTGTTACACAGCCACACACACACAAGCTTTCACACGGACACACACATGCATACGTGCTGTCACTCATACACACACAAGCTTTCACACGGCACACACATGATTACAGGCTGTTTCACACACACACACAAGCTTTCACACAGACACACACAAGCATACAGGCTGGCACACAGCCACATACATACAAGCTTTCACAAGTCTCACAGGCTGGCACACAGCCACATACACACAAGCATGCAGGCTGGCACACAGCCACATACACAGATACACAAGCTTTCACACAGACACAGAAAGACTCACACACAGACATACACACATACATAAACTCTCACATAGACTCAGACACACACATACACGGCCTCCTGTTCTCTTCGGGCCTGGTGAAATGAGCTCCACCACAGCCCGGTAGGCTCCTCTTCTCATCAGCCCTGGGGGGGGGGAAGAGTTGGGGTGCTGAAACAAGAGGGAACACTGTGGTGGCGCGGTATTGAACTACTGCAGTGGTGCGATAGTTGAACCTGCCGGCGAGTTGAACTTTGCTAGAGGCCTCTCTTCCTCTTCAGCTTCTGGCAGGTTTGGCTCCGCTGGCAGCCCTGCGGCCTCTTCTGTTGCCACCGCTGCCCCCCCCCCCCCCCAGGTGTGCCGCCCCATGCAAATGCACGGTATGCACTCCCAGTCATGCCGGGCCTAGATACAGCCCAAGTCAAATTTGGAGATCTCAACATGTGAACCGGTAACATTTGTGACTCCAATCCAGGGATGCTACTGCTTAGCTAAATAAGCAGGTCCCACTCTATCCACTTTAGTTCAGCCATTTGCCGCCTTGTTCTTCATCACCTACCCTATGCAGGTTAGTTTAGAACTTATGTGCTATAATAGAGCTGTCTTTCCAACTATAGGCCATGCCTGGGTGAGGAGGGAGGAAGTTTCTGATGATGATCAGTACAGCTGCACCTTTACTTATTTACACCGTGGGAATGTTTAAGTAGGAGTAGCTCTCAAAATTTTTAAACAGCAACAATTCCCCCAGGACTATCATAGAAACTGGACCACAAGAGATGGGAGGAGACCGACGACAATCAGGGTTTATTCTCAAACGTGAGTATGGCTTTTAAGCGAGATAACCGTGGTCGGCTGTCAGTGACTGAAGCCGAGGAGCCTCCAGTCCCCGTGCAGCTTCGATCGCTGAAGCAAACCCGCCGGCCTCGCTGGAGTTTTAATTAAAGGCAGCTGGGAAGGCGCCAGTGGGGGAGGGGGAGTCTGCTCACAGGTGAGAAACTCGAGTTTTCGCCTCTTGACTTCTTACGCATATCTTTCTCTTTTTATGACACGTTTCACAATTTTTTTTCCAGAGTAACTCCTCGAAGGCAAACGCACTTGTCGACTTAGGATAAAATCAACCTGTTAATCAATCCCAGTACTGAACATTATTGTTTCTAGAGGGATAAATATTTCTATGCCCAAGTGCTGAACACAACAAACTGAAATTAACGTGAAGGGGGCTGTTTATCCGCGGGCTTTGTCCCCATTCTCAGTCAAAGCATTCAGGTCTTCTCTCTTTACAATCTGCCCAAGGAAAAAAAAGCACCACAGAGACTTGCGCCTCCTTTATCTGTGGATGCTTTATCTCCAATTAAAACTGCGCACCTAGTTTTCAAAATCCTTCGCTGTAGCGCCCGCCATCGCTGGAAGTACGAGCCTCCTTTCACCCGCACACAACGTGGAAGGTTTTAAAAGAGCCCATTTCCACGGGGGGACGCTATACTGCAGCCTTAGTGGTGTTTGCAGAACTCAACATCTGGATCTGCAACATCTGGGACTCCAAACCGGGAACTCTGCTGCTCAATTAAAGAAGCAGGTCCCACACCCAATCCAACATCAGGCTGCCCTGTGGGTTACTTTGGAGCTGAAGTGCTAAAACAGAGCTGGGAATGGTTCAAAAATTGTCCTTACCCCATTGGTTAATGCCTGACAGCAGCAGTAGCAAATCCTGGTCTCAGCCAACAACATTCATAATGACTATTCATGAGATTCATTTGCATATGTTGGTTTATGGTTAATTTATGCCAACCAAGCCCTGCTGGCAGTCAGTCATGGGACTGGAGTTTAACACCCCAGTCCTGGTGGCACATCTAATTAGCCTGCCAGTATACCCAGAGTCTCCGATGTATGCAAATCTCTCTCATGCATATTCATTACAGATATCCTGAAAACTCAGCTGGTTAGATGTGTTTTCAGGACAGGGTCAGAAATGAGTTGAGGACTTCACGTGTACCAAACATGAGTATCATCTATGCAGACCATAGTTGCTGTGCAAGGCAATGGCCTTCTTGTATTCACCAAACCCTGGAATTGGTTATTTTCCCTTGCAGCACATGGCAGCATGCCATGAAAACCTTCAAAGCCTGTGGCATGCACACGACAACCCTGTCAAGATTTTAAAAGGCTGCCAACAGGCTCCAACTTTTTACTCTCTGTTTTATCCCCGTTGCATGCTGGGACTTGCAATTCTAATGTCTCTATTTCCATAGGAAAGGAAAGAACCAAAAGTCCCTGCATGCAATGGGAGTAAACCCAGGCATGGCTCATTGGCCTGTCCGAAAACAATGCAGCCAGCAGAGCATCCTCATTCCCTGGTATCTACTTTAGAATGGAGACGATTCCTGCTTTCTGATTGGCTGCTCCAGAAGGCATTATCTAATGGAATTCAGGAAAGCCAAGGATCAGCACCGAGGACCCCTAGAGGTGCAGAAGTGAAGGGCATGCCAGAATCAGTGGCAGTGATCTAGCATTGAAACCGGGTGGGCCTTCTGGCCCTTCGCTGTCATTAGATTCTTGGTTTCTGTGTATCCTGATGTCAGAGAATTCAAAAGCAGGTTAATCACCAACTTAAAGTGATTTTTGCGACCTTGCAACTGAGTTAAATGGAAGAGAACACCAATTTCTGTTTGTGGTAGATCAGAGGATACGGAAGGTAAACTATCAGAACGTGCTTTCACTGTTCAACTCATGGCATCACTAGATGGTCAATTCTAAAATTAAGGGTACTTGATTTATGTTTACATTTTTTTATTAAATGCAACAAGAGAAGAAAACAGAAGGTGGCACAAAAGTGATTGTTTCTGTCCACTTCATGCCCAAGAAAGTTACAAATTTCATACAGTACAAAAACAGAACCCCAAAAGCAAGATACGTAAAGATGAACCCACCCACCCCGCCCTCTCCTTATCCCCCAAATCCTTCCCATTCAGCAGTTTGTAAAATATAAAGGATATAAGCACAAATCCATATGCAGCAGGCAAAGAAGAAAACCCATACGCTTACAAAGAAACAATAACACATGAAAATCAGCCAACCCAAAGCACTTAGTATTTGGCTCCGGGTTTTAGATGGGAGGGCATCTAAGTAAGGAAACCATATTTGTAGGAACTCTGCCTTGCGTTGAGGCAGAGAGCACTTAGCATTGTACTTTCTCATTAACAGCTAAAGTGAATAAAGCATTTCTCCAATAGGTGAAGCTATAGGCACGTTCAGCTAAAAAAAACCCCAAAAGGTATGGTCTTTTCCCCTAACAAGAAACCCTTCGAAAGCCACAGTATTTCTTGCAAGAGGGGTGCTTGATTTATTAATGCCAAACCTACCCCTCTCATAAGAGACTGAAAGCCAAGTGGCAATGAACTGAGGTCAAACGGTTGGGGAGGAATCAAGGAAATAGCCATCAATCAGGCACATCAGAAAAATAAGTGACGTGGTAGCAGATACTCCAAGCAGTGGGAAGGTGGGAGAGTGAGTGCGAGTCCTGGGGGGGGGGGGGGGGAATCAGTCTGAGGCCTCCTGACAGCACCTGCTCACTGACTCATCACCTGCCACAATTAAAAGTGCTTAATCTACTCGGGATTATTCGCTTTTTAATATTCAGAGAGGAAATGTTCTAAAATTAGTGCTTCTCATGGAGGGGGGAGGAGAGGAGACAGAAAGGCCACGGCAGAGGGGAGGAGAAAGGAGAGCAGCATAGAGGGCAGAAGAGGAGCCAGGAAAGGCAAACAGAAAAGGAAGAAATCCAGCACTGTAAGGAGGAAAGAGTCTGAATCCCCTGCAGAAATCCAGTGGCTGGAGGAAGCAGAACTTGCAGTGACATCTCCAGCCATATAGAGAGGGAAGCTTTGACAATTCCAGCAGCTGGGCCCTGCATCTCTGCTGCCATTGCAGGGCAAGGTGGGTGGGGGAGCCCCAGTGGCTTGGAAGCACAGCTCGGAAGTCCACACAATGCACCAAGTCCTATGCCAGACTGAAAACAGGTTTGAACATATCTGCACAATGAGTTTGCAAGTTTCCAAATGGTACTGTGGAAGCAGAGCTAAGCTAGAAGGGTTTGGTCTCCCCCATAGCAGAACTGGGATCTAGATTGCTTTGCATTGGAAGATCTGGGTTAATGTTCTGGAGGAAGGGATGCCAGTGCCACCCCCCCCCCCCCCCCCATCCCTAGGCACTAGAACCTTCCTCTCCCCTTCCTGATTTTGCATTCAATGTGAGTCACACTGAGGCTATGGAAATCATGTACATCTAATGCGCCTTACTCTGCTTTCTAGAAAAGAGGACCCCATCTTTTATTCCAAGACCAAAGAAGCTGGCTGCAGTCAGCACAAGACAGATTCAGACTCCTGGGCAGTTTTGTCCAAAGATACTCATTCACTTTACATCAAGATGTAGCAACTCCTGCTCCTGCAGAATGCCAACTCACTCTCACTTTCAACAGTCTGTTCAGATTGATTTAATCTGTAAGCTTTATAAAAGAAACTGACATTGATATGATGCAGTTTAATATCCAAGCTGTGGCAATGCACCTCACTCCTGCCCTACAGCATACTCTGCTATTCCAATACTGAGTCCCCGCCACAGCTCTATGAATGCACCTCAATCCTACTGTACAGCACCACCTACCAACAACCCCTGCTATTCCAGTACTGAGACCCCCCCCCCACACACACAACTCTGTCAACGCACCTTACTCCTGTCCTACAGCCCACTCCCTAAGTAAATGTCTCTGCAAAACTCCCAGCCCACTTCATCACTTCTAACCAATCTCTGGTACCAGAATAACCCATGGACTCCTTTCCGCCATACTAACACATAAGCCAACATACTTCTGCTGTTTTAAAAAGAGGCAAAACTGCTCGTATGCCAATATGGACAGCATTTGCTAGGCAAAGCAAACCCAACACAGTGCCATGACACCTCTGCCGATAGGCTCACTAGACAGCTCCTGGTCCTCAGGGGCAGGCTGAGCCAACCCTGGTTTTACTCCCAGGTTCCCGCAGAAGCTCACCTCTAATACTTTCCCCCAGCAGAGCCGAAGCTAATCCTGACACTACGCAGGCAGAGCTCTCACATTGCCTAGTGTCAGGAGGGAGACTTTAAGAAAGTCCTGGATTTCTGAGAACCCCCTCCTGATGCATTCTGGTACCTATAGTGCCAATTTCAAATAGGCAGAATTGGGGACTACAAATACCAGCATGCATTGGGATGGAAATTCAAAAGCCAGGACTGGCCAAAATCTCTCCCTCTTGGAACTTGGCAGCTTTGTGCCATCCTGCTCGCTGAATGGCAATCAGAGTTTAATTTCTCTTTGTTCCTCATTTGACTCCTAATTCACCCTGGCCTCCCTAGTGTATCACTTTGCTTCTTGTATGTTTCAAGAAAAAGCATTTTACCTGGATAGTGTAGCAGGGGGAGTTCAATATCATTTCAGCTTAGGAGAGGAACTGGGTGAGTTGTAGTTGGGAAGAGCGGGTACACACACTGCTGCTCGGGGCAGGGCTGCCTGAGCCGGGTCTCACCTCTGAGCCCTGCTTCTCAGCTGCTTTCTCCAAACTACTACTACTAAACATTTCTATTGTGGTACAAAGTATACACAGCATTGTACAGCTCTACATACAAGAAAGTCCCTGCTTTGTGATGCTTGCAATCTAGCCAATACAGACAAGTCATACGTTTGGAGTGAATCATGGAAAAGATTTAACATCTCAAAGGTGGGTTAATAGGAGGGTTGCGGTAAAAAGACCACAAAGCACCAGAAAACCCCACAGCTACTACCAGGTGTACAAGGTTTCCTGTTTCTCAGTGCACCCATCCTTAGCATTCAGCACACACACCCTTATATTCTCTCTCACACACACTCCAAACATGTAAAATCACACTCTCGCATCTCTCCCCCATCTCTCCTAACCTCATGCTCCACTACACACAACTTCATAGCCACACATATACCCAACACACAAACACATGCCCAGCATAGAGCCTCATTATACTGTACACTGCTCAGAATGACTAATTTGTCATAAAGCGGTTTATGTTTTTAGTAAATAAGATATCCACATGCCCTGTACATATACTATACACAGATTCTAATACCTATACATACCCACACACACTCCCTTATACTAACCCACACAATATAAATTCATACCCAACACTCACCCTTATACCAGTACACATCCATCACGTATCTACACAGACAGAAGCCCCCAAAAACATAAATAACCCGGTACACACAATGCATATACATGCCCTCTCACAAGCACACACACCCCTGTGCTGGTCTTTATAGCTTGAACTATCAAGCTAGATAAAAAGGTCTTTAAAAAAACAAATTCCAAACTAAGTTTTTAATCATCTGTCTACAAAATTCTACAATTTGCTCTGCATTTTTTTTTAAACGTGACTTTATTTTTAGATCTTTATCTGGAAAGTTTCTGGCGCTCCTGGCCCCATGCCAGGTCACCTCTTGTTTTTCAGCTGCTGACGCCTTTCTCTCTTTGACAATAGATTTCAGATTCTCTGCAGACTGCGATCCCTTTAGTTGGACCAATTTGTGAATTATCCAGGGATCCGCCTGAGTTTTCCAGACCACACGAGTTGCTTCTGCAGATGTGTTGACACTTAAAGGTACCACCATCTACAAAGACTCTGGTTGTCTCAAGACCCAGGCGACTGCTAGAACTCTGCTAAATTCTACAATGGAAAAACCCTAAATATCGTATTTAGCTTTCAGTGACTCAAAAAAAATATCCAGGGAGAGTAGCATGGACTCAATGTACCACTCTCTCCTCACCCCTTACAACTTCTTCAAGGCTTCTCCCCTTCCCCCAAAAGAACACAGCAGTCCCTGAACCATGGAGGGAGGACACCTCTCTGCCCTTCTCCACATCCACCCAAAAACACTTCTTAGAATCATTAAGGACAAGAGAAGCTACTTCAACGTATCAAAGCAAATCAACATTTCCCCCCAGTGCTTACCGGTTTCAGCTTGTGCTTTAGGCTCATTCTGTGGGTGTCTGGCAGAAAGAAAACTGTGAGGCAGAGGAGAAAAGGGAGAGCTCAGCCCTCTCTGCCTAGGTCCCTCACTCCCCAGGGCAGCAGGGTGCCGTGCCATGCCAGAGCCCTCCCTCTCCTCTCCTGACCATCTCTTCCAGCTCCCCATGGCCCTGATGCTTCAGTCTGGCTTTGTAAGCAGCAGGCGGGACTTTCACTAGGTAATCAGGCAAAGACCAAAACTGCCTGTCACTGATCATAGGAAGGGCTCCTGAATATTAACCCTTGGGATGCTGCAGCTTCGGGACTCCTTTCCTCAGAGTCACAGTGATAGCCAGCATCTGGACAGCACCCGGATGCATTTTACAACAGAGTATGGCGGAAACGGTGTGGAGCCACCTCTGGAGTGGACATCACAGCAGCTCGTTCTGCACCCTGTGTTACCGTGTTATTGCACTAGACAATCTATAATCCAGTTCTGCTTCGGCAAAGGGAGGCATAGAATCAGTCACTTGCATGCCGTGGCAGAGCCAGGATCAGAACCCAGCTCAGCTCTCATCACTAGCTCATTCCCCTTTCCATTAGCCTCATAAAAGGCGCCCAGTCATGGAAAAAGGCCAAGCCACAGATCTGAGCTTTACAATAACCTAACCAGTTCAGGTCAAGAGGACAAATCTGTTTGGGGGCAATTGTGACTAAGTTACTTTTGGCTAATCTTGACAGGGAAATTAGTTGGGTAGTTTCTTTTTGAAAATTTGCTAAAATTTACCTGGCTAGAAAATGAGAGACATGATGCACAGATAGTCAGATACTCGTAAATGCAATTGTCTGTGCCTAATTTGCTGCCCTAACCTAAACACACCACTTTTGTATGTGGGTGGGCTTGCATGCATAGTTTTTAGCCACTGAGTGTGTGTGTGTATTGGAGGGGGAATCCTCTGAAAATTATCCCCCCTCCCGACACACATGTATGAAGAGTTGCTGTGATGCTGCATTTTGCCACCTTAAAATCCTGTGGCATTAGGATCCATAAGTCTCATCAAGGGTGAGTTGTCTGCTCTGTTACGATTCGAGCAGTCTCTTACCTCCAGCCTGCCTGCTCTCCCGCGCTCCTGCGGCCTGGAGTCGCCGCCGTCTAGCCTTGCGGTCCAGAGACCACCCACGTTCAGCTCCTACATGGGGGGCCTTGCTGCTGTGCCTTCATGTGGCCTGGAGTCCACCGACGCTGTCTTCAAGCGGCAGGAGCCGCCACCGTGTTCCGCAGCGGGCCCACCACCATTGCTTCTCTTCCTTGCGGCCAGGAGGCCGCCGATGTTGTCTCCATGTGGCCAGAGTCACTGTCTTCTTCTCCTTCATGGCCAGGGGGCCACCATTGCCGTCTCCTCATGGCTGGAGCCGCCCTCAGTCTCCCTTCCTGCAGCAGGAAGCCGCCTTTGATGCTGGGCCTGGTTTCTCAGCCTAGTGCTGCTTCTGCTCTAACCTGCGGCAGGGACGTCGCTCTCCAGGATCCTGCCTCCTACTCCTTAGGCGCGAGGCCATGCCTCGCCTCTTGATTTAAAGGGCCAGCAGTAGGCAGTCCTCCTGGCTCCTCCTAATGATGTTATCTTGGGTGTTTCCTCTTCAGCCCTACAAAAGGGCTCAGCCTTCAGTCTTTCGTTGCCTTTGCAAGGAGTCAGTATTGGAGCTGGACTGCTCCTGGATCCTCCATTCCAGCTCTTCGGTCCAGGGGTCCCCGATGTCCTCCTCTGCTTCTTCAAGGCACTCTGTTCTTCGTGGGAATTCCCTTGTCTTCATTTGTAGTTCCTGATCCTCGTCTTCATCGTTCCATGTCTTGATCTCTCGTCGGATCCCGTGTTCCTGCTCACCGATGTCCCTATCTGATGTCTTCATCCACAGATGTCTTCATCTTCAGATGACCTTGCTTCCTGATGTCCTGTCTCCCCTGACGTCCATCTCAGATGCCCTGTTCACAGATGTCTTCCTCTGAAGTAGTCCTTGTCAGTAGACGTCCAGCTGTCCTGTCTTTTGGTGCCTTCGTGATACTCTTGGTTGAGTGTCCGGCAGGTCTGAAGTCCGGAAGGCCTGGCGTTTGGATGTTTTGTCTTCCAGTACCTCCTCGTTGCTCTTCATTGAGTACCTTGGGGGCCCGAAGTCCTGATATCCTTGCCTTGGATACCCTAGTTGAACCTGCCTTCAGATGTCTTGTCATTGATGTCTCCAATGTCCTTGTCTCCAGATGACCACGCTATCTAGTCTCCAGATGTTTCATCTTTAGGCATCCACTATTTACGGCTCCTCTCTTTGAAGCCTTGTCCTCCGATGTCCTGGGCTCCGGCTTCGCCTAGCCTCCAGCGGATTGTGCTGTCAGTGGATAGCCTGAGTGCCTTCCTGGCCACTGAAGCCTCCTTTCCGGTTGTGTGGGTTAGCGTGTTATCCGGATTCAACTCCATCCTGAGTTTTACCTTGCCTGTCCATTCTTCAGGAGTCCTCGTCTTGCCTCAGCCTTGCCTATCCTTGATGCAGCTATGCCTGAACCTTGATGTAGCCATGTCTGAACCTTGATATAGCCATGCCTGAACTTTGGCGTAGTCAAGTCTGAACTTTGACATAGCCATGTCTGAACTTTGGCATAGTGAAAACAAAATAATAGATGCCAGATGTCCTTTAGACGTATTTATTATGGTGGCGACATATTAAAAATGCCCGACTCAGCTGAGTTTCGCAACTCTTTAAGTGGCTGCCTCAGGGGCTATAGTGAAATGACATAAAAGCGACTGTAATCACAAAAAACAGCTACTTAAAGGGTAGCGAAACTCAGCTGAGTCGGGCATTTTTAACACGTCTCCACCATAATAAATACGTCTAAAGGACATCTGGCATCTATTGTTTTGTTTTCACCATGATGGTAATCATAGATCGCCTTCCTCTTTGCTTCTTTTACTTTGGCATTGCCATGTCTGAACTTTGACGTAGCCATGTCTGACGTAGCCTGATGTACCTATGCCTTGACCTTGATGTAACCATGCCTTGACCTTGACCTTGATGTTACCATGCCCCAGCCTTGCCTTCTTGCCTTATGTTTCACCCGACCATATCTCCAAGTACCTTTGCCCGACCATGTCTTCGTGTCTTCAAGCATCCTCATCTGACCATGTCTTCAAATGTCCTCATCTGACCATGTCTTGAGTCTTCGTCTTGTTCCAGTTCCATCGCCTGTCCTCGACCTCTGTCCGTCCTGACACATTTGCCGTTCCCGTACACCAGGTCCGAAAGGGCTATCAAGTGGCTGGAGGGCTACCTCAGAGACCAGCGTTGTTGGGTTTCTATTGATGCATCAGGTTCGGTGGAGGTCAGAGTCCCTGGTCTTCAGCCTGTCCGCCTGTGCTTGGATATGTCTCACCTGCCTCGGTGCTTCTATGGAGCTCTCTGCAGTCGCACCGTGGTCCAAGGGCACACAACTGTCCACGGAATCGGGATCGCTCCCAAGCGCTCCTGTAACGTGCTCCCTGTGCGCAGTTCCAGTCTAGGGGTACATGCAAGGCATGGATAATCCAGAACAAGAGTCCAACAAACCTCCAGCATGCCCCATGCTACTGCTGTGAATTTGGTGGTTATGCAAGGAATTCAGGCCCCACTATCTCCACAGTACTTGGCAAAGCCCAGTAATGGTAGTGGGGGGGGGGGGGGGGGGAAGCTCTATCATAATTTTTTCTTTCTGATCTTTTTGCTTTCTCTCATCTGTGAATTACAAAAAACCTCCAGGCTTAGGTCTGGGGTTTCACACACATACAGGAATGGAATAGTCTAAAACTGCCTGAGGACTCACTGCCTGAGAGAATTGTATGACTTTCAGTAGTTCTAATGGGGGTAATTCTGCTGCTGTGGTTTGAGAGGTCATGGGGAGGGGTGGAGGGGACGGGGATTATCACCCTTTCTGGAACAGACCATGCTATTAATTTACTTGGAACCTCAAATTCAGAAATACCTTAAGCTGTGCACTGATGACCCGAACCCAGCTGGTAACCCTGGCTAAGCAACTTTACAGGACAGCATCACTTTCCCAGCAAGGCCAAGAGTTATGCCTGGGGATTAGGCAGCCAGCACTGCTCGGGGCTCCTGGCTGAGGAAGAATATACAAGGGAAACTGTGCAGAACTGTACCTGGGTGACTTTTTCTGTGACATTCTGCGTCCGCTCAAAGGCGCTGCTGGACGCCACGATCTCAATCTCTGTGGTGGAGGCTGAACGGTGCTTCTCCAGGTTGAACTCTACGAAGTTGAGTGTGAACTGAGGGATCTGGCTGATGGTGCGGTATCGCACGAGATCGGAGTCGGAGGTGGAGTTCAGGAAGCTAGGCTTGAGCTGGGAGCCCTCTAGAAAACAGATCAAGATAAAAAATGACTGCGGAGAGCGGTCATTACAGAAAGCAAACACGGCCTTCCCCACCCCCCAGATCTGCAGAACTGGACGAGAGGCGTGATCCAATTGGCAAATGAAAGTTCTACCCTGTGTTAATATTCCAGCAGTGGGACAGGAAGGGGGCCGGGGGTGGGAGAAGGGAATATGTGAATTTGTCCAAAAAAACACTCCAGGCTTTGCCCTTATCCCCTAGGAGAGCTAAAAGACAAGGGGAAGTTGTATTATCTTCCATTAATATACTGCTTCAGAGCACAGCCAGTCTGGGGTCAGATGCCACACATTACATGCTCTAATGAAGACATCAGTCGTCCTTCACCATCTAGCATCCATCATATTACGGAAAGAAGGTCTCACGTGCACAGCCATGTCACATGTACAGAAACCAACAGTCTTCAGTGCTTCCTGCGCATTTTGCTGGCTTTTATGCTAGAGGAGTTCTAGCAGGTGTAGAATGGTCTTACTTTCTTTTGAAACAGACACACAGCAAAACACACAGGGTGCCAAGAAAGACTCAAACCATTCAGCATCCCACACCTTACCTCTCATTCCCCTCCGGTATATCCCACATGCCCTGCTCCTTTGAAAGAAACCCTAGATAGAGCAGGAGAACCCTCAGGAATGAGCAGACCACAGAGACAATAAGGGAACACACACTGGAGGTAGGACAAGAATTAAAGATTTATTTATTGTAAACATTTAAGCTTTCTTCCTATTTAGCTCCCTACCTGAGTTGGCCCGCCTCTCTCGGTACTTTCTTGGGAAGTCATGTCTGTTGACTCTGACATCCATGCAGGAGGTCCGCCGGTCACTGCACCTAGACTGCTTCCAGAATGGACTGTGGGTGGTCTGCAGGCTGTCTGGGCCCCTGAATCCTGAATATTTTGACTGCACATGATTTGTAGGCTGGGAGATCTCCTGCTCCTGCTGCTGCTGCTGCTCCTCCTCCTCCTCTTCCTCCTGTAAGGGCAGCAATATCCCCTCCTGTGTAATGAGATCCTCAGCCTCAGAGAATGAGCACATCTCCTTGGGGCTCTCCAAGTCTCTCAGGATGACTGAACCAGCTGAAGTCTTTAAAATAGCCAGGAGATTAGGATTAGGATTCCAAGAACTCTCCATTGAAAGGAGAATAGGGGAAGGGATAGGGAAGGAGCAGGATATACCTCTGTCATTTCTCCAAACAAGAAATAAATCCAACCTGATCATAAATTCAGGCCAAGACAGAAGCATCTCATGGGCTGAGATCTTTTGGGGTTGTTTTTGGAAGGACAAGCTTGGTCCCATGCAAAGGCTTCAACTTCTCTCTCCCTCCCACCATATGCTCCGCCAGCTGACCTTTCTTCATGCAGCTAACATTTTCCTGACTCCATCCTGAAGTTTGGTCTGCAGCAACAAGTGCAAAGAGATGAAGTCATGAAGGAAGGACAGGGGATATGCAAAGAGCAGTGCAGGGATGCAAGACCTTGTGAAAAGAGAAAGGGCATGCGCAGATCTTGGGAAGAGCATGCACGGAAAGCCTCTCCCATGCTCGGAGGCAGATGGATCAGGAGACCTCTCCCTAAGGCCACAACGAATAAGGCATTATTATATTCCAACTTGGATGTGGACATGACTCGCCCAAAGCTGAACTCTGACTGAAATCCTCACTTGCATTTTAATGCTTTCTGCAAAGGTGCTGAATTACATCGTTTGGGACTACAGATTGTTTTTCACCTAAACAGGATCCCAAACCAGAGGTCATGACATGGAGCTCTAGGAGGGGAAAGACTCAGGAAAACATCAAAAAACATTTCTTCACATAAAGGGTGGTGGATGCAACTTCCCAATGGAGGCAAAAACCAATAAAAGAATTCCAAAAAGCCTGGGATAAGCACAGAGGATCCCTAACTGTGAAGGGGGGCAATCCAGAGAGGAACTGGAGACTGTGGTATTTCACCAGGAATGGAACAGGGCAGAGTCTTAGATGGGTCTTCTTCTGGGTCGTCAGATTCTATAGTTACAACTTAAATTCGTCAATATTATGTAAATAGCTGTCAGTGTCTATAGAGTGGAAAGTCTGGCTGCCCAGTTGATGACTGCTCTACGTGACAGCTTCCCAAGGGAAGAGGAACAATATGATCAGTCTTTTACAAGTGGAAAAACTGAGGCACAGGGAAAGAAAGTGCTTAACCTCAGGGTCACACTGCAGTCAGTGGCAGAACCAAGGACTGGAAATGATGCACAGGGAAAATGACTTTATCGCAAAGCAAATAACTATTGGCTTCACTGGTCCTGAACCCCAGTCCACACTTCCCCAGTCAATCCCTTCCACACAAGGAAATGGACGTGAGCATTTTCAGACTGGGATTCTTCTGCCGCCCAGTCTGCTACACAGGTACAGGTTCACCAACTGAACCCACAGCTTCACATTCTCCTTCTTTCATCTGGAAAAAGTCTACGAGCACCAGAATGCAATGGAGCAGGAGATTAACAAGGTAGCCCTTACCCAGAATCTCACCTTGGACCTAAATCTTATAGGCACAAGAATGTTTGGACTGAGAGGGATCCTTTAATTGACATTACAACACGCTTCAAGGTTTTCTACAGTCTACTAGGGAACATTTTGTTTTATATCATGCAAGTTCTATGGTTACCTTTAAACAGTCAATGGCTACTCCATCAAACTCACTCGTGGACAGAGACTTTCGTTGCATTGTGAGGCGTCTGAAGGATGGAAGACTAAACATCAACCTCTTACCATCACCTTGTTAAATGAAAACAGAACAAAGGGATATTTGTCAGGTTTGATGGAAAAGCTGGCGGATACATGGTCAAGTGTAAGATAGAAATCAAAGCAGCTGTACTGCCTCCATCTCATGGTTCCTGGGATCTTTCAAGGGAAGACTGAGTGCACAAGACTCCCAAGAGTGCTTGGCAGCAAACAGGAGTCACCCAAAATGTCACCCCATCACCTGTAGGGAGAGGAAGCAGAATGGCTGCCCCGTGGATAGGCATTGGTACAGGAAAGATTCCTCTTTGCCACATTTGTCCCACTTGGCACTACCACCAGATCGGAGGCTGGGTGTTAGAGAGTCTCCTTCTAAGACATGATGATTCATGGATTCATAGCGGTTGTCAGGAGCTGAGGACCTCTTGGCCCACCCAGCCTTTACAGTTCATTTATTTGATATTTAAAACCCGCCAAGTTCCCTGCAGGGGCCTCTCAAATAGGCCCTGAGATCCAACTGATGCAAAAAAAGCAATAAAACAAACCTAAAACATCAAATCAAACTGTTGTGATTCTAATAGGATGGTGTTCAAGAGGGGACTGGAGGGGGGCCTCAGGTTTTGTTTTCCTGTCCCACAGAAACTCAAATACCCTGGAATGACCTCAGCTCACACACAGGCACATGGGAAGATGGACAACATCTGAAATAAAAAGGCCTTTTGTACCTCTTAGTGGCTTAAGAATTGTGACCAATACCTTGAGTTGTATTCTATAGACACAAGGCAACCAATCTGGTGTGCAGAGATAGGCACTGCTGACTTTTTCTGGACTACGGCATTCTCTACAGGAGAAGTAACTGTTGGGTCACCCTGAAAAGCATACTGAACTATACAGCATTATGGTAATCTGCTTTCAAATCTTAACCACTTCTCTACAATAAATATATTTCCCATAAACTCATTTGTTTTGAATGTTTGGCTTCACTAAATTGTAACCTCCATGAAACGAGGACCGTCTCTTATGTCAATACAGTGCTGCGTATGTCTAGTAGTGCTTTAGGAATGATAAACAGTAGTAATCTAGCTATGAGAAGATAAGGGCTCACAAAACAGTGTAGTAGCTAAAGGCTGATGGGAACGACCTCAATCTGTGGATATTAAATGTTATCACCAGCAGAGGGCTGTATGAGCATGCCAGACCTATTGGTGATGGACTTTGCTCACAGCCTTAGAGTGTCTGTAACAAACAAAAGAAAATATAAAATCCATGCCCCCTGGCAGAGTATGGTTTTCAGCTGAAATGAGTTGAAACTGTAGATGTTCAATATGTCTAGGCACAGATTCCTCTTCCCCTCCTGGCCTCTTACAGGTAGCCACAGGACAAGTAACTAGCAATTCTCTTAGCCAATCTTTTTATTTGGCAAATATAGGCAAGCCTTGGACATCCAATAAAGGAGGAAATCAGACTGAACTTGCATTGAAGTCACCTTTTAGTTCCCAAGTTGGTGGAAGGCCAAGATGCGATGAAGAATGCAAATAGCACGAGCTTACTGTTAATGCTGAGCAGCTATTAGTGACCTCTTGTGGCAGGAGGTCAAAATAACAACTGCTTGCTTAGAACGCTGAAGGATGGCGACATACTTTCAATTTTGGAGTCAGGAAGTGAAGGTGAAAGGTGTTTTAGTCTTTCAATGAAGTGCCCCCTGGATGAAGGGAGCTTAGAAGACAAAGAAAGATGCCCTGAGTCAAGAGCAGCTCTTGGCTTGAGTACCTGCTCACCTGAATTAAAGGCCGCTCTCGTCAACCTCTGATGAAGAGTCCGATTGGCCTTCCTTGCCAGAAGCAGAGACAGGTCCTCAAAGTTCAGGATGAACATGATGACATTACCTTCCTCATTCTTCACTGGGACAACGTCCACAAGGCAACGGAGACAGGAACCTGAAGCAAAAATACAGAAGACAGAGAGAGAGACAGTGGGAAGTAACAGGCTGTTGCAGACTGAAGCTAGAAACAGGGATTGGGTTTGGGAAGTCATGCCCCTTCAGATTTCCCTTTGCAGACCAGCAGCATGAGTAGAGCACATCTTGGATTGTGTTGGAGCTTATGTTGCGTGCAGTGTCACCAGTAGAAGGGGTACTACGTGTAGGTAGCCAAGATCCTTCTAATCTCAGAACAACAGGGAGAGAAATATAAAGATACAGATGTATGAAACAAAAATAAGATCAAAATAATATTCTTAGCGTTGGCCTGATTGTTTAATAGCAGTGCTCTTCACTACCTTGTGGGAGCCCTGGGTCCTGGTCCTTGAGCTGACAGTGGGAACACTGCAGAGGCAGTGATCGCAGCCTCTCTCAAACCAGGAGGGGGAAAAAGAGGGAGTTCCTGGTCATCATTAAAGAATATCATGAACAAGTAGCCCTCTTCCCAAAATCGTAACACATCCAAGTGTGCTATAAGCCAGTCATAATAGGCACTAAATGCAATACTTGCCTTCTTTTGCCTTATAATTAATCATTGGCTTTAATGCACCACTAATATATATGCAACACTTTTTTTGGTAATTTTTATGCAAGTAGTAGCATAAAGGCTATATTATTGGTCCTTTTGGATGTTGGAGTACTTCTTAAAGTCCATCAAAAAGCCACGACACTGGCCGTGTTTTAAACAAACTGCTTCAGGGGGCCAACAAGACCTTCACTATAATTGTTCTTTGCGCTTCGAGAGTGTTGCGTCCGTCGGTCTCAGATGGCTTCGACCTTTGTACCTCACCTTTTTCTCTGCTCTCCCCGCTAGCCTTGGGAAGATGGCCACCGCCACGTCTGCAAGCTGCTCTCTCCAGCGTCCCCGGAACGGCTATGGCGTTGCCTTCCGCCATGTTCCTCCCAAGGGCCTCCTAGGGTGTGCGCGCACTACCAATGTCTTTATTCCAACTATGACGCGAACCTCGGGGGCGTCCCCCTCGAGTGATGTCACACATCAGGGTATTTAGCCTTCACTTGTTCGCTAGCTCATTGAGTTAGCAAGGACTGGATTTGTCCGGTCTACGCTACTCTGCCGCTTCTGTGCTGCCGCTGGAAGCTCTCTCTCTGCCCTTCAGGGTATTTGCTAACCTGGGTCCCCGCTCCTTGGGGGCCCTTCCTTTTCTTTCAGGTGCCTTACTGGGATCAGGTACTTGCTCCTCGAGGGCCTGCTCTCCCTGCCTTGGTGCCTGGAACCATCTACTTCTGCCTGGTAGAACCATCAACATTACAGCTACCATCTAGTGAGTAATCTAATTCTCAGTCTGTCTCATCTACAGCTTTGCCGTGCTGGGAAACCTACACCGGAACCTCCCTATATCACCTTGGTGAGAGGGGTTCCCTCTGCTGAGGGTCCCTGGACTGCTACTTCAGGACCTGCTCACTACTGCCACCTCTTGTGGCCTACAACTGCCATACAATAAAAGACAATTCAGTGTTTGTGCGTCCTGAGTCTAGCCCAGTCTAGACCATGCCCACGGGGCTCCTTCCCGTGGGCATGGTCATCTTCCACGGTACCCAAGAATCCACCCAAACACCTCAAAACCATAACAGAGAATGAATTGTAAATGCGGATCAAGAGTGTTGAGCCAGACAATGAATTGTTTGAGATGTTCTACAGTCAAAGTCCATAGAAAAAAAATATCATCAATATATTGAAGCCATTTACAATTCACTCATAACTTCAGTTTTCATCAGATTTCTTACTTGGACATCCTCATTTCAAAACATCAACAAACATTACACACTACTATTTACCGCAAACCAATGGAGAGAAACACATTGTTATATTTCACTAGTTTCCATCCCTTTCATCTATGATATAATTTGCCAATAGGATTTTCAGAAGGCGTTTGACAAAGTTCCTCATGAGAGGCTTCTAGGAAAAGTAAAAAGTCATGGGATAGGTGGCGATGTCCTTTCGTGGATTGCAAACGGGCTAAAAGACAGGAAACAGAGAGTAGGATTAAATGGACAATTTTCTCAGTGGAAGGGAGTGGGCAGTGGAGTGCCTCAGGGATCTGTATTGGGACCCATACTTTTCAATATATTTATAAATGATTTGGAAAGAAATACGACGAGTGAGGTAATCAAATTTGCAGATGATACAAAACTGTTCAAAGAAATTAAATCACAAGCAGATTGTGATAAATTGCAGGAAGACCTTGTGAGACTGGAAAACTGGGCATCGAAATGGCAGATGAAATTTAATGTGGATAAGTGCAAGGTGACGCATATAGGGAAAAATAGGGGGCATTCCATGAAGTTAGCAAGTAGCACATTTAAGACTAATCAGAGAAAATTATTTTTCACTCAACGCACAATAAAGCTCTGGAATTTGTTGCCAGAGGATGTGGTTAGTGCAGTTAGTGTAGCTGGGTTCAAAAAAGGTGTGGATACGTTCTTGGAGGAGAAGTCCATTAACAGCTATTAATCAAGTTTACTTAGGGAATTGCCACTGCTATTAATTGCATCTTCTTAGTGTTTGGATAATTGCCAGGTTCTTGTGGCCTGGTTTGGCCTCTGTTGGAAACAGGATGCTGGGCTTGATGGACCCTTGGTCTGACCCAGCATGGCAATTTCTTATGTTCCTATGTTCTTATAACCCATGCTATAGTTACACAATGTTAGGTTCCATATTAGGTGCTACCACCCGAGAAAGAGATCTAGGCATCATAGTGGATAACAAATTGAAATCATTGGTTCAGAGTGCTGCGGCAGTCAAAAAAGCAAACAGAATGTTGGGAATTATTAGAAAGGGAATGGTGAATAAAACGGAAAATGTCATAATGCCTCTTATCGCTCCATGGTGAGACCGCACCTTTAATTCTGTGTATAATTCTGGTCGCCGCATCTCAAAAAAGATATAGTTGTAATGGAGAAGGTACAGAGAAGGGCTACCAAAAATGATAAGGGGAATGGAACAGCTCCCCTATGAGGAAAGACTAAAGAGGTTAGGACTTTTTGGCTTGGAGAAGAGACAGCTGAGGGAGGATGTGATAGAGGTGTTTAAAATCATGAGAGGTCTAGAACGGGTAGATGTGAATCGGTTATTTACGCTTTAGAATAATAGAAGGACTAGGGGGCACGCCATGAAGTTAGCATGTGGCACATTTAAAACTAATCGGAGAAAATTCTTTTTCACTCAACGCACAGTTAAACTCTGGAATCTGTTGCCAGAGGATGTGGTTAGTGCAGTTAGTGTAGCTGGGTTTAAAAAAGGATTGGATAAGTTCTTGAAGGAGAAGTCCATTACCTGCTATTAATTAAGTTGACTTAGAGAA
Source organism: Rhinatrema bivittatum (assembly GCF_901001135.1). Taxonomy (NCBI): domain Eukaryota; kingdom Metazoa; phylum Chordata; class Amphibia; order Gymnophiona; family Rhinatrematidae; genus Rhinatrema; species Rhinatrema bivittatum. The sequence continues at coordinate 69,378,033 of NC_042626.1, read as the reverse complement.
TAGCCACTGCCATTAGCAATGGTTACATGGAATAGACTTAGTTTTTGGGTACTTGCCAGGTTCTTGTGGCCTGGATTGGCCACTGTTGGAAACAGGATGCTGGGCTTGATGGACCTTTGTTCTGACCCCGTATGGCATGTTCTTATGTTCTTAGATTATGTCGCATTTGTTCCACTAAAGAGGAATTTAATAAACAAGCCCAAGACCTGAGTGCTAGATTGCTTTCTAGAGGGTTTCCTTTACGCAGTATTAGGAAAACATATAAGTGGGCTTATAATGCTGAACGCACATGGCTTCTACTTGATTCAACACACACAGAAAAAAATAAATTAACATGTTTTATGGTATACTCATTTGGCTTCTCCCATTATCTTCAAACACTGGAAGATTTTACAATTGCACCCTATTTTTGATACACATCCAATCATAGGGTACATTAGAGGAAAAAATATTCGGGACAGGATAGTTAAATCAGACATCTCAATTCCATCAAAACAAATTTCAAATATTTCGCAAATGGGACTTTTTGCATGTGGTGCTTGTGCTATCTGTCAACTTGCCATCGCAGGACAAGACATAAGGATTCCAGGTTACAACCCAGTTATTTGTCTGTGCTCTAGAACTGGTTGTCAAATTTCCTTGCCGGAAACTTTATGTCAGAAAAACTAAAAGAAAAATGAAACCCAGACTTATAGAACATAAAAATTATATTAAAAATCAAAGGATTCAGGCCCTTATGGTAGCAGGCTGTATTGAACACGCCTTTCAGGATCTCAGATGGAGCATTTTAGAACATTCCCCCCCCCTCCCCCCCAATCCACGTGGAGGTGATAATGAACTCTATCTTTTTACTTGGGAACAATTTTGTATTTTTACTTTAAATACAGTAGCCCCAGCAGGTCTAAATTTTGAGCTTGAATGGTACTCCATCATTTGAAACAAAAATTTAATTTGGTTAGAAATTAATTTCTGGTCCACTATATATTTGATGTTATGAGTCTTGAACTTCTGGTTGAATTATAGCACTGCAGCAAGTAAGTCTAAGAACGTTGCGCTTTCTGGCGAGCTATTGTATTGATCTTTGGAGAGATGTTTATTTGTATTACGCAACATTCAGAAGCACGAAGAACAATTATGGTGAAGGTCTTGTTGGCCCCCAGAAGCAGTTCATTTGAAACATGGCCAGTGTCAGGGCCTTTTGATGGACTTTAAGAAATACTCCAACATACAAAAGAACCAATAAGATAAGTTTTTACTTGTATAAAAAATACCAAAAAAAGTGTTGCATATATATTAGTGGTGCATTAAGGCTGATGATTAATTATAAGGCAAAAGAAGGCAAGTAGTGCCTATTATGACTGGCTTATAGCATACATGGATGTGTTTTGATTTTGGGAAGAGGGCTACCTGTGCATGATAAGATTTGACATTTAACCTTCTATTTTGACATATTAGATTCCTATCATTATAGAATGACATCTACTGTTTGGCTCAAGGGCAAACTTGTGCCTCTCAGTTAAGAGACCCTCGTTGTAGTCATTGGGCATGATGGATGGGCAGCTTGGCTACTGGATTAAGTATGAGACTTTTAATAATTAAGAAACAAATTTTAAGACCTGGGATAGACTATCAGTGGAGGTGGGGAAGCCACGAATTGTAATGGGATTTAACATACTTGGATCAGATATAGAAGGAACTGGTAGGAACAAGCTTGAAAGACTGAGTAAAAGACGTGTAGGGGAGGTGAGCAGGGAGAGAGAGCTGGATTTGCAGGGGTGGGCACTTCCGGTCCTCGAGGGCCACAAACCAGTCTGGTTTTCAGGATATCCCTAATGAATATGCATGAGAGAGATTTGCATGCACTCTGCCTCAGTTGTATGCAAATCTATGTCATGCATATTCATTAGGATATCCTAAAACCTCGACAGGTTTGTGGCCCTCGAGGACTGGAATTGCCCACCCCTGGGTTAAAGTATGGAAATGTATATGATCATCTACCCAAAATGCACTGGGCAGGCTGGACGGACCAATTGGCCTTGCCTGTCATCATCTACTATATTACTGTGTAAAAATGAAGGATAAACCCGTTTATATCTTCCCCACTCCCAGGTAGTTCTGAATGAAGGATCATGGCACCATAGCTCCAGGAAGAAGCTGTCACTCCTATTACGTTAACATTTTGTAGACAAAGAAAATATCTAACTTATCTCTGAGCAGTATCTCTACTCCTGGCATATTCCGACAATAGTCAATTCCAATTTTCAGCCAACAAGAAATGCAGCTTTAGATGCCGGGTGACTGACATTATTTTCTTGCTTACAGAAGTTCTGCCTCAGGCTTTTCTTAAAATGCCATTTCACATCATATTAATTTTCTTTCAGGTTTTTTTTTTTTAAGGCAACTCTTACAATCTTGTAATATGTAATCAACAAATAAGGGAATGTAGGTGAAAATAATTAAAATAAAATAATTAAATTGAAGATACTTAGAAGCCAATACATTTTGATTGATTTTAAAACACATTTTTGGAGAAAAAAATGTTTGAAAGAGAAAAAAGACCTCAGAACTGAGAGAAAACATTGCTGATTGTATCCTTACTCAGTTGGTTCAATCTTGGATCTTACGATTTCTCTTGATATTTTCATATTTTGATGTGCCTGTTTATACATTGTCTTTTCATTTAAAAATCACACTTGTCTTGTAAATGCTTCAAAATTGTGCCAGTTTTGTACAAAATTTTGGTTCCTCAAAATGTGATAGAAAATCCACTTATCTTGAAAAATGGTGTTCTTTATACATCCGAACACTAAATGTTCAGATGCTGATGTTGGCAACGTTTCACCGGACCTAGCTGCTTCAGGGTGAGTGTGGATCTCTGCAAAAATAACTCTCTGTGTAAGTATCACAAAAAGGATTGTGAGGAATAAAATATCAAGACACCTACATTTTCCTTTCCTTCAAGACAAATTTTCTTAGGTATTCCCTTCGGTTATACAGACTGAGCCCTGGCACAATATGGTGAATCAGTGCTATGCTCTTGTTTTATTCCACATATATCATGTGATCTGAGATCTCAAATCAGATTGGTTTCTTGAGTTTTTATGTCTCTCCTACTTCCAGATTATTCAGCCAATGCTCTTTAACTTGTGTCTGTCACGCCTTTACGTGCGCATTTGAATTCTAATCTGTTATTCTTTCTGTACAATGGTAATACAGCTAATCACACTTAATCACTGTTAGGCGCACCGGTTGCGGATTGCCGCGGCCGGCCCTCCTCACCTCCTCCTTCGACACCAGGAACTTCCCGGGGTCCTGCGCGGCTGCAGGGAGAAACCTCCATGGCAGGAGAGCCGGCCCCAGATCCCATCTTTGCAGCGTGAAGCCGCAACTCGACGCCGCCGGCAGCTCCTTCTGGGCCAGCCCTCCCTAGACATGCGGCCATGTCTCCTGCTGGCATTTAAAGGGCCAGTTACACGAGTCACAGCCCAGCCTCCTAGATGATGTCAGGGACCTGGGACTACTTCAGGGAGCTTCCTCTTCCTGTTCCTTGACTTGGCAACGAGTCTGCTTCACTTCAGTGGAGTCTTCTGTGCTTCTTTGGTGCCTTGGTTCCTGTTCCTGTCTTCCGAGTCTTGTTCCTGCCTTCCGAGCCCTGCTCCCGCTCCCATCCATTGGTTCCTGCGGACGGATCTTCTGACTTTGACCTCGGACTGGCCATAGTTGACTCTTCTGGCTTCGATCTCGGACTGGCTCTCCGTGACTCTCTGGCTTCTGACCCTGGACTGGCTATCGGCGATCCTCTGGCATCCAACCTTGGACTGACTACTGGCGATTCTCCCGGCTGTTATCCTACCGCCTTTACAGGGGCCCAGCTAAGACCAGACTTTCCCGGCACCCAAAGGCTCAACCCGCAGGGAACGGGGTAGGTATTGGCGAAGTTCCAGTCAGCCCCTGCTCCAGCTCAGCCTCGCCTCCTGACGGTGGAGATCTGCGGGGGTTTGCCTTCTCAGGTAGTGCCAACTCCCCCTCGGGCAAAGGGTCCACATTCTCATCACTTAACCCAACAGATTGCCAAGTCCATGGACCCTGCAGAGGCCTCCGCCCTCCAAGCCATTCCGGGCCTAGCTCAAAGGATTCTTGAACAGAGAAGGCCCTGGAGACGCTCGCCTCAGCAGTGGAAAACCTAAACCAGCGTTTGGACTCCGCAGCCCCTACAGTCTCTGCCACGCTGCCGATGCCTGCTGTCTCACCTCCGGTACGAGGCGGTCACCTGGTGATTCCCCTACCTGCCCCTCCCCGCTTCGCTGGGGACCCACAGTCCTGTAGGAGTTTCATTAAACAGTGCAGCATGCAGTTTTGTCTACAACCAGCCCTCTTCCCAGAAGACATCATGAAGACAATGTACATCTTGTCTCTTCTTGATGGGAAAGCCCTGGCCTGGGCATCCCCCCTGTGGGAACGTGCCGACCCAGATCTGCGGGACTTGAACGGCTTCCTGACTCTCTTCCACACCATGTTTGAAGATCCTACCCAGCAGGCAGCCTCCGGGGCATCTCTTCTTCACGTGCACCAAGGTTCCCGAACTCTGAGTATGTGATCGAGTTTTGAAGCTTGTCCTCTGAGCTCCATTGGGACACTAGTTGTCTGAGGACCATTTTTCTATAAGATATAAGTCCCAGAATCAAGGACGAGCTCGCAGCCTGCGAGCTACCAGGGTCATTAAACACCTTGATCGACTTGACTGGGCGCATCGACCGGCGCCTCCAAGAACACTCCTGGGAGGTACAATTCTCCAGAAAGTCTACTGCCGGCTTCAGATGCCCCCGGTGTTCACCTTCCCCGAAGGCTGACTCAGGCTCCTCAGGAACCGCATCGGAGGAACCCATGCAACTGGGCCAGAGTAAATTAACCCCTTAGGAACGCCGTGGGTTGAGACGTTGGGCTCGGTGCAGGTACTCCAGATTCTTATGGTCAGTATAGACCGTAATCTGGTGCTGGGCCCCTTCCAACCAGGAGCGCCATTCTTCAAAGGCTATTTTAATGAGGAGGAGTTCTTTATCACCAATGGCGTAATTGGTTCCGCTGCAGAGTTGGCGCAAGAGGAAGGAAGAGGGATGGAGGATGTTGGGGGAGCATTGGCTGAGGATGGCCCTGACTCCTTCAGAGGAAGCATCCACCTCGACAATAAAAGGATGTCGGGGTTTGGGTGACAGAGGCAGGGCTTGCGGAGAAATGCTTCCTTCAGGCGGAGAAAGGCGGAGACCGCATCGGGCGGAAAGTGCTTGGGGTCGGCTCCCTTATGGGTCAGGGCAGTCAGGGGGGCCACCAAAGAGGCGTAGTTGAAGATAAAAGTGAAGCCCAAGAATCGTTGTAGAGGTCGTAATCCGGAAGACTGAGGCCAGTCTTAGATGGCTTTGAGCTTCTCAGGATCCATGCGAAATCCCTGATTAGAGATGATATACCCTAAGAATGGAAGGGCTTTGTTGGAGCTTGCATCAGCTTCGAGCTCGGGATGCTCAAGGCTTGGCAATCCTGTTGGCTGACGATGGGACGGAGTGCAAATGAGGGCTCTTCACCGTGGGACAAGGAGAATTTTGCCCTTGTGGTGAAGACAGTCCAAGTCTCGAATCCTCCACTGACCTGCATGCCCATGAAACCACCAACACAATGGTGGTCTCTGAATGGTCCTCCGACCGTTGCAAGCCCTTTCAGACCTGCCACAGGGTGTAGCAAAGGCTGCAGGCCGGACAGAGGTCACAGTGGAAGAAGGTCGTAAGCATTGGAGCTTGGAGCGAAGACTGGAACTTGGAGCGAAGACTGGAACTTGGAGCGAAGACTGGAACATGGAGCGAAGACTGATGTGGATCTTGGGACGAAGACAGGAAACAAGAGGCATGGGTCCCACCGGACCTGGAGCATTAGGACTGGGAGCATGATGGAACTATCACCACCTCTGCGATGCAGTAAATTGTGGTCAATGGTGAACCATGAAGGCTTCTGTCATATGCCCATGTGTTATGCTATGTTGTACCAGTGGGACATTTTCCTTGCTGTTGTGTACACAACTCTTGTGTTCAGCCAAATGTATGCACAAGGAACTTTGAATTTTCCCTACATACATTTTAGGGCAAGGACATTTGAAGATGTATACTACATGTGTGGTGGTAAACTTTGTAAAGTGCTTTAGTTTGAAAATCTTATTTGTCTGTATGTTTGTAAATTCTTTGATTTGTAATATTTGATGACAAACCACACAGTAACCACATTTGAATTGTCCTTTTAATTTAGTGCGATCTAGAGAAACATCTTATTCTTTGACTTCTGGTAGTAAAGCTGAACATAATTGTTTATGGATGTTCCTGGAATGAGAATATGCCATTCTAAAATCAACATTTTCAAATCCTGGTATTAATCAGACAATGTCCCAATGATTTCTCATGCTTTGGTATATTTTCTTTGATAGCGGAGACTATCTTGTAATACATGTAATTGTATTGTGATCCTGTTGTCTAATTTTATTGTGCAGCAACGAGTCCCCACCAAAAAAGCAAACAGACAGTCAAAAAAGCAAACAGAATGTTGGGAATTATTAGAAAGAGAATGGTGAATAAAACGGAAAATGTCATAATGCCTCTGTATCGCTCCATGTTGAGACCACACCTTGAATACTGTGTACAGTTCTGGTTGCCACATTTCAAAAAAGATATAGTTGCGATGGAAAACGTACAGAGAAGGGCGACCAAAATGATAAAAGGAATGGAACAGCTCCCCTATGAGGAAAGATTGAAGAGACGGCTGAGGGGGGATATGATAGAGGTGTTTAAAATCATGAGAGGTTTAGAACGGGTAAATGTGAGTCAGTTATTTACGCTTTCGGATAATAGAAAGATTAGGGGGCACTCCTTGAAGTTAGCATGTGGCACATTTAAAACTAATTGGAGAAAGTTCTTTTTCACTCAACGCACAATTAAACTCTGGAATTTGTTGACAGAGGATGTGGTTAGTGCAGTTAGTGTAGCTGTTTTAAAAAAAGGATTGGATAAGTTCTTGGAGGAGAAGTCCATTACCTGCTATTAATTAAGTTGATTTAGAGAATAGCCACTGCTATTATTAGCAACAGTAATATGGGATAGACTTAGTTTTTGGGTACTTGCCAGGTTCTTATGGCCTGGATTGGCCACTGTTGGAAACAGGATGCTGGGCTTGATGGACCCTTGATCTGACCCAGTATGGCATGTGCAGGGGTCATGGTCTAGACCCTTTCTCATGCCCCCTCCACCAGCTGCTGAACTATCTGTGGCACCCATCCAAGTCTGGGCTCCAGACCAGTTCCGTCAGGGTGCTCCTCAGTGCTGTCAGCGCGTATCATTGAGGTGTCGCTGACCTGTTTCGGTCCAGCCCTTAGTAGGCCATTTTACATGGGGTCTCCTCCAGCTGAAGCCTCCTCTTCGGCCTCCAGTTGTGTCCTGGGACCTCAGTGCTATCCTGGCAAGACTCATGCGGCCTCCATTCAAGCTGCTGCAGTCCTGCGACCTGAAGTTCCTCACCTGGAACATAAGAACATAAGAAATTGCCATGCTGGGTCAGACCAAGGGTCCATCAAGCCCAGCATCCTGTTTCCAACAGAGGCCAAAACCAGGCCACAAGAATCTGGAAAGTCATATTCCTGGTGGTGATCACTTCAGCTCGTAGAGTCAGTGAGCTTTAGGCTCTGGTTACGTATGCACCATACACGAAGTTCTTCCACAATTATGTGGCCTTGCACACCTCCTAAGTTTCTGCCCATGGTCATGTCTGAGTTCCATCTCAATCAGTCCATCATTTTGCCCACCTTATTTCCAAGGCCTCATTCCCACCCAGGGGAACAGGCGCTTCACACCCAGACTGTAAGAGGGCTTTGGTGTTCTACCTGGATTGCACAGCGCGGCACAGGCAGTCCACCCAGCTCTTCGTGTCGTTTGACTCCAACAGGCTGGGGTGGGGGTGAGTAAGCAGACCTTGTCCAATTGGCTAGCTGATTGCATTGCCTTCTGCTACACACAGGCAGGCCTTCAGCTTGATGGCAGAGTTAAGGCTCACTCTGTGTGGGCTGTGGCAACGTCGGTGGCCCATTTGTATGCGGTCCCCATCGTTGAAATTTGCCGAGCCGCAACCTGGAGTTCTCTTCACACATTTGCAGCCCATTATTGCCTAGATAGGGACAGCTATCAGGACAGTGCCTTCAGTCTGTCCTGCATAATCTGCTCCAGACTTGAACCCAACTCTGTTTGTGCTTCTTGTGGGAACCAGACCGCCCCCCATTTACCTACAGTGCCGCAATTGTGTTGTGCCCATTGGCACCTTGTTCGGCCACTGTTGGTCTCTCTGATTGCGTGGGGCTGTCTGTACTTACCCACATGTGAGGACTACCATCCTGCTTGTCCTAGGAGAAAGTGCAGCTGCTTACCTGTAACACGTATTCTCCGAGGGCAGCAGGATGTTAGTCCTCAGGAATCCCGCCCATCTCCCCATGATGTTGGGTTCACTTTTGGTTTGTTGTTTTATTTTTTTGCTCGTATTTTTGCTATGTTATGAGACTGAAGGGGGACCTTGCGTGGAGTGTGGATAGTAGCAGGCTGGGCATGCTCAGTCCGCTGGTCAAAGTTTCTAGAAACTTTGACAAATGTTTTCTGTGCCAGGTTCCATTGGATGATGTCACCCACATGTGAGGACTAACATCCTGTTGTCCTAGGAGAACACGTTACTGTTAGGGTTTTGAGGTGTTGGAGTGGATTCTTGGGTACTGCGGAGATGGCCATGCCCACGGGGAGGAGCCCCATGAGGAACCACAGTACTAGGCTAGACTTAATACACGGAAGCACAATGAATTCGTATTTATTACACAGCTTGGTGGTACTGCAGTGGCAGCAGTGAGGTAACCCAGTAGGTAGTCCAGGGGTCTTCAGGAGAGGAGTCCAGTTACACGTTCGTGTGGCAGCACAGAGCGGAAGAGAGAGCCCGGATGTAGACTCCCAGCGCTGAAGCTGTAGATGACACAAGCTGAGAAGTTAAGTTACTCACTGTAGTAGATAGCTGTATTGATGATATCCTGGCAGGCTGAAGTAGTAGAGCTGTAGGAGAACAGGTCCTCGAGGAGCAAGTACCCAGTATCCCAGATAGGTACCTAAAAGAAAGCACAAGGGCCCCCAAGGAGTGGGTACCCAGGTTAGAGTTGACCCCGAAGGGTAGAGAGCTTCCAGCGGCTGCTGGGAGTGGCAGAGCAGCTTAGACTGGTACGAGACTAGTCCTTGCTAACTCGATTTGTTAGCAAACGAAGGGAAGGCTAAATACCTGGATGGCGTGACGTCACTCAGAGGGGATGCCCCCGAGGTTCCCACCATGATGTGGATAAAGAAGTGGGTGACGTGCGCGCGTGCACCCTAGGAGGCCCTCAGGAAATCCATGGCAAACACCATCGCCGTTGTCATTCCAGGGACGCCGGTGAGAGCGTCATGAAGATGCAGCAGCAGCCATCTTCCCAAGGCTTGAGGAGAGAGAATGAAGAAAGGTGAGGCACAGAGGTCAAAGCCGTCTGAGACCAACGGATGTAACAGTACCCCCCTTCAAAGGGCCCCCTCCAGACACCCTACCTGGCTTTCCAGAACTTGGCTGTAAATTGAGCGCCTCTGTCACAAACAATGTGTTAAAGCATGCCGTGATGGCAAAAGATGTGACTAATGAATAGTTTAGCTAGTTCCATGGCTGACGGCAAGCCAGGGAGAGCCATGAAATGAGCCATCTTTGAAAATCGATCCACTGTGACCCAGATGGTATTGTTACCTCCAGAAAGTGGTAAGTCCACCACAAAGTCTGTTGCAATGTGGGTCCAGGGCTCATCTGGTACTGGCAATGGTTGAAGCAGGCCCCATGGGTGTCCAGGCAGAGGTTTCTGTCTGGCACAGTTGGAGCAGGAAGCTTCTTACGCAGAAGTGTCTTCTTTCATGGTGGGCCACCAGTAGTACTTCTGTATCTTAGCCAGTGTTCGCCGTTGACCAGGGTGTCCGGCCAGTTTCGAGTCGTGAGCCCATGCTAACAACTTCTTTCTTAAATTGCAGGGTACAATAGTTTTGCCAGGGGGTACCGGATGTGTGGCTGTCAGCATAACTCTCTTTGGGCCAATGATATGTTGGGGTTCATCAGGTACGTCTTCAGAGAGAAAAGAGCGAGATAAAGCATCTGCTCTGACATTCTTATCACCAGGGCGATATTTCAGCACAAAGTCAAATCTGTTGAAGAACAGGGACCACCTCGCCTGTCTGTGGTTAAGGCGTTGAGTGTGATGAAGGTACTCCAGATTTTTGTGATCTGTGTAGACAGTGATCTGATGTTGTGCACCTTCAAGCCAAGGGTGCCATTCTTCAAATGCTATTTTTATTGCCAGTAATTCTTTATCCCCACTGCTGTAGTTCTTTTCTGCTGGCGGGAAGCATTGGGAAAAGAATGAAAAGGGGTGCAAGATCTTAGAGTCACTGGTCTGGCTTAGCACAGCACCTACACCTATGTCAGAGGCATCGACTTCCACAATGAAGGGTCGTGTAGGGTCCGGATGGCGGAGACATGGTTTGCTCGAGAAGGCGTCTTTTAACTTTTGAAATGCTGTCTTGGCCTCCGTAGACCAAGTGGAAATGTTGGCTCCCTTTTTAGTCATCGCTGTTAAAGGGACAGTCAGTGAAGAGTAATCTTTGATGAAAGTCCTGTAGTAGTTGGTAAATCCCAGAAATTGTCTTAGAGCTTTTAGGCCAGTGGGTTGTGTCCATTTTTTAATACTCTCAAGCTTCTAAGGGTCCATCTGGAAACCTTTGTTTGAGACAATGTACCCTAAGAAGGGCACGGATTCCTTATGGAATTTGCATTTAGACAACTTGGCGTATAAACGATTCTCACGAAGTCTCTGCAGAACTCTTTTGACATCCTCCTGATGGGATTGTAGGTCCTGGGAGAATATCAAGATGTCATCTAAGTAGACAACGACACATTGGTAGAATAGATCATGCAGAATGTCGTTCATCATGTTTTGGAAGACAGCCGGGGCATTGCACAAGCCGAAGGGCATCACCAGGTATTCAAAATGCCCATCCCGGGTATTAAAAGCTGTCTTCCATTCATCGCCAAAGCGGATGCTAACTAAGTTATATGCTCCTTTGAGATCAAGCTTGGAGAATATCTTGGCTCCCTGTAACCTGTCGAATAGCTCCGAGATGAGTGGTAAGGGATAGCGATCCTTTACAGTGATCTCATTCAGATCTCTGTAATCAATACATGGACGTAATGTTCCGTCCTTCTTCCCCACAAAGAAGAAGCCTACGCCAGCAGGAGACTTGGAAGGTCTTATGAAGCCTTTCTGGAGATTCTCCTGGATGTACTCTGACATCGCTTTATTCTCTACCATGGAGAGGGGGTAGACCCTTCCTTTGGGTGGCTCCGTATTCGGCCTCAAATTGATGGCACAGTCATATGATCTGTGTGGAGGTAATAGATCAGCGGAAAGATGCATATTAAGGCGGCAGCCCAGGCAACAACGGGGTAGTTGGCATGCATGGAATTGCAGAAACTTCCAGCAAGCACTTGCCATGGCAATCTGGACCCCAACATGAAAGCTCCAAAGTGGCCCAGTTGAATTGTGGCATATGTTTCTGCAGCCACGGTAGCCCCAGTACCAAAGGGTGCATGGCCTTCTCTAGCACAAAGAAGGAAATAGTCTCTGTATGAAGAGTACCAGTACGTAAGCTCACTGGTTCTGTGAGCAGGGTTACTTCACCCAGTAAGGGCTCTCCATGGATAGAGGACAAAAGTAGAGGAGACATCATGGTAGTAGTGGGGATCTGCAAATGTTCCACTAGACGTTTCAAAATGAAATTTCCTCCTGCTCCAGAATCCACTAAGGCAAGGGTCTGGTATTTTAGAGGTCCACAGATTAAGGATACTGGAAGAGAGAGTGGAGGAGAGGGTGCAGTTAGACCTAAGAAGAGTCCTCCCACAGGACTTAGGTCTGCTAGTTTCTTTCGAGTTCGTCTCTCTTTTGAAGTCAAATGACTGCGGCCAAATTGCATCGGTTTTTCTTCGCCCGCAACAGGACCTGGAGGTATAGGCCTGGGTACAGACTTGACGCGAGTCTCTCCCTGAGGTAGTCTTCTGGGGCTCTTGACCTCTTGAACCTTGTCACGAAGCCGGCGATCAATCCTTGTTGCCAACTTCATCAGTTCTGCTAAGGTTTCAGGCATCTCTCGAGCTGCCAGCTCATCCTTCAACCGGGAGTTCAGGCCTTCAAAGAAGAGGGTCTTCAGGCATTTAGGGTCCCAATGTAATTCAGATGCCAACATCTTGAATTCAATGGCGAAGTCTGGTAAAGATTTATTACCTTGTTTAAGATGAATCAATGTTGATCCTGCTGTAAAATACCGGGCAGGGTCATCGAATATTGATTTGAACAGTTCAAGAAACCCGACAAGGTCATGCAGGATAGGGTCATCGCGCTCCAACAGCAGTGAGGCCCAAGCCAGCGCTCTTCAATCCAGATACGAAAGGATGTAGGTGGTCTTGGTATACGCTGTAGGAAAATGGTTAGGTTGCAGAGAAAAGTGCATGCAACTCTGATTGATAAATCCTCTACATTTCTAAACTTCACCCGAGAAGCATGTTGGAGCTGATAGAGGCACTGTAGTCTTGACCGTCACTTCTGGCGGTGTAACTCTTTACCTGCGGTAGTCGGTGTATTCATCTGTGCGTGTAACTGGTTAAAGGCAACAGTCAAGTTATCCAACGAACTCTGTTGTTCAGATATTCACTAGGCCAGGCCTGGAATGGCCTGCAAAGCAGTGAGCTGAGCCAAATCCATGGAGTTAGCAATCTGTTAGGGTTTTGAGGTGTTGGAGTGGATTCTTGGGTACTGCGGAGATGGCCACGCCCACGGGGAGGAGCCCCGTGAGAAACCGCAGTATCGCTTCAATGGCAGGGGAGAAAGACCGATACTTCACGCATATCCAGCATAGCTCTCTGCTTCAACGGCAGGGGAGAAAGACCGATACTTCACGCATATCCAGCATAGCTCTCTGCTTCAAAGGCAGGGGAGAAAGTCTGATACTTCATGCTTATCCAGCATAGCTCTCTACTTCAATGAATGAAGAAAAGTGGATCTATATACAAACAACCAACAAGGACTGAATTACACAGTCTGGGTAAAATAATAAGCATGGGTGTAGCTTGCTTATTGCAGCGGTTACTACCCCTAACTAATTAAGCTAGATATTCACTTAGATGCAGTTCCAACACTGCTCTCTACATTAATGGTGGGAGTGGAAGGGAAATAGAAACAAAAGGTTACTAAGAGCCAAGACTAACAGAAGTATGAGAAAAAAAAATAAAAAGTGCAAAGCTTACTGGGCAGACTGGATAGGCCATTTGGTCTTCTTCTGCCGTCATTTTTATGTTTCTATGTTTCTATAGGCTAGACTCAATACACAGAAACACAATTAATTTGTATTTATTATACAGCTTGGTGATACTGCCCAGGGGTGGCAGCAGTGAGGTAACCCAGTAGGTGGTCCAGGGGTCCTCAGGAGAGGAGTCCAGTTTCATGTTCGTGTGGCAGCACAGAGTGGAAGAGAGAGCCCGGATGTAGACTCCCAGCGCTGAAGCTGTAGATGACACAAGCTGAGAAGTTAAGTTACTCCCTGTAGTAGATAGCTGTATTGATGATATCCTGGCAGGCTGAAGTAGTAGAGTTGTAGGAGAGCACCTATATAGGAGCGAGTACCCGGTATCCCAGATAGGTACCTAAAAGAAAGCACAAGGGCCCCTGAGGAGCGGGTACCCAGGTTAGAGTTGACCCCGAAGAGTAGAGAGCTTTCAGCGGCTGCTGGGAGTGGCAGAGCAGCTTAGACTGGTACGAGACTAGTCCTTGCTAACTCGATTTGTTAGCAAACGAAGGGAAGGCTAAATACCCGGATGGCGTGACGTCACTCAGAGGGGACGCCCCCGAGGTTCCCGCCATGATGAGGATAAAGATGTGGGTGGCGTGCGTGCGCGCACCCTAGGAGGCCCTCAGGAAATCCATGGCGAACACCGTCGCCATTGACATTCCGGGGATGCCGGAGAGAGCAGTATGAAGACGCGGCAGCAGCCATCTTCCCAAGGCTTGAGGAGAGAGATTGAAGAAAGGTGAGGCACAGAGGTCGAAGCCGTCAGAGACCGATGGACGCAACAGTTACAGGTAAGCAATTGCGCTTTCTATACAAAACGGAGAAAAAAATGGATTTTTAGACTTCAAACAGAAGAACCATATGGTCTCAATAGTGATATTGGATGGAGCACATTAATTCATTGATTTTTATTTTTCCAGCACCAATTTTCATTTTGGATACTCTTATCATGAGATTGTGATTAAGTGTGATTAGCTGTATTACCGTTCTACCGAAAGAATAACAGATTAGAATTCAAATGCGCACATAAAGGATTGACAGACACAAATAACTGGAAGTAGGAGGGACACAATCCCTCAAGAAACCAATCTGATTTGAGATCTCAGATCACATGATATATGTGGAATAAAACAAGAGCATAGCACTGATTCACCATATTGTGCCAGGGCTCAGTCTGTATAACTGAAGGGAATACCTAAGAAAATTTGTCTTGAAGGAAAGAAAATGTAGGTATCTTGATATTTTATTCCTCACAATCCTTTTTGTGATACTTACACAGAGGGTTATTTTTGCAGAAGTCCACACTCACCCTGAAGCAGCCAGGTCCGGTGAAACGTTGCCAACATCGGCATCTGAACATACAGTGTTCAGGTGTATAAAGAACATCATTTTTCAAGATAAGTGGATTTTCTATCGCGTTTTGAGGAACCAAAATTTTGTACAAAACTGGCACAATTTTGAAGCATTTACAAGACAAGTGTGATTTTTAAATGAAAAAATGTATAAACAGGCACATCAAAATATGAAAATATCAAGAGAAATTGTAGGACCCAAGATTGAACCATCTGAGGTCTTTTTTCTCTTTCAAAAATTTGTTTTCACCAAAAATGTTTTAAAATCAATCAAAATATCAGTAGCTTGCCTCATGCACAGTGTTGGAAGTTATTAGTTACTTTGTTGAGTAACTAGAAATGTAGCTAAGGCACCTGCTTGTCCCTACCCAAGCAAACCCTCCACAATATTGGGCAAGCTACTTAACTTCCTTGTGCTCAAAGTAAGACCATAAACTCTTGGAGGCAGAGACTTTATAGTCATGTGCCGTATCTCGCTGATATCTTTCCATAAAGAATTTCACTATTATTTGCTAGGGAAATTAGGACTAGAGAATTGTTCTTTTCATCCGGTTAAGCTGATAACCAAACAAATGCTCGCATCAATATATCCTGCTGTACGGTTTGTGCCAGAGCAGTAGTCTAATCCCTCCTTCCCCCTTCATCTGATTACATTTTCATATTAAAATTGACCAGATGGGAACGGGATTAAACAAGGTAGGAGTCAAATGACTTTTCACAAGAATAAAATCAAATTGGACTAGCCCGGTGGTTCAGTGGTAAGGGCTGCGCAGGGCCCATCATAAGATCACTGGTTGGATCTCCCTCGCCCCAGATCAGCTGGGGATGCCGCAGAGGCACTTTCACAGCCTGACCTGAGGGAGGTGGTCATCTTTAAGGACAACACCTGGTGGCCGGATTTAGAATCCCTTTACAGCCTCAAGACTATTGCTGCAATTACCAGAGAGAGAGGGTCCAATGAAAGGAGGGGAAAAGAAACGGAAAATGGATAGGATATCCTAAAAAAGAAGTTAGGAGACTGAAAAGAGGGAAACAGAAAAAAAGAGATGATTAGAAAAATAAAATGACAAAGGTACAGAACAGCATTTTATTTTCAGTTTAGTGATTGGAACATATCAACTTTGGGAACCTGTTGCTTCATACTTTTGTACTGTACAGGATGAAGTGAATTTCTTTTTCTCTCTTGTTGCATTATACTGGGGGTTCCATTTCAGTTTCCATGTTTCTTTTTCTAATTTGTGGTCCCTTATTCTGTATTTGGTGAGGGGCTGCCCGTGCTCTGTGTGGGTGACAGGTACAGTATTCTGCTAATGGGTAGTTTCTGTGTAAGAATCTGGAGCAGCCTGGCTTGTTTTAGTTTCAAGGCTCTGGTGTAATATTTACAATGCTCCTTTGCAGAGGTAGAATTGTTGCTGGGAATTAGTGTTGTTTTGGTATGGCAGGTTTGCTATATAGCAGGGCTTCCCAAACCTGTCCTGGGGACCCCACAGCCAGTCGGGTTTTCAGGATATCCACAATGAATATGCACAAGATAATGGTATATGTAAATTTACCTCGTGCATATTCATTGTGGATATCCTGATACCCCGACTGGCTGTGGGGTCCCCAGGACAGGTTTGGGAAGCCCTGCTATAGAGGTTCTGAGAGACCTTTTTGCAGGGTTTTTTGCTGCATCACAGGGTACCTTATAGTGGAAGGAGTTCATATTGCTCTTATTGAGGTGACATTAAAACATTGAAATATTTATAAGGTGAGTTGAAAGGGAAACATCCAAGTTCTGCTCTGCACTCGTTGTAGAGGGAGTTTCTGTGGACGCTGGTATTTTTACTGAACTTTGGCTCATTCTGTGTAGACCCTGGACTTCTTTGGTTGGTGTCCTGCCCTTTGGGGTGGAGGAGTGGTGTGGTGATGGTACCAACAGTTCCTAGGGATGGGAAGGACTGGGATGACTGAGTGGGTGCCCTGATGAGTGGTGGTGAGGCAAAGCTGGTATTTTTCAGTGGATGGGGTGCCACCAATTTCAGTTTATGCACCGGGCATTGGTTAGCCTAGAGCCTGCCTTGTTTGCTGGAATTCCTGAGAGAAGTCATTGAATGAAACCTGTACCACTATAGTACAGCCCTAGGCACGTTTAAGCAGAACTCTTGGGTTCAGAATACAAAAGATATCTCAGGGTTTGTGTTGGAAAAATATTAAAAAAAAACAACCCAAAACAAAGCGCACTGGCTAAATGCCAGCTTTTGAGTGCTTTGAGCACTTATCTTCACAGGCAGCAAATCTTCTTCTGGTTTATTAGAGTGACACATGCTGCATTGTTAGCTAAAACTACAGAGAGCTCATTTTGTCAGCCAGAAATATATTTTTCTCACAAAACTGGTTAAAAAGAAAGAATGGCTAAGATTATGAACAGTGAGGTCACATTCAGTGGCTTTCAGTATAAACACATTGACAACAATATTGTAATAATGCAAGATACAGCTGTACCCAGTCAGGTAAAAACCCGGACCCCTCAGGAGCGACTGAGGGCAGAGGAGAGCCTGGTGTGCGGCTCCCAGCAGGGGGGGCTTAGCATCCTGGGAGCCGCACACCAGGCTCTCCTCTGCCCTCAGGAGTGACTGAGGGCAGAGGAGAGCCTGGTGTGCGGCTCCCAGCAGGGGGGGCTTAGCATCCTGGGAGCCGCACACCAGGCTCTCCTCTGCCCTCAGGAGCGACTGAGGGCAGAGGAGAGCCTGGGGTGCGGCTCCCAGCAGGGGGGCCTTAGCATCCTGGGAGCTCTCAGAATCCTCTTTACTGGGGAGGCTTGGAAGGAAATTGATGACTTTTCTGACCAGTTAAGGGGTGTGTGTGTGTGTGTGTGTGGGGGGGGGGGGGGGGGGGTCTGTCACCACCAACTCCTCCATGCCAGATCCTTCTCTTCTTTTCCTTGTCCGCCTCCCTCTGTTTATCCTCACCTAATTTCAAAGGATGCTTGTGTTCATGCAGGAAAACATGAGAAGGTGAAACAGAACAGAACCAGTCATGTTCCTCTGATTTATTTATATTTACAGTAGTTTATTTTCTATAGTTGTAGTCAATCAATCTAAGAACTAGTTTTCTGTAGTCTCATCTGGGAAACTACTGTCTGTTGCTGCACACAAACGCACAAAGAGCCAGTTTCTTCCGCATGTGCACAGGATTGCTGTCTTTTTTTTTTGCTCACACACTGTCACTGTCTCTCTTGCTGTACACACATACTCTTTTCCTCACACCACCCACTGTTTAATATGCACTGCATATAAAAGGTGTTAGCTAAACATAGCTAACAAATTCCCTTTCACAGGATTCATTAAAAAGAAAGCTTTGTTCTGCTTTGCTGTTTACTAAAATGAGGGAGATGGTGTGGCTTAGTGCTTAGAATAATCAGGAGATCTGGGTTCAGATTATGCCTTTTCTGAAGGCATATTTTGAGACCTTATGCAAATTACTTTTGAGCAGATGCAAAAAAAAAAAGCGCTGAAAGCGGGCGCTGAGTGTTCAGTGCCCGCTTTCCTAATGCGCCCCCAGGCACCTCTCCTGGGGGCGCCATGCAATATTTTAATTAGGGGTCATGCTGTCAAGGAGCACTAGGGTAGATTAACGCCCCTAGCACCTCCTTGTCAGCGTGCACCCAGGAGAGGCCAGCCGTCCACGGCCGTCCGCTGGTTTAGAAAATGGTCGCTGAATTTATTGGCGTCCGTTTTCTAACTTGGCGCACAGCCACGGGTTGGGAAAATAGACGCTGGTTAACTGAGCATCCGTTTCCCGAAGCTGACCGCCGACACTTTTTTAAAAACTTTTTTTTTTAAATCTTTTGTTCCTCCTACTTAATATCACAGTGATATTAAGTAGGAGGATGTACAGAAAAGTAGTATTTTTTGCTTTTCGGTACAACTTTTGGGCGTGTTCAGAAATTAACCCCTGCTTTAGGCAGGGGTTAATTTCTGAGCACAAAAATGTGCATATTAGATGCACTTTTTTTTTAATTTTTGGGTGAGTAACACAGTGCATTCACAGTGCGTTGTGGAGGCGCTAATCCCCTTATTGCATAAAGGGATTAGGTAGCACCTACACAACCTGTGTCCAACTGCAAGTTGCATCGGCTCCTTTATATCTTGTTACTTCTAGTGCCCTTTAGGGCAGGGTCTTATACCTATATCTAATCTATAGTCAAGTGTCCTGGTAGAGTGTTCTTTAAATGAAGCAGGGAGCTGTGATTACAGTCCTGGGTTAGGATTTCAGAGAAATCCTGGGACATGAATGTGTGCCCCCTGTCACTGGCTCTCTGTGTGACCCTGGGAAGGTTATTTTATCTCCTTGTGAGTGCCATGGATGGAAACAAAGCAGCTGCTATAACTTGTGCTTTGACTCATCTAATTCATTGTAATATGGGGCAAAAATGGGGATCGGCATCACTTCTAGTGGTGTTTTATTGTGAAGGAGTCAATGAGTCCTCTGCTCTTCTGCACCAGTGAGTAGACGATGTCATACTGCTGTATTAGAAAGCAGACTCTATACCTTTAGACAGTGGAGGAGATTTTGTACACTAAACCAGCTTAGAATGTAGACCCTATGAAAGAAGGCTGGTATTCTGTTGTAAATATCCTAAATCTGGAAAGCGTAAGTTATGAAGCATACAGAAGGGCTTGGAATGAGTAAATGGAAGTCATGAATTCTGAGCTTAAGGTACGGCTCAGTGCTCTTCTCTTATTATCTAATTTTATCCAAGTTTGACTTTATTAAAAAAAAAAAAAGCTAGCCTTTGTTGCTTCCTGCCGAGTCTGGCAATGGCATTGCCCTGTGCTCAAAGAGCCCATACGCCTATTTACTGCAGACTTAACTTCGCACAGAAGAATCAAGTGATGGGCCTGAATGTGACCTATTAGAAAGGGGAGGTGAGAGGAGAGAGAGCGCGTGAGCTCTGGATAGGGAGGGACCCATATCTGCATCAAAACACACCAAGCACCTTCCAGATAGCCCAGCATCTCCAGCGGCAGTGTCATTGGCACACTCTGCGCTCTTTTGCTAAATTGTCCTTTTTTTCATTGTTAGCTATGCAGGGTGTGCTTCTTGGTAAATCTGCCCTTTGCCGGTGTTATCAGTGCAGTGTCCTGAGTGATATGGTTTTCTTTTTTTCCCCTCTGGATCTGAGCAGAAGTTTCTTTTTAATCTGAGGAATCTTCTGTTCCACATTGATAGTCCCTGCGTAGTCCTGTGATCTTGGGGAGGTGGGCACAGGGTGTTGCTGGAGCATGCATTGATCTCCCAGTGAGGACTGGGGGGAGGGGGGGGGGTTTGGAGATTAGATGTCTGTTAGGTTTCCATGTACAGAACATGTCACTACCATGCAATAGGCATTACAACTAATCCATCTGACAGAAGGGGGTTTCTGTGAAAGCAGCCCAAAAGCAGTAGTTTTAGGAATATTAAAAGGACAAAAAGGATTAATCTTCTTTCCTGAGAACTGTTACTGAATCAACTTTCCCCTTCCTCCTCCTCCCCCAGAGGGCTGGCATGGAAATTAATCTGCAAGGTCTCAGGACAGAGTAGCTAAATCTATATCCCAGTTACATAACAAAGTGTGGGAGAAGACTGGGGCCAGGGGAATCACAAAGGGGAGATTGTGGCAGCTGTAAACAGAAATAAATCATACACATTTTCTGCTTTATGAGAAGAGAGAGAATCCGAGTCTGACAGGGTCTCCCCTTTCATGGAGCACAGAACTATGGTAGCCATCCTGGTCCAAAGTAAAACTGGATTCTCCACACACCACTAGACCTTTTATTGTTCTGAGATTAGAATTATCTAAAGATGAAATTATTCAGGAGTTTCTCAGATCACACTGGGGCTTCTGCAAAAGCTGTAGGCAGAGATTATCAGGGACTGGCAATGCTGCCAGGGACAGCCCTGAAAATGTGGGCCAAGCAGGTGTTGTGCCAATGTCTGGCCCTAACCTGATGATGGGACTGGCAGAAACAGCAGATATTATAAATAATTTCTCTTCCTGGATCTCATTGTGTCATATGTCTCACCTCTACCTCCCTTTCCTGTTTTTTTTTCCAATACCAATATAATGATTGCATTTACCAACTGAATCAATTTTATCCGGAAAGAGTGATCCAGTCTTGGAAATCTGCAATTCTGGGCCCTCAGTGTTACCATTCTGCATGATGACTCCATGCCCCCAACCAACAGGGCTGAGAACACTGCCTCCACAGCATCCCCAGTCCACTCGGGAAACCGAAGATCTAACCTGTGAATTGAATCTAGATCCCTCTGCATGGCCATGCATAGCACAGACACTGAGCCATCAGGCTGGTCAAAACCTGTTAAGTTCTGTTGGGAAGGCCTCGTGCACACCTGCCATGATGCTCACCAACACGGTGGCTACTTATGGTCAGTCCCAGGGTTTTGGTAGTCAGGCTATAGAATACACTCCTGTGAATGAGACTAAGCCTGCATTTGATTTATGGTGCCAAAGCAAAGCCTTGAAGGGTGAATACAGGCCATTTCCATAATTGTTCAAAGCACAGTGCAGTGGAAAATTCTTGAGGGTTTCTTGCTTAATTTTAATGAATAATCTGGCACACTTAATCCCAGCTACACAGAGATTAGGAGAGAACAATCAGCATGAAGCTGTTAATGGACAAGTTAGGTAAACTGAAGTAGACTTCTAATGTATTACGCGGGGCTTTACTTCTGAAATGTTCATTGGCATTCTCAGTCCCACCAAGAACAGGGGAAAGTAACCACGGAGAACACATTCCTTCCTTTTCCACCACAGGTTCCAGGGAGTATTCCTGCTCATTAGAAGAACATAAGAGATGCCATATTGGGTCAGACCAAGAGTTCATCAAGCCCAGTATCCTGTCTCCAACAGCAGCCAGTCCAAATCATAAGTACCTTGCAAGTACCCAAACATTAAATAGATCCCATGCTACTAATGCTGGCAACAAGCAATGGCTATTCCCTATTGATTAATATCAGATTATAGACTTCTCCAGGAACTTATCCAAATTTTTTTTAAACCCAGGTACACTAACTGCCTTAACCACATCCTCTGGCAATGAATTCCAGAGCCTAATTGTGCATTGAGTGAGAGAGAATTTTCTCTGATTTGTTTTAAATGTGCTACTTGCTAACTTCATGGAGTGTCCCCTAGTCCTTGTATTATCTGAAAGAGTAAATAACTGTTTAACATTTACCCATTCAAGTCATTTCATGATTTTGAAGACTTCTATCATATCCTCCTCAGCCATCTCTTTTCCAAACAACCCTAAGCTCTTTAGCCTTTCCTCACAGAGTTCCATTCCCTTTATCATTTTGGTCGCCCTTCTCTGTACTTTCTCCATTGCAACTACATCTTTTTTTGAGATACGGTCTAACAATAGAGTGAAACAGAGACATTATGACATCCTTCGTTTTATTTCCCATTCTCTTCCTAATAATTCCTAACATTCTGTTTGCTTTTTTGATTGCCACAACACACTGAACCGATGACTTCAATGTAATATCAACTATGACGCCCAGATCTTTTTCCTTGGTGGTAACCTCTCTTGAGGGACTTTGTCAAACACCTTCTGAAAATTCAAATATACCACAACTACTGGTTCACCATTATCCACATTTGTTCACCCCTTCAAAAAAAGTAGCAGATTTGTGAGGCAAGACTTCCCTTGAGTAAATCCTTGCGGCTGTGTCCCATTAAATCATGTATGTCTATATGTTCTGTGATTTTATTCTTTATAATAGTTTTCTGGATCACCTCTGAAGCCCTTTTTATATATTGGAGTTATATTGGCCATCTTCCAGTCTTCAGGTACAACAGATGATTTTAATGATAGGTTACAAATTACTTGTAATAGGTCTGAAATTTCAATTCTGTGTTCCTTCAGAACCCTGGGATGCATAGTTTGTCAATCTGGCCTACTACATCTTCCAAGTTCACTGTGATTTGGGTCGGTTCATCTGAATTGAAAACCATCTCTGGAACGGGTATTTCTCCAACATCATCCCTGGTAAGTACCGAAGCAAAGAATTAATTTAGTCTTTCTGCAATGGCCTTATCTTCCCTGAGTGTCCCTTTAACCCCTTAGTCATTTAACAGACCAACCGACTCCCTCGCTGACTTCCTGCTTTGGATTATATCTTTAAAAGTTTTTATTAATGAGTTTTTGCCTCTCTTGACAACTTCTTTTCAAATTCTTTTAGCCTGTCTTATTAATGTTTTACATTTACCTTGCCAATACTTAAGCTTTTTCCTATTTTCTTCACATGGATCCTTCTACCAATTTTTGAAGGAAGATCTTTTCGCTTAAATAGCCTCTTCCACCTTACCTTTTAACCATACCGGCAATCATTTGGTCTTCCTTCCACCTTTCTTAATGCGTGGAATACATTTGGACTGAACTTCTAAAATGGTATTTTTTAATAATGTCCACGCTTGTTGTGCACTCTTAATCTTTGTAGCTGCACCTTTCAGTTTTTTTCTATTTTTCTCATTTTCTCAAAGTTTCCCTTTTGAAAGTTTAGTGCTAGATCCATGGATTTACTTATTGTCCTCCTTCTAGATATTTAATTCACATTTGATCATGTTATGATCACTATTGCCAAGCGGGCCCACCACTGTTACCTCTCTCACCAAATCCTGCGCTCCACTAAGAATTAGATCTAAAATAGCTTCCTCTTTCATCTGTTCTTGAACCAGTTGTGCCATAAAGCTATCATTTCATTCCATCCAAGAACGTTCTCTCTCTAGCATGTCAGAATGTTTCATTTACCCATTCAATATTGAGATAATTGAAACCTCTCATTATTACTATACTACCAATTTGGTTAGCTTCCCTAATTTCTCTTAGCATTTATCATTTGTCTCATCATTTTGGCCAGGTGGATGGTAGTATACTCCTATCATTATACTCTTCCCCAACATGCATGGGATTTCTACCCATAAAGATTCTATTGTGCATTAAGAGCTAGATTTAAAAAAAAATATGCGCATGCATCCATGTGCACGTGATTTTATAACATGCGTGCGCAGGCATGCGCATGTTATAAAATCCCCCACAGCATGTGCAGGGGGGGGGGGTTGAATATAACAAAATTGTGCGGTGACGAGATCTGGGCCTTCCCCAGTTCCCTCTCAGTCTGCTCCAATTAAGGAGTGGACTGGGATGGAACTTTCCTACCCCCTATCCTAACCTTCCTTCCCCTTCCCCTCTCCTCCCCACCCTCTAAAACCTTTTTTTTTTTTTAAATCTTTTATTTTGCAAGTTACTTCATGGCCCGACCTGAAGGAGGAATGATGCTGTCCCGGGCTGCCTCGCTCTGCCCCCCCAGACCGCTCCCTTTTGAGGCCCCGGCACTTACTTGCGTCCCGGGGTTTACGTGCACCGGGGTTTTAAAATCCAGCCGTTAGTTTCTTGCAGGATCCTTATCCTGTTGGATTCTCTGCCATCCCAGACATAAAGCACCACCCCCTCCCCAACCAAGTTGATCCTCCCTATCATTGCGATATAATTTGTACCCTGATATAGCACTGTCCCATTGGTTATCCTCCTTCCACCAAGTCTCTGTGATGCCAATTATGTCAATCTCATCATTCACTGCTATGCACTCTAACTCTCCCATCTTACTTCTTAGACTTCTGGCATTGGCTTACAGACATTTCCCAGGGTCAAGAGCAGAAGATGAGTATTAAGTTTTACAAATGGAAAATGTCTCTTTTCACCTTAGGAACTGCACATCAGTAGCCAATTTGATCCAGGGAGGGAGAATCATCCTTTCACCTCAGGAGCTGCCCGCCAACCTTTCTTCCTGATCACTTAGCCTAACTAGGCTGTAGTTCACTTATTCACTATCTGCTGCAGACAGAGAATGCAGATAGGCTGAGGGCTGAATGAATGTATCTAAGGGGTGACACCAGTGAACCTGTTAATATCTGTCTCCACCTGCTGGTCGGTGAGCATAACCGAGTGGTCTAAGTGGATGAGGAGGAAGCCTTAGGTCCCTCCCTCAGTTGAGCAGAGCTTCGGGCTTATTGGATGGTGATATCAGCTCCTGAGGTGAAAGAATAGTCTCCCTCCTTCCATGGGGCATTACCTGGGTTAGGGGGTACCTCCAGTGGGCTAGTGCTAGGTCCCTTCCCCCTTCCCCCATCCCTTTTCCCCTTCCCTCCTGCTGTCCATTTTGGCAAAAATAAAATAAGAGGTTCAGATGTTTGTTCTGATTCCCTTGCCTGTATGCTTAAAGTCTAAAAAAAAAAAAAAAAGAAATTTACACCAGGAAACCAGCCAAAAGGAGAGATGGGGCAGGAGGTTGAGCAAAGTGGATAACACTCGGGTCCTTGCAGAGCAACTGGGTGAGTTTGAGCTGTTTTCTTAGCCCCAGTTGCACTGGTGAGTATCTAGGGTGGAGGGAGGCAATGTCCGTTTTCTGCACAGCGAGGGAAGGGCACCGTGCTCCACAGTGCCTCAGAAGCTCAGATAAGGCAAACCTGCTCGTTCGAAAAAAGCAGGAAAGCAACTGTGAGGTGGTGTTTTCAGGGACATTTATGAACAATACTGCCGTGGGGATTCAGAGCAATGAGGCTTACTGGCCATGTTCGGGTTCCCACCGAGAGTCTAATTTTGGGGAGCAGAAGAATGAAAGGAGCAGGTGCTTCCCTCACTCAGTCCCACAGAATGCAGTTTCAGCTGCTCCTTTTATTTCAATATGCAGCCCCTTTTACCCAGTTTGGGGTGACCTTGAATTCATGCCAAAAATTTAAAAAAAAAAGGGAGAAAAACAAGACAATAAGGTTGGCTTCTACTCTTCCTTCCCTTCCTCTCTGTTTTTTTTTTTTTATGGCAGAAGCAAAAATATAACATAAAACATATCGAAATAAAACTAGTTAAAATATAAAAAAAATCATAATGCAACAAAATAATTTAACTGAATAAAATAAACATCAAGATCAATAGAAATAAAATACACGATAAAATGGATAAAACAAGGAGGTACAAAAAGGTAGAGCAGAATCTATATGAGGCAGTGCAAAATCAGGAAGGGTCCTCTTCAGGAGTATTTTCCTGGCTTAAGCTATCTCCCTTGGTAGCCTTTCATGCATTCAGTCCTTATCACTACTCTTCAGTTTTTGAGGATGAGATTACTATCTGGAAGCAGAGGATGGTACTGCAATATTCTTGCTCTTCTTTAGGCAAAGAACTAACATAACTTGCTAGTTTTTTGCGTGCTTTAAGTATTGCTGAGAGATAAATAAGAAGACATTTTTATTTATTTTATTTAAATCTTGAATACCGCAAACTTCCATATAAATTGTGTTAAGCGTGTTTGTTTTTTTTAAACCAGCATCCACAATTTACAAAAATAAAGCATAAAACACAAAAAATAACATGTAAATCCTTAACAATACATCATCCAAATGCCTCTTTGAAAAGTCTTTAACTCTCTTCCTGAATAATATCTGGTTCTGTTCGCAACTGAAGTGGTAAAACATTCCAAAAAACAGGAGCCACAAAAGACAAGTCTCCAGCTCTTGCTTGTTGAAGTTTATAATCTCTCTGAGAAGGAACGCATAATAAATGCTGGTCAGCAGAGCGCAAAGCGCGTGCTGGAACAAATTTTCATTTCGACAGCGAAGGCTCAAGTGCAAAGCTCCAGCCTCCTGAACCAGCAGTCCTTTGCTGTAAAGCCAGCCAGGACTGGCAGATCATTTATGCTTATAAATTAATTGTTCCTTTTCACCAGACTTCAGACACACACTGATCTGGAGTGGTTATCTCCTGCAGCTATTTAAGGGATGTCGCTTACTAGCCTTATTTTCCCCCTTGGCTCAGGAAAGAGTTAGATTTTGGTTCCCAAAGAGGGTACTGCACTTGAGGAATTTCAGGATGGCCTGTGTGCTGCAGAGGCAAGATGCTGCAGTTTGTGGATTGCAACTATTTAGCTGCAGGTAGCGCAGTGGACCCACTCAGGTTGAGCCTGGAACAGCATACTTGAAGGAAGGATGCCTGGCTTGATTGGGTGAGGAGTGCACCTAGACCATGGTATCCATGGGGCCCACTAGAATGCTTCTCTGCTTGCATAATTGGTCACCGGATTCAAGATCTAACACCGATTTATCTAAACTTCCCTTTAAGGCACAGCTTCGGTTCAGAAAGGAGCTTCAGAAGAGGGCAAGACTGGAGGGAAATGTAAGGTGCACACTCTCAATCTGTATAGTTTTCTCGGCACCATCCCTTGCTCTCCCGATCCCTCCCTACTGAGGGGCAGCCTTGTTTGGAGAAGATCTTGAGAAGATGGCAAAGCCTTCCAGAAGATAGGACAGGAGGTTCGTCGCAAGCTCTTCTGGTCTGGAAGTCATCCAGGGTAGTTCAACTGGGAAGGCATGCTAGTGGTCGGTATCCCTTCTGCCATGACAGCAGCTGCAGAGGGATCCACAAGGTCATGACCCTTCTGTGGCCCTCGGTGAAGATTCTAGGGTCTTACCTGTGGTTCCAGAGTTAAGTGGCTGTTTAACATTGTCTCAGAAATGGGCTCAATTTACTTCAGATCAGTAGTTTTTTGGTGGATCATGTGATTAAATATGTGTAGGCATTCTCCCAAACTGTTCAGAAGTTTTACCGGACAGCAAATTGCTATAGGAGAGACCTAACAGTGGGGAGACCAGTCCTAAGATATCAGTGGGGCCTTAAGCCTTCTGCTGTTAACTTGGGGGGGGGGTCCCCAAAATGAAGAGGTTCTGTCATTTCTTTCCTTATCGTCCTTCCAGACAAATCTACACAAATGGGTTATCTCCTCCGGCCAGGAGATGGAGGCAGAGATCAAAAGCTCAGTGCTGATGTCACTCCCCATATAAGGGTCTGGTGCTTCTTCAGCTCTTCAGTATTGTCTCTGCCTCAGCAGATGTGCAGACGTATGGTCTGGTGCTACAGCTACACAGAGCAAAAGTGGCTGCAGGGCGACGGCCTTCCCTAGGACAGCCAGGGCCGGGAGGGGCCCTGCCTGGGACAACAATCCTCCTAGGGCTGATTTTTCCCTTTCCCGGTTGGCTCACCGGGGACTCGTGGAGCTTATTCACTGAAAAAGGAGGACTGCACTGATGGCTGCCTTTCCTTCCCCTCCCGTGGAACCTACTTGGTGGAGTCTGAATTCCAGCGCCTAGGAGCAAGCAGTACAGGAGAGTTCCCAGTGGCTTCAGTGGCAGGAGCGGCAGATGCTCCCAGGGTGACAGGCCTCACATGGCTCTGTTTCCCTGGTAAGGCAGCTGAAGACGGATAAAGGAAAAAGTGGAGATTTAGTCTATACAACTCCTGTTGCTGCTCCTGTGACCGGGTGCAAATCAGTTCACCCTCTATTAGCATGATGTATGCACTATACCATAAGCAAGGCTGGGTGGGCTCCCCAATTCATGCTGGACCCTGCGAGGAAAAGCTGGGCTTGGCATGATCAACCTGCTATCCTGGTGAACAACTGTCAACAGGAGTCCTGGGTTCAGAGCCCAGCAGTGCCTGTCCTCTCACATCACAGCAAAATAATATTCATAATTTTCTTATAGGAGAAAAGAGAAATCTGTGCATAGACTAGAAAGAAATGGCTCGTTGCAGGGTCTGAAGTCATTGATTTAGCACAGCATGACGTGGATTATAGCAGCAGCAGCAGCAGGCAAGCCCAATTAGGGGTGGCGCAAGTGAATATCCACCCTAACGATTGGGCTTTGCAGCCGGGGGCAGGGGACGCTACCTGCCTTGCACTTCTCAATGGGAACGTTGAAGCTTTGACTGCGGTTGATTGTTTTGAGAACCTGTCTTGGTCCTTTAGAAAGGGCTAAGAAGTTAAATCTCCCCAGTTTTAACCAGGTCCTTCACTGCCTTGTTGGAGCTGGCAATAAATGTGTGGAGATCCATACGCTTATTCACATAGACTCTCTTTAAAAGAGTTATATAGAGGTTGTAAGTATGCATGTTCAGACCATCACTGCACATACCCTATCTCGTTATTCCCTCCCACACTCTAATGCAGAGGCGCCATCGGAGGCTACTGCTTGCAGCTGACGGACTCCAAGCACAGGAGAGCTCTCCGCTCCCATTCCCTCTGCTAAGGAAACAACGAAGGGAGCAGCCTGTGGGAATGAGCTGACTACCCCTGACTAAAGGTGCTGGCAAGATCATTATATCAGCAGCTGTAAATGAATGTTGGTTATTGGTTATGAAATATGGTTATCCACTTCAAGTGGATTTTGGTAATTGTAAAAAAAAAATAAATCAAGTCTAGTATGGTTGAAAATGAGGGCAGCTTGTTTAAGCCCTGCAGATCCTCCCCCCACCCCCCAAACAAAAAAACAAATGCACACATTGAGGGACCTTACTTCAGCAAGGTGATTGCATTTATTTCTGAGCTCTACCTGACTGTCTAGCTATGTTTACCCAGCCAGTATTCTTGTTCTCACAGGGAGAACATTTCCTCAGAGTGGGAAACTTGAGCCAAGAAATGAGCGTTATCTTCAGGAAGACCATAGCTGGCAGCAGAAGGCGGCATACCTGAGGACTCCCAGCTTAGATAGGAGAATCTGCTTAACCGGTTTTTCCCTCTCTTGTCCTCTCCCCAGGTTTCTGTGTAGGAAGGTTTTGTGTCTCTTCCCTTATTGGAAGCTCCCTCTGCCCCCCCTCCAAACCAAAATCCTGGTTGGGGAGGGGAGGGCTGGTCCAGAAGTATTTTCTCTCTCTCTTCCACGAGAAGTAGGACATGCCATTATCAAACCTATCTTGAAAAAACCGACACTTGATCCTGCCGACCTTACCAACTTCCATCCTATTTCTAATTTACCTTTTATCGCCAAAATCCTTGAAAAGGCAGTCAACTGGCAACTTACTGATTACCTAGATGAACACAACATCCTTGCACAATCACAATTCGGCTTTCGGCGACACCACAGCACTGAGACTCTACTAATTTCACTGTCCGATTACATCCTCAAAAGTCTTGATAAAGGCATATCACATATTCTGATCCTCCTGGATATCTCAGCTGCATTTGACACGGTCAATCACAAAATACTTGCTCAATGCCTCTCAGATATAGGCATTGCAACTGCACCTCCAAAACTATCCCCCTGCCACAAGGTGTCCCCCAAGGCTCCTCCCTGTCCTCCACTCTGTTTAACATCTACCTCCTCCCTCTATGCAACCTGCTATCCAATCTAGGCCTCCCGCACTTCATTTACGCCGATGATGTGCAAATCCTTATTCCTGTTAATGACACTCTTCAAAAAGCTACTGAGACCTTGAATTCCACCTTAATGGTGATTAATACACTCTTGACACGCAACTTCCTAGCACTCAATACTGCCAAAACAGAGACACTACACATCACTCATCAAAGCATTTCCCCCTCCCTGCAACTAGGCCATAAGCCTCTCTCCCCTACTTTTTCCAACGAACATGTGCGCAGTCTTGGCATCACCATTGACAGCCATCTCACCTACAAAAAATACATTGACAACACAATCAAAACCTGCTATTTTAAACTTCACACCCTCAAAAAAATCAAACCCTTACTACACCTCAGCGACTTTCGCACTATCTTACAAGCATTCATTCTACCCAAAATTGACTACTGCAACGCCCTTCTCCTCGGTTTACCCAAAAACACACTGCAACCACTGCAATTACTACAAAATGCTGCAGCACGGATCCTCACTAACACACACAAAAACGATCACATCACTCCGGTTCTAAAACACCTTCATTGGTTATCTGTTGCTAAAAGAATAACATATAAAACTCTCACCCTTATCCATAAAGCACTCCACAACCAAACATACACTGGCTCACTGAGCACCTTATGTTTCACAGCTCAAACAGACCCATAAGACAGCAACATAAAGCAACACTTCTCATCCCTTCCCCCAAGCAGTTTAAACTCGCTTCCACTAGAACTCGGGCATTATCTTTGGCGGGACCCGTCCTATGGAACAAGCTCCCATCCTTCCTGCGTCAGGAACCTTGCCCAAGAAAATTTAAGCAAAATCTGAAAACTTCCCTTTTTAGACAAGCTTACGCTTAACTACATACATTTTCCCTCTGAATTCTGTTATTCTAACTTATATGACTTTCTGTTGGTATATAATTAAATTTAATCAACTATATATTGATTCCACATTGTTGTAATTTGTATTATGTTCAGTTTAATTTTGCAGTTTGCCCTAGTTGCTTTGCCCCCTTTATCTACCTACCCATTTTTGTTCAATTTTATGTGCATTGTTTATTGTTCTCTGTAAAGCTCGTTTAGCTGAATTGTTTGTTCAATGTGAACCGATGAGTTGTTCCCAATGTTCATCGGTATATAAAAGCCTTTAAATAAATAAATAAATAAATAAATAAACAAATAAATAAATAAAAGGATATGGGGCGGGCATCTGTTGCCCTTAGCTAGTAAGGATTTTCAAGTACCAGGATATTCAGTGACAGAAGCTCGGGGAAGCCTTCTCTTTCGGTGAGGGAACACCATAGGGGGATTTCCAGGACCAGGAGAGCCCTATGGCCAAATGTGGATCAGATGCCCGCTCCTGGACCTCTCAAGGACAGTAGCAAGGAGTAGCTGGGACTCCAGATACCCGAGGGCAAGGAGCAGTGAAACCTTCCAATACCTGCAGGAGAAATAATATCTCCTCCTTTTAGTGCCTTAGACTATTTATAAGGGTTTATATATCGCTTATTTTGAAAATTCAATGCTAAGCAGTGTACAAAACAATGCTTTATTACAAGTAGGGCCGAGTGACCCCTGTGCTCTCAGGTGAGCACCTCAGCATAATGAGTCCTTCCCAAGTGTCTGCTGGTTAGAGAAGTCTGCACTATTGCCTCTAGGAGGGTGTGGATAGAAACTCCCTTTCAGGGTACAGGAGCACTTTTGGCATGAATCGGAGAATGCGATTAATCTAACAGAAGCAGGAATAGAAATCCTAGTGGAGAACCAAGGTGGCTGGGTCCAGGCAGAGGACAACTGTGGGCCACCTAGAATTTCCCTGGTGAATGTAAAGTCCAAAAAATATTGGCTGCTAGCTCAAAATGAGCAGCTAAGTAGGAGCTAAAATGCTCCCTTATTGGCTGAGAACAAACTGAGAGAACAGAGAGCTATCACATACCTTGGCAAGTCAGTCAGATCTGATCCGTGAAAGAGTTTTCCCTGTAGAACCGAGCAGCCAAGATCTTCATATATAGGAAGTTGGGAGCTGATAGTCTGGAGACCTAGAAATGTAAGGTCTGGCAGAAGGAGCCTTTGCCCTACTAAAGATCAAGTAAGGGGCTTCTAGAGGTGTTCCCTTTGGGTTAACTCCAATAAGCTCTTAGATGAAGAAGCCCCCAGGCTGAGGAGGAAAAGCAGGAACCAGAGGGTTCAAATAGCCTGGGAGAATCATAGCTGACATCCAAGTTTTGGAACATGGATCTGCTAGAAGCCTGCACATTCCCTAGCTTTAGTCTGGGAGGGACATACAAAGTTATTTTTTCCACCTAGAAGAGCCATGTCTGCTCTTTCATAGCCCTGGCTGTGAAGAGAAGCAGATATACAAGGAGGATAGGTAATGACAGGCATTAGGACTGCCTTTGCAAAGATGGGCCATGTAGCAAAGTCTAGAGTCTTGGACCATCAGCAAGATCAGCCTTATCAGGGGTAAAAGATTGCAAAGATGCAGGGGAATAGCTTAGTGGCTAGCGCAGCAGGCTGCAGACTAGGGGCAGATCACACTGCTGCTCTCTGTAGACTTGAACAAGTCATTTTTCTTCCTACCCCGGGGTGGAAGTCTCCCTCCAGGGCTTCAGGTAGCCCTCGGGAGATAGGAAGGTGCCTGCAGTACCTGGATATAGGCTGCTTGAAGTGCTGAAAAGCAGAATAAAAAAAAAAAAAGATATTATCAGGCTGTGCTTGAGCACAAGGGAGTATCATAGTGCCCAGGATGCTCTCTTTGCTCTAGGAATGGTGTTTCCACTAAATCAAGAGATTTCATTTCCGGACATTATAAAAATGGAAAGTCAAGGTCAGACGCGAGAACTTAGATCGCTAGATAGGCACAGTGCTTTTACTTGATATTAGCAAGTCACAGATGAGTTCAAGAAGACAGTCAGGTCAGCCACAGGAACCCACAGAGTGGCCTCTAAGGCAGCAATTGCTCAATGCAGTAAGTAATCATGGTAGCATACACATTGCAAACAATGACTTGAGGGTCCAAGGCACACTTAGCAAAGGTCCAGACATTATCAGGGGCAGTGTGTACTGAGTGGGCCAGTGGAAACTTGTGGGACGGCTGCAAGGGCAGCTCTGCATACATTTACAGGACAGTTACATAGAAACATAGAAATGACAGCAGAAGACGACCAAATGGCCCATCCAGTCTGCCCAGCAAGCTTTCACACTTATTTTTTTCTCATACTTATCTGATACTCTTGGCCTTTATTAGTAACTTTTTGGTTCTATTTAACTTCCACCCCCGCCACTGATGTAGAGAGCAGTGCAGGAGCTGCATATTAGTGAAGTATCAAGTTTAATTGATTCGGGGTAGTAACTGCTGTAACAAGCAAGCTACACCCATACGGGTAGATTTTATAAATTTACGCGAGCGCGTTCTTTTGTTGGCGCACCAGGCGCGAACAAAAGTACGCTGGATTTTATAAGATACGTGCGTAGCCGCGCGTATCTTATAAAATCCGGGGTCGGCGCGCGCAAAATTGGAGCGGCCTCGGAGGGAACTTTCTTTCCACCCCCCCCCCGCACCTTCCCCTCCCTTCCCCTACCTAACCCACCCCCCCGGCCCTATCTAACCCCCCCTACCTTTGTTGGCAGATTTACGCCTGCCGAAAGCAGGCGTAAATCTGCGCACGCCAGCGGGCTGCTGGCGCGCCATCACCCGACCCGGGGGCTGGTCCGGAGGCCTCGACCACGCCCCCGGGCTGGCACCACGCCTCTGGTCCTTCCCCGAACCGCCCCCTGATCCCGGACATGCCCCCTGACATGCCCCCTCCCCCGCCCCTTTTACGAAGCCCCAGGACTTACGCGCGTCCCGGGGCTGTGCGCACGCCGGCGGCCTATGCAAAATAGGCGCGCCTGCGTGTGAGTGCCCTGCGTGCGTAAATCCGGCCAGATTTACGCGCGCAGGGCTTTTAAAATCCGGCCCATAATTACTTGTTTACCCAGACTATGTAATTCAGTCCTTGTTGGTTGTTGCCTAAATATAAATCCTCTTTTCTTCATCCCCCCTGCCACTGAAGCAGTGAGCTGCGCTGCATATGTATTCCAAGTGAAGTATCAGGCTTAATTGATTAGTTGAGGCTGTACCTTCAGAGAAGGATACAGCATTTACCATGAGGATCCTGGAGCCAGGTCTAAGCTGATCCCACCCGGCATGAATACACTTAGGTACATTCCATTTGTGTAGACTGGTCTGGCAGGACAATAAGGAAGGTTCAATTAGATCTTACCTGCTAATTGGCTTTCTTTTAGTCCTGACAGAACAGTCTACAGTCACATCCCAGTAAGAGAATGATAATTCCAAAAGAGAAAAGAAAAAAAAGATGTGTGTGTGTGTGTGTGTGTGTGTGCATATTTAGGTACATGTACATAGAATTATACATATATGTGGAAATACATATAGAGACTAGTGAAGAGATTTTGTTTCTAATATCTTTCTTTGAGTTCCTGGGGATCCTTATCCTTAAGGAAAAATCTACCATATGAGCCTGTCCATGCAGAAAGCAGAAATCCTAGTTATGAGTGTGGAGTAGGAATTCTTTCTCCCAGGCCAGCAATCGGGGACCAAACTTTGGTTATGGTATCAGGTTTTGGGTTACAATGATAATTTGGGAAACCAAAACTAATAATTGCCTTTGGGCGTTTTTAGCTATGGCACAAAATACTGAGGAGCTAAGGCAGCACCAGAGCCTTATAAGAGGAGTGAAGTCGGTGCTGAGATTTTAGTCTCTGCCTCCATCTGCTACCCCAGTGTACCATTGTCAACAGGACTCCTGAGTTCAGATCCCAGCAGTGTCTGTTCTCTCACTTCACAGCAAAATAATAGTCAGATTATTTCCCATTTGTGTAGACTGGTCTGTCAGGACTAAAGTAAATCAACAAAGCAACAACGAGAGTCAAAGTAGGAATGCAGCAAACACTACTTTAGTTTAGGCTTAAAGTAAGGCCAATTAGCAGGTAACATCTAATTGGACCTTTTGGAATCGAAATGAGTCAGCTGGTTTTCTTTTTGTAATGGTAATCTTGAAGTCAGTAACTATGACGATGCCTTTGGATTGTGGTGTTAGGGAGCCATTTTCTGTTTTAAGCTCTACCCTTTGGGTTCGCCACAGCTCCAGGGTCCTTTCCAAATGCATGGGAGATTGCGGCAGTGGCTGCCTGCACAAGATATTGATATATCCATCTCGCAGTGTCTGCTTGATACTGGTAAATTCAGGAGAGTATTCTGGTTACCCAGAAGGTATTTGCAAGACTTGGGTTGGATGTTTAATTACTCCAAAAGCTTTCTACAATCTATGCAAACCCTGAAATATCTGGGAGCTCTATTTGAAAGGGGGATAGCTCCATTCATTCTTATGAATCAGACGCCCAATGGCCTGGAGTTCTCTGCAGCTTCTTTGTTCAATGGCAGCGGAGTTGGAACTGTACCTTGGGCAAGGTTACATATGAGCCTTCTGCAAAGAGCTTTATGCTCCAGGTAGAATTTCCATTCACAGAGCTCTTCCATTTGGTTTGTGGTGATGGATTCCCTCAGGATAGTTGGTTTGTAGAAACCTGGAGGTAGATGGAATCTTGAGCCCTCAGCTTGGGTGATGGAAGTGATAGATTCCAATTTAACAGGCCAGAGGTGCATTCTTTGGGTCAAATGTCTCAAGTTCAATGGACCCTCTAGGAAACAAGTTGGTCCATCAATCAGTGGAAGCCAAGATATTCATTGGCGTTCAAGAGATTTTCCTTTCTAGAGGGGAAAACGCAGTAGGTATTTGCGGAGCATTCTTAGCAGGTATTCAATATGTTCAGGTGAATTTTCTCAGGTGCAAGGTGATCAATTCTGGGAATAGGTCTCTGTTTCAGAAGCCGTTGACTGAATTGTGGCCGCATGGCAGGGTTCTCAGGGCAACCTAAAGGAATGCAAGGCCAGAAATGTTCTTTCAGCCCATTGAGGGGCCTCGTCTGTCAGGTTTGATGTTCTGATTCAGAGT
Organism: Rhinatrema bivittatum; assembly: GCF_901001135.1. Lineage (NCBI taxonomy): Eukaryota > Metazoa > Chordata > Amphibia > Gymnophiona > Rhinatrematidae > Rhinatrema > Rhinatrema bivittatum. The sequence goes on along the minus strand of NC_042626.1, from coordinate 69,341,985 downwards.
TGTTTAGCAGTGGTGCTCCAGTTTCCTTCCTCCTTGACCTATAGTAGGGAGCTGGTGTTATAAGATTTAGAGTTTCCATGTTTGGGGATCCTGGAGGCTCTGAAATGTCTGTGGTGCCTGGGGTCTTTAGGACTAGTAAAAATGTTGCACCTCAGATCATTGAGCATTTTTTTCTCACTGAGAGCTGTTAAACCAGGGGTTGCTTCTGCTTGAGGATCTTGCAGTTTAGCCCTTGTAAGGGCTCCTCTAAATAAGGAAGATTATTCCTTAAGAGCAAGAAGGTGTTCCATGTCCTTAACGTATGTGTGGATTTGAAGTGGTTTTGGCTCTTAGTTGATTGTAGGTGCAGTCTGCAGCTCTCACATGCTATAAGGGGCGTATAATGGGTGGACTCTCGCAATTGCATCTGGATGTGTCTCAATTTCTAAGGGACATTGAGCATTTTAGGTCCTCATGGGCATTTCCTGTTACCTTTTTGGGGGTCTAAGGGGGTCATTTTCAAAAGAGATTGCACGCGAAAAGGGACTTTTCGTGTGCGATCACTAAATGGGGGCAGAGTCGTCCCTGGAATAGGAGGAGTCGGGGCGGCACTGGGGCCAACTCTGCGAAGATGTTGCTGACGGCGAAAAGGTAAGGGTCCTTTTCACTGCCAGTTTCGCACCCAATAGCACCACCTTTTACAATGGCGCTATTGGGTGCGAAAGCCAGCAGTGATATCTTCGCCCCCCCCTCCCCCGTTATCACCGGCCATAAAATCCAGGCCTAAATTTGGTGTTCTCCTTCTAACAAGGTTGCACTTTGAACTTCAAGATTCTTCTTAAATCTGTTTATCTTTTAAGAGTTTTTCCTGCTGACATTTTGTTCAGCTTGAATGAATTCTACTGATGAACCCTTGTTGGCATCAAAGATTTGTTTTTCATATGCATCAGTCTGTCTGCTTACCTTCCTTTAGCAAGCATTCAGATTGGTCTGAATATAGACTGATATATGACTTGGATGTGAGGGGGTTTCTCCTGCAATATCTCATAATGACTATGCCTTCAGGAAGTCAGTTCTTCTGTTGTGCTGTATAGTGATGAGTGATTAGGTGATAAAGCTACAAATCTGGTAAGGCTATAGCTCATAAGATTTAGGAAGTGTTTGCTGAATCCTATGGGTTTTTGGTAAGACCTTGCCTAAGTAAATTCACGCGGCTTCCTCACGCGCGTAAGCTTTTTCGGGGGCAGGGCTGCGTTTGGTGTCTCATCTGGAAATTTGCAGAGCAGCTCTTGACCTTCATTACCTTTTTGAAGCATTATTGCTTCAATAATAGGCATCAGGGAGGAGGCCTCTTCCGAGGTCTTGTGAGCAGGTTTGGCATTATCCCACCCTATTCTGGACTAGCTCTGGTACATTTCATTTATCTGGCTTGGTCTGACTGGATGAAGAGCAAGGAGAAATCAATTCTTACCTGATAATTTCCTTTTAGTCTAGTCAGACCAGTCCAGGACCCTTCCTGTGCTGCCAAACTGGGAAACTTTCAGTCAATCTCTGTGTTGATATTTACTCCTGCGGTCTTCTCATCAGAGCAGGTAAGAACTTTGCTTTCTCTTACTTTCTCTTCTGGCTTCCTAGTTACTTGTTCTTGGCAGTCTTCTGGTTGTTAAAGTGATTAATCATATTGATAATGGTTAAAGTTGATGTTGTCTACAGTTAACTTATTATACTGTAGATAAAACTGACAGGCTGAGGTCAGCAAGATGCATTATAAGGAGTGACATCAGGTAACCTATTAGTCTCTGTTTCCATTTGCTGGTTGGTGAGCATAACCCATTCATCTGACCTGGTCTGACTGGACTCAAGGAAAGGAAATTATCAGGTAAGAACTAATTTCTGCTTCAATTCTTTACTGCACAACAAAATAGACTGAAGGGCACACTGCTGAGATAGAAAGAAGGCGACCCAGCAATCCCTGAGAACACCGGAAATATATGAGCACCGTGTCACCAAAAGACATCCTTGTCTCAGAAGAAGAATTAGCTGCAGCTGCTCACTGCTGCTTCTCCACAGTACAGGCAATTACCTTATGCTAATCCCCGTAATCTCTGGATATTATGAGTAATGCATGAGGAGCTGCTGCTAAATAACGGATGAGATTTTCAATAGAAAGGGCCACCTCTTGTTTTTAACTTTTTTAGATTTCAGAATGCTACAACATTGGAAGGGGTGTGTGTGTGTTTGTGTGTGTGTGTGTGTGTTTGTGAGAGTGTGTGTGTGTTTGTGAGTGTGTGTGTGTGAGTGTGTGTGTGTTTGTGAGTGTGTGTGTGTGTATGTGTGTGTGTGTGTGTGTGTGTGTTTGTGAGAGTGTGTGTGTGTATGTGTGTGTGTATGTGTGTGTGTGAACCTGTACTTGAATGATTTTTGCTTTTCTATATTGTCGTAAAAGAAGAAAACTGCCTGGGCAAGAAACAGTGGCACGTGTGGATATTTTTCTTGTGCTTTTTTGGGTGCACTGGGCAAGTAAAACATGTTGGGAAGAGGAAAAATGTGTTTATGTGGCTCCTGGGTATTGAAGTAACGTGACAGTCTTTTGCATCTACCATCTGCATTTTGTTGCATGTGAGACAGGGAGGTGATTTGAGCAAGTTTCAAAAATTGTACAACTTGAGCTGGGTGGCAGCAGGGCTAACATTTTACAGAACCATGGCATAGGAACCGTAAAGCTCACAGTATCATCTAAAAAGCAGGCCGTTTGACATCTCTTCCAAACAGTACCATCACCAAGAACACAGCCTCTTATACCATGCTGGGGAATTGAGTTGGTACTGATTCATGCCTCTAAGGTCATGTTGGGATACTGGGTCAGTAGAGCGCAGATGGAGACCTGCTCCCTAACTCGGGGCACTACATTACACAGTACTATGCACCCCCTGGAGGGAAAGTGATTTCCCTCAATATTTTCATGCATGCTGCAGTCTGTTCCCTTCTTCCAAATCTCTAACTCCAGCTCTGCCCTGTCATGGTATCAGCTCCTGCACTCCATGATCATGGGGCAAAAGTTTAGAACCACTCCCATACATACCAAAATGGGGAAAGGCCCTTAGAACATCTGGCTTTATGGAGTTCTGCACATTGCACCAAAACCCCCGTGGGCTTGCTCTGCAGGCCCCACGTGGTGCCGCATTCATACCTTCCTTCCTGTAGTACAGGATCTCCAGCTTCCGTTCCTCTGATCCCAGCAACGCTTGCGCCAGCTGTGTGATGGAGTTGTTGGTGGTCTTGGGTCCCATGAGGAAGTCGCAGGTGCAGGGGCGCTGCATAACCTCTACCCGCGAGTATCCAAACATGTCGCAGAAGCCATCATTACAGTAAATAATGGCACAGTTTTCCATCTGTGCGTTGGCAATGAGAAACTTGCGGCCTGAGAAGAATCAAATGGAGAAATGTGAGCTTAGAAACAGAAAAATCTTCAGTGGGGACTGCAGGGGAAGAGCACTGTTTAGAATACATGGGGGCCATATGCACTTCTGTAGGGATTCAGGCCAGGAAGTGAATCTCTTGACATTGGGTCAGTTAAAAAACCTGACATGCATCTTTTCTATGTTGCTGTAGGAAGTCTATGCCTGTTTCCAACATCATCATATCGTCCTGGTAGTGAAATGAGACTTTTCTATCAAACAGTTCTTACATGAATTGGACAGCACACATTCACTGTGGCAAGTCCACCCTGAGCCAGAAATGCCATGGATAGTAATTGCAAAACTGATCTGTGTTTGCTACTTGGCTTTTTTAGCTGGTGTCCAGCGGCGTAGTCCCGCTGACGACCGGCCTGGGGATTTGCCGCCCAGGCCGGCCCAGGAGATACCACGTGGTCTGCCGAGCGCGGCTCTGTCATGGCCGCGCTCGGCAGACCACGTGACTAGCGCGACCGGCCCTGCTGGTGTCCAAATGCAAAACCTAAGCTAGGGGTGTATGAACTCTGTCTTCAAGCACTGCAATCATTTAGGTTTTCAGGATTTCCACAATGAATGTGCATGAGATCTATTTGCATGTAGTGCCCCCATTCTATGTAAATAGATCTCATGCCATATTTATTGTGGAAATTCTGAAAACGTGACTGGGCTGTGGCGCTTGAGGACTGAATTTGTGAAGAACTGAGGATGAACCTGGGCCTTTTGGCTGTACAATATTGGTGGAGGGGTTGTTTTATGCCCCACCCCTTGATGCTACTAGAAACAAAATCAGGAAAGGTGGTTAATGCCTGGAATGCTCTCTAGGAGGAGGTGGTGACGGAATTGAAAAGGGTGTGGGATAAATACAGAGGGATCCCTAATTGCACGCCACTTGGGCAATTCATTTCACTCTCCATTGCCTCAGGTACAAACCTAGGGCCTGATTCATGAAGGCATTTTCCCATAAATCACAGAATGGAAGAATTGCCTAAGTCCATCAGGCCCTTGGTTTTTAAGACCTCTGGGTATAGGAAAATAACCTACAGTAATGGAATGTAATCCGCTTTGAAGTTCTACAAAAGGCAGAATATAAATCATTTTTTTATAATCATACTTTTTTTTTTATTATAAGAGAATGGAAATGAAGCACGGGGCATAACCCTTACAGAACAACAGTTACAAATTTAAACACCATGCTGGCCAGACAGAATGGGGCATTTTGGTCTTATACCGAAAAGAGGTTGAATTGGCAAAGGTATGAAACTGCTACTAGGTAGTGACCATTGCCAAAACAGGATTAAATCTCATATAAAGAAACCATTTTAAGTAAGAACCTTTGGAGTAGTCAACCCCACATGAGAGCTGAAGGAGAGTGAGGGGGAAACGCCAGCAATTCTGGAAAAAGTTGGAATTTCCAAGTTCTGGACCAATAGGATTTCTAGGAGAAAAACTGGATCCTTTGCAGGATAAAGTATGTTTTATTGAACCAGTGTGAGAATTATGCAAAGATAATGACCCTTTTGAGTCCCCTATAGGGTCTCCTCTTGGTCACATCTGAGGAAGGGGCCTCTGTGGGGTCTTGAAAGCTGACACATTTCATAACCTGCAGAGACACATTTCATAACCTGCAGAGAATCCCTGCATTTTTAAAAAAGAAATATTTGTAATCTTCTTAACTGGCTTGTAGGGAAGTGGGACTACGTAATATTAACTATGAAAGAGGCTTCCACTTTTATGCGCCATGTTTATCTTATTGCTAGGTATCCCCCCCTTATGAAATCAGTGCGGCCATGCATTGCTAGCTATATCGTTTTGCATTGTTCAGTTCCCAGTTTTATGTTCTTATGTCCTCACCCACTCAGCCCCAGACACACATATTACATTTCACATCTTTCTTTGTACTCCACTTTGTGCCTGTTATAGGATAAGGCGGAATAAAGAATGGAAATACATTCCACTCCCTTTATTTCTTAAATACTGCAGAGCCAGGACCCAAGGACCTGCCCAATGTGGTGTACAACATTTAAAAAAATATAAAACCAACATGGCCATCCTTATATCAAAACCCAGAAAATTAAAACAAATGTCACAGGGTAGGGACATTATCCGTTTAATTACATTTTTAAGAATTGCCAGTTTCAGTTTTACTGTATAATCTGTATTCTGAGCAGAGATGAAACTGGATTGGAGTTTGAGAAGTTATACTAGCTACAGTTCATTTTTAGCAGTTTTCTAAAAAAGAAAAGAAAAGAAAAATCACTTATTTGTTTTGTCTATATGCACATTATCTCCTGAACCATTCAGGCTTCAGCAACCACAATTTCAGAATAGATGCATCAATGTAAAAGGTAGAAATCAAAATCATGCTTTCCCATAAAATTTATAGATCTAATCCAAAATTGACCAAAAACATTTTTCCTTTTGTGGATCTAGCAAAAGATTGTTTTTTAGATTAAAAAGAGCTCATATGAATTCTTCTGTAATTCTTGTATTTCTTGTTGTACTGTACTTGTTAAATCTGTTTAAAAGCTGCCATGGTAGGTTAATGTTACAGATCCCTTATTTACTACAATTTATTTGCCCAGCCATGGTAAAATGCCCTAGAAGAAGCAGTAAAATGTCTGAAGATTTGTGCACAGAAGTAGATATTTAAAGTTGATAGTTGTGTGGGCGTTGGGCCAGGGGTGTTCCCTGCATATTGTATTTTCAAAGCACAAACAGAATGGAATAGCCCTATTTAAAGTACCCTGTCAGGGCTGGCAAAATGAAATTTGTAATTAGTATTTCATATCCTGGTGCAGTAACACTCATATACAAATTGGAACAACAGGAGTAACACACGCTGATGAAACAGTGCCTGCTGAGCTGCTGCGGTCTCTGCATACACCGTTAAACCCACGGCAGTCACTGCAGGGGTGGCATACCTAGATTCTGAAGTGCCCCCATTTTTCATGTCAAAAGCGAAAAGAAAATCTGAGGGGCAGCTAAATAGGTGGCAAGCAATAGCTGTGAGCTGAGATTTCTCTTCTGCACCTCATCAGCTGGTTTCATCATTAAAAGTGTCCTCGGCTCCAACCTTGCAGTAATCATCAATTCTTGCTGCCTGAACAAGTCTCCTGGCACCACTGCTGGCAGGATTCCAAGCAGTACAGATGAGAGAAAAACATGTATTTTGCCCTGCCCTTAAATGCCAGGCCTTGTTACTTCTCAACTATAAGGATTAATGCATAATTAATGCAAAATATTATAGTGGCTCAGCAGACGGTGGAAAATACATCCTAGTGGCTTCGGACTCTTTTTGTTTCAAGGTCCACAGGTGCTGGAACACACGCACACATTTTTCTCCTCCATGCCCAGCAATTCATCTTGGGGTATATGGAAACAGATTGCTTAATGGGCTGACTGAGGGTATGTCAGCTATCCATCACTTATTATGTTCAAACAATTTTTATTGAGCAACAATGAAGTACATGCCACCCAGGCTGTGTGGACACTGCCACAGTCCCGGAACAGATTGCATTTAACAGCCAGACTTTAGCTCATTTATAAACATACACAATCTCCCACCCTCCCTCCAACCCATCTGTATCCTTATTTAGCCATCGGGGAATTATATTAAGCCAAGACAACTTGATAAACAAAAACATTAACCAGAGATGCAACCTTTCTTATACAGCCCCAATCGTAATACTGAGGTCCAGATTAAGGACCCATCCCCCATCTCCTAACTTCCCTCAATGTTCACGGATCCCTCCCTCCTACCCCTATCCACTCTACCTATAACTGTCCCCCCCCCCCCCACCCTCTTCCCAAAGGCCACTTCAATATATATCGTCCAGTCGCTCTCATCGAGCATCCGCGAGCAAGTAGGTCAGTCCGTACAAACTACAGTCAATCATTAAGCACCAAGCTTCTGGAACGATGTGGCAAAGCCTGCAGGTAGGCGTCCCAAATCTGCAGGAACCGACGACGATGTTGCAGACAGGCTTTCGAGTCCAAATTGTCCATTTGCATCATGCGATGTAGATGGATCCGCCAAGTCCAAAGAGAAGGGGGCTCCAGCTCCCACCAACTAAGTAATATAACCTTCTTCCCCACAGCTGCTGCTTTCTTCAAAAATAAACGTATGCCCACACCTTGAACAAGCGGTCGGGGAATGCAATCAAATAAGAGCACATAAGGAGAAAGTGAGAGATTAATATTCAAAAGCTGCCTCAAATAGCACACAATCTTACCCCAATAATTTTGAATACAAGGACAGGTCCAAAATACATGGGACATAGTCCCTAGGGCAGAGGTACAGCGCGGGCAGGTCGCTGTTGGAGTCATTTTAGCCTGAAAAGCAAGTTGGGGGGTAACATATGCTCTTCGCAGGAATTTGAAATGCATTTCCCGATAATACATATTACCAGTAACTTTGGTCACATTCTTCATACATGCAGTAAAAGCTGCTACCGGTATGGTGAAGTCACCATCTCGCCCCCATCGCTCCACGGAGATGTGAAGTATATCTGTGGCATGACCTTGAAGCAACTCCTGATAAAACCGTGAGAGAGAGATCCCTCGGTTGCTTTCAAAATGGAAGAATCTATTGAGAGCTTGAACGTGACCAGGCATTTTAGTGGGAGGTGGCAGAGAATGTATGTAATGGCGAATTTGCAAATAACTAAATAATTGACTATTTGGTAGCTCATATAAATCCCGGAGTTCCTCAAATGTGAGTATCTCGCCCATGGGATCTAACACATGACCCACTTGGACTATACCTTTTGATTGCCACTCTCGAAACCCACGGGACTGGTCACCAGGTGAAAAATCTGGGTTTCCCATTAATGGCAGCATACACGCACATTGGGTGGGAATATGTAGCTGCGCAGTCAGAAATCGCCAAGCCTCCCTAACACAGCTGAGACCCAATACTTCAGATACATCAAACCTATACTTCCATCACAACAAAGACACTTCTCTACAATCCTTCGAACTATTCTCTATATCAGAGATACTCTCTGCATTGAAGAAAATGAAACCCTCATCACACCCATCAGACTACATCCCATCCAGACTTCTCCTGCTAATACCAGACACCATCTCTACTGCTCTGACAGACATCATTAACTGTTCACTAGCACAAGGAATCTATCCTGACGACCTGAAAATTGCATCCATCAAACCGCTCTTAAAAAAACCTAACTTAAACCCCAATGATCCCACCAATTTCCGTCCTATATCAAATCTCCCGTTCATAGCCAAGGTAATGGAAAAATTGGTTAACTCCAGACTATCAGACTACCTCGAAGAACATAAAATTCTGTTCCCGACCCAATATGGTTTCAGGAAATCTTTAAGTACAGAATCACTACTAATCTCCCTGACTGACTACCTTATCATGGGCCTGGACAAAGGTCAAGCTTACTTGCTAATCCTCCTGGACCTCTCAGCTGCCTTTGATACGGTTAACCACTCCATCTTACTAATTCAATTAGCAAATATTGGAATAACAGGAACAGCTCTATCGTGGTTCAAATCGTACTTAGGGAACAGAAAATACAAAGTTAAACTACACAACAAAGAATCTCAGCACTACGCTTCCTCTTCAGGAGTTCCACAGGGCTCCTCCCTCTCACCAACGCTCTTTAATATCTACCTTCTCCCTCTTTGCCAACTTCTAAACAAGTTAAACCTTAAACACTATCTATATGCAGATGACGTCCAGATAGTCATCCCCATCAAAGAATCCTATACTAAAACTCTTGAATTCTGGGAATCTTGTCTTCAAAAAATTGACGGACTCCTCTCCAACCTAAATCTAATACTAAACTCTTCAAAAAGCGAACTCCTCCTAATTTCCACCGAAAACAGTAATACAGACACAAATCCACCACCGAATTTACAAACCCCACAAGTAAGAAACCTAGGAGCTATCTTTGATAATAAGCTTAACCTTAAATCATTCATAAATCAAACTACTAAGGACTGTTTCTATAAACTCCAAGTCTTAAAAAGAATAAGACCTCTGTTTCACTTTCAAGACTACAGATCAATTCTTCAATCAATAATATTCGCAAAACTAGATTACTGCAACTCTTTACTATTAGGTCTTCCCTCTTCTCACACTAAACCCCTTCAGATGGCTCAAAATACGGCTGCAAGAATATTAACAAACACCCGGAGAAGAGATCACATATCACCAATTCTCAAAGACTTACATTGGCTGCCAATTCACTACAGAATTATTTATAAGTCCATAACCATTATTTACAAAACCATACATCAACACTCTCAGCTCAACCTTCAAATTCCTCTCAAAAAATTAACTTCCAATAGACCAATCAGAGAGTCCTACAAAGAATCCTTACAAATTCCACATTCCAAAACCATGCGACACATAACAGCCAGAGACAGGGCTTTCTCCACCGCAGGACCATCACTGTGGAACTCCATCCCACCAGATTTGCGACAGGAACCCTGCCTCCCCACTTTCAGGAAAAGACTCAAAACATGGCTTTTTATGAAAGCATTTCCTGACGTAAACTGAACCTTAATCAGTCTTTGACTAATCACTAACTCCACAGCATTAGGGCAATTCGTTATTACCTCAAATGCATTGATAGGCATATATGTATCATATGTATCTAGTTAAAAACCCCTACTTCTTTTCTCTGTTCCAAGTTATATTACTACCTTGTTTTATTGTAACTGCAACCCTTAACTTTCACTTGTATATTGTTACTATTACTACTACCTTTTTAATTTATGTTATTTATTGTTATTTATGACCTCTTGTTACCTTTTCACTTGTTAATTGTAAACCGACATGATGCGATACCCATCGCGAATGCCGGTATAGAAAAACTTAAAATAAATAAATAAATAAATAAACAATCGGGCTTATTAACTGGTGCTGCAACAAAGTACTGGGGAGAGCCTGACGAGAACACATCAGGACAAATTTAAGATCTAAGGGAGCAACCAACGTGTGTTCTGCGATGTGACTCACAAAGTTAGATTCTCCCAATAACCAATCCTGGACCAGTCTTAGGTTGGCCGCAATATTATAGCGTAAAAGATCTGGAACTCCCATCCCCCCAAAACCCCATTTTAACTTAAGCCACGACAATGGGACTCGAGCCCTTCTTCCCCGCCAGAGAAAGGTACGCATGAGAGTGTCAAGGGCCTTCAGATCGCTGTGCTTGAGAGATAGTGGGAAGTTCTGCAACACATACAACCACTTGGGTAAGAGAATCAATTTAAAAAGATTAATTCGTCCCCCCAGGGATAAAGGAAGTTCCTGCCACTGTGTCAATTTATCTCGCGTACGCATAATTAAGCCCGATATATTAAGCGAGTAAATGGCTGCTAGATCAGTGAACAGATGTATCCCCAGATATTTAACCGAAGTTCCTGCCCACTGTAATGGGAAGGGGCCCGTCCATCTCTCCTGAAGCGCCAGCGGAAACGCCAAAGCCTTGGATTTATCCCAATTGATGCGCAGCCCCGAGAAAGTCCCAAAGTCTTGAAAAATTTCCAAGAGAGCCGGCAGCGAGCATTGTGGGGCGGTGAGGAATACTAAGACATCGTCCGCAAAAGTGGCATACTTGAAAATCTCCTTCTGGGTTCCAGAGTGAAACTGCACTCCACGGATGAGCGGCGATTCTTGAATGGCTAACAGCAAGGGTTCCATAGTGAGTAAAAAAAGTAAGGGGGAGAGTGGGCAACCCTGACGAGTGCCGCGCAGCACTGGGAAAGGAGCGGACAACATCCCATTCACCAAGAGCAAGGCTACCGGGTCATGGTAGAGAAGCTGTATGGCTTGAAGGAAAAACCCATCAAACCCCATTAAAGGAAGCAGCCGGAACAGATAGCCCCACTCCACCCGGTCAAACGCTTTTTCGGCGTCCAAGCTAGCCATAAGATAAGAAGAATCGGAGCGCTGACATAACGCCATAGCTGCAACTACCTGTCTGATATTAGTGAGGGCATAGCGCTTCTTAACAAAACCCACCTGCCCCGGCTTAACCAACTGTGGTAGGACATCTCCCAATCGCTCAGCCAGGATTTTGGCTAGAAGTTTGTGGTCAACATTTAATAAGGAAATGGGACGATAAGATGCCGGCAACAGCGGATCTTTCCCATGTTTCGGGATAAGAGTCACGTGGGCCCTGTTACCAGAAGGGGGAAAGGAGCCCTGTTCGATTAAGGCACTGTACACCAAAGGTAGAAAGTCAGTAAGAGGCTCTACTAGACATTTATAAAATTCCATCACTTATTAAAGGCTTGCTAATGCCACAGTGGAGAAACCACTAATGATATGCAAAGGTCACGTAAGGAGGGAGTGGAATCTAACAGTGAATCCTCTACCAGTCAGCGTTGCCCACTCCCTTTTACTCCACAGTATCTGCATATAATACCTGGGTCACTGTCTCAGGGCTTCCATGGAGGGGGAGCATAGAGTGAACTATTTTGAACAGTCCCAGGTAAAACTTGGTCTATATATCCAAATATGGAAACATTTGAGATGATTCCCAACCAAAAAACATTTTCAAAAAGGAGGCACTAAAGACCACATATTGCCTCTCCTTATGCTTATGTCTTGCAGCTCAGAGGTCATGCTGGTGTTACTCCTGGTAAAATTCTGCACAGAATCATCAGATTTTAAGAACGCATGATTTAAAAAATTGCCCTGCTGGGTCAGAACATGTTAGAAATCTGTGTTGCGGGCTCCTGAAAGGGGAGGAGTTAGCAATCTGTTGAGAGAAGCTCTATGTTAGAGCTGGGAGTTAGCAATCTGTAATGGATCTGATGCTCGATGGGAGGAGCAATCAGATAGGAGTTCTGCACTAGTTGACTGCGGAGTAGCAATCTGTAGTCTTTGATATAGTTGTAGGTGGATCCCTGGGCCGGTAACCACGCCCTCGGGAGGATATCCCGAGAGGGACCACCGGCTAGGCTTGAGTATGGAGACAGACACACATTAGTTCTTTTATTAAACAGGTGATGAAGCCACCAGAGGTGGTGGTAGTGAGCTGATATGCCCGGCAGGGCTGTAGTCCCTCAGGTACTGGAACAGCAATCCAGGATGGCTGAGCTGTTGAGAAACTGTAGAACATCAGTAGGCAGAGTAGACAGAGTTCATGAACAGAACTAGATGACAAAACTCACATAAGGTCTCAAGGAAGCTCAGGAAATGGAACGGTATAGGCCCTCGAGGAGCGAGTACCTGGTTCCAGGGTAAGCTCTGAGAGAGCGATGGTAACTCACAGTTGTTTGTAGTAGTGATAGCTTCCAGGCACTAGAGAATCTTCAGAGCCTCCAGGAACATGGGCCCTCGAGGAGCGAGTACCGGTTCCTATCTGTAATCTGAAAGTTAAAGAGAGAGCGAGGCCCCCGAGGAGCGGGTACCTCTGGTAAGTCCGAAGAGGCAGAGTAGCTTGGAGGAAATGTATCCGTATTCGTCCTTCCGGCCCTTCCTTGCTAATTCAATCTGATAGTGAAAATAGAAACCTTTAAATACTGGAAGCGGATGACGTCATCTCAGGGGGACGCCCCTGAGGTTCGCGCCCTTGCTGGTACTTCAATCAGAGCGTGCGTGCACACGCCCTAGGTCTTCAGGCAACATGGCAGATCTGCAACGTCGAGCTGGTCCGGGGACGCCGGAGGGAGACGGCATGGAGACTCCGCGGCAGCCAGCCGTCCATCAGACCCGGAGTGAGTTGCCACAGAGGTAAAGAGGGCGGAGTGAGGGCGTCGAGCAGCAACAGACGCAACAGACCAAAGGCCATCAAGCCCAGTATCCTGTCTTAGACAGTGGTCAGATCCAGGTCATGAGTACCTGGTAGGATCCCAGAGAATAGATCTCATCCTTCTTACTTAGAACCATGGATAAGCAGTGGCTTTCCCAAGTCTATATAGCTAATAATGGTTTCCTTATCATGCTGCTCCACCAGTCCAGACTAGTGGGTAATTTCCATCTAGTAGCAGATGGAGACAGAGAACCCACCTCTTTTTCAGTGACATCATCACTTGGCATGTAGGCTGGATGCTGCATTGGCAATAGTATTTCACTGACACTGGCAGATGGTGGACATGCTGGTCTGGTTCAGTAGGGTTTTGTGGTTTCTAGGGTTCTAGCCTTTAGGCCCAGTCCTTGGTGGAGCTTGCTCCCAGGGCAACAGTTGTGTACTGATTTCCCTGATGGAGCAAAAGCTCTGCTCTTAGGGCAACAATTTTTTGTGATTGTTTCCTCAGTAGGGCAGGGCCTGGATCATAGCTCCCAGGATTCCCTTTGTTGAAACGTCAACAGGTTCCAGGGGTGCTTTATGCTCCTGGTAAGAGGGCTTGGGCTGCGGTTCCTGCTCTGGAAGACATCTGTAAGGCAAACAGTTGTTACAATCTCATAGACGCTTTGGATTAGATGTGCAACTCCAAGGGAGTTAGTGCATTAGGATAGGCATTCTCAGAGCAGACCTCTCTTCTTCCCACCCATGTGGAATGGGCTTTGGTACCAGTCTAAAATGGTGTAGGAGGATGATGAGGAAAGGTGAAGTTTTGGTTTCACCTATTAATTTCTTTTCTTTGAGTCCTGCTACACCAGTCCAAGACCCTCCCTGGAAGTCAGGGCCTGCACTGTTATCTTTGGCAGAAAATGTCAATTTTGCCTTTGAGATGCCCAAGGCTGCTGCTTCCATGCTACTTATCCTCCTTGTGGCAGTGTGCCATACTGAGATACATGGAATATGGTCCCTGCAGAACAGAGTTTGCTTTCTAAGCAGGACAAAAAGACAGGAGAGTTTCCTCTGTTTCTTCTGTTTATGAAGTCTCTATTTATTGTTCCTAAAGTTAATTGTGTTTTAGGGGCAGTTGTTATCTTCCATTGCTTTAACATAAAAATATTGACTCTTGCCGATGCAGCACCAGCCTATATAAGAAGTGATATAGGCTGTCACTGATAAAGAATGTGTCCCCTGTCTCCATCTGCTTATAGGTGGAGATAACCCACTAGTCTGGATTCGTGTTGTAGGACTCAGGGAACAGAAATTAACAGGTAAGACTAAATTTCACCTTATGGACTTTACTTTCAGGAACTTGTCCAAATCCATTTTAAACCCAGTTCTGCTAACTTCTTTCACCACATCCTCTGACATCAACTTCCACAGTTTAATTGTGCACTGAGTGAAAAATACAGTGTATCTTCTAGTCCTAGTATTGTTTGAAAGAGTAAATAGCTGTCCCCTGTTTATCTGTTCCATCCCACTCGTGATTTTATAGACCTTCATCTTATATCCTCTCCGCAGTCTCCCAGCTCTAGGCTGAAGAGTTCCCTCCTCCTTTATCATTTTGTGCAGATGATTTCAGCCCTGCGGATTCTGGTGGGCCACAAAGGGAGGAGAGCTGCATTCTGTCACGTACCCACAGCTGGAGGGAGGTAGCATCAGCTTTGGTGGGAAGGAGGGGTCTCAGTGTTGGCACATGCAAGCAGGAAGGAAATGACTGGTATCTGAACCCCGCAGCAGGAAGGAAAGAAGCAGCATGAACATTGGCCTGTGCAGGCAAGAACAAATCAGCTGGAAAGAAGCATCAATAAATGTCATCAGGGAGAGGGAGAGGTGGGGGTGGGGGAATAGTATTGCAGCTTTAGTCCATACCAGTGGGAAAGAGGTTGATGAGGTTTAGCTGGGTGAGAGAATGGAGGGAAGGGGAGGGGGAAATAAAGAAAGAACAGAGGAGTCAAGGGCGGAGAGGTAGAGAATGAGAGAGGGAGTGAATAGAGGAAGTCGGGCAGGCAGAGTGGAAAGGGATCAAGCTTCTGGTGGGTTGGGAGAGAGAGATCTAATAGGGGTCAGGCCTATGGAGAGAGGGTGGAGGGGTTAGGTCTGGAGAGGGCGGAGTTTGTGCGGAGGGATAGCCTTATGATCTGCTCTTACACTATATCCCTAAGGGAATGCTGCATAAAAATGTACAAATTCTGTATTTGTGAATAATATTCTGTATTACATTTTAAATTAATTACTCATAGTTTTTTTTATATTATTTAAACAAATATAGGGGTAGATTTAAAAAAATATGCACGGGCGTACATGTGCGCACGCTACCCGACGAGCAAACGTGTATTTTATTTATTTATTTATTTTTAATTTTTATAGACCGAAGTTCTTGTAGGAACTACAAATCAATCCGGTTTACATACAACTTTTAAATGCCCAAAAAGAGTAGTGGGCTTTACATAGAACAGTTGAACAATAAAACAGGTAACAATAGAACTAACAATAAATTATGGAACAAATAGAATAGATAACCAATTAAACATAGTAATGTAGTAATAAATATTATATAGAAAAAAAAATATAAAAGAGATAGAGTAAATGGAGTGTGAGTAAAGTATAAATACAAAGATGAAAGAGCTCAAAAATTAAGGTACAGTTGAAAAAAATTGTAATAGGAAAAACAGTGAGATAACCCATGATTTGGGTTAAAAGACTTGATTAGGTAGCATTAGATATCTGGGAAGGCTTGACGGAAAAGCCATGTTTTTAGCTTTTTTTTGAACTCCTGATGACTTGGTTCTAGTCTTAGATCTGGGGGGAGCGCATTCCATTGGTGGGGGCCTCCTGATTTTTGGTGGGGGGATTTATGGTGGGGGGGATTTATGGTGGGGGGAGCGCATTCCATTGGGATTTATGGTGGGGGGAGCGCATTCCATTGGTGGGGGCCTCCTGATTTTATTACATGTGCGCGGAGGCGCGCACATGTAATAAAATCAGGGGTCGGCACGCGCAAGGGGGTGCACAATTGTGCACCCTGTGCACGCCGACGCCCGTGGGCTTCCCCCATTCCCTACCCCCTAGCCTGACCTTCCCACCCCTCCCCTAGCCTTCCTAACCCTAACCTAACCCCCCCCAAAAAATTGTTATTTTACCTTTTGTGCCTGCCTGGAGGCAGGCGCAGGTTGTGCGCACCGGCAGCCTGCCAGCACGCGATCCTCCGGCCCCACCCCTGGACCACCCCTTTTGTAAAGCCCCGGGACTCAGATGCGTCCCAGAGATTTGCAGGTGTCTCCAGGCCTTTATAAAATAGGCACAGTGCGCGTAACGCCCCCTACGCGCACTAGATTTACTTGCGTAGGGCTTTGAAAATCAGCCCCATAATGCATTCAGAATTTTAAAATATTTTGTGCACAATTCATTTTCATGGGGGTTACCAAATGGCTCCCGGCCAACAGGGTGAACCATCCCTGGTTTTGCTCCCATTGTATCTGTAAACTTTAGCTTCAGTTTCACTAAAAATTAAAGTTCTAGAAAGTAGAGATGTGAATCGTGTGATCGATCGTCTTAACGATCGATTTCGGCTGGGGGGGGAGGGAATCAGATCGTCGCAGTTTTGTTTTTTTAAATATCGTGAAAATCGTAAATCGGGGGAGGGCGGGAAAACCGGCACACTAAAACATCCCTAAAACCCACCCCGACCCTTTAAAATAAATCCCCCACCCTCCCGAACTCCCCCAAAATGCCTTAAATTACCTGGGGTCCAGAGGGGGGGTCCCGGTGTGATCTTTTACTCTCGGGCCTCCGGTGCGTTGTAGAAATGGCGCCGGCACACTAAAACATCCCTAAAACCCACCCCGACTCTTTAAAATAAATCCCCCACCCTTCCGAACCCCCCCTCAAATGCCTTAAATTACCTGGGGTCCAGTGGGGGGGTCCCGGTGTGATCTTTTACTCTCGGGCCTCCGGTGCGTTGTAGAAATGGCGCTGGCGCCATTTTGTTTTTTGTCCCCCGACGTCAGGAGATCGCTCCCGGACCCCCGCTGGACCCCCAGGGACTTTTGGCCAGCTTGGGAGGGCCTCCTGACCCCCACAAGACTTGCCAAAAGTCCAGCGGGGGTCCAGGAGCGACCTCCTGCACTCGAATCGTTTTGCCGTACAAATTTGTACGGCAAATCGACGTCAGGAGCGTAGGAGATCGCTCCCGGACCCCCGCTGGACCCCCAGGGACTTTTGGCCAGCTTGGGGGGGTCCCCAAGCTGGCCAAAACAAATATAGGGGTAGATTTAAAAAAATATGCACGGGCGTACATGTGCGCACGCTACCCGACGAGCACACGTGTATGCCTGATTTTATTACAATCTTGGGGTCCCCCCCAAGCTGGCCAAAAGTCCCTGGGGGTCCAGCGGGGGTCCGGGAGCGATCTCCTACGCTCCTGACGTCGGGGGACAAAAAACAAAATGGCGCCGGCGCTATCTTTGCCCTGTCATATGACAGGGCAAAGGTAGCACCGGCGCCATTTCTACAACGCACCGGAGGCCCGAGAGTAAAAGATCACACCGGGACCACCCCTACTGGACCCCAGGTAATTTAAGGCATTTGAGGGGGGGTTCGGGAGGGTGGGGGATTTATTTTAAAGGGTCGGGGTGGGTTTTAGGGTTGTTTTAGTGTGCCGGTTTTCCCGCCCTCCCCCTTCCCCTGATTTACGATTTTTGACGATAAATCGGGGGAATTCCTATTAAATATCGCCTCTAACGATTTTTGACGATTTAAAATATATCGGACGATATTTTAAATCGTCAAAAAACGATTCACATCCCTACGAAAGAGGAAGGTGAAAGGATGGGAGAAGCACAGGGAATGTCTGACAGAGCAGTTGGTGTGGGGGCAGACTAGCTAGGCCATATGGTCTTTTTCTGTTGTCATGTTTCTATTTGTGACTAGCTTTCGAGGGTCATGCCCCCTTCCTCTGTCCAATGTGTTCACACACGTCATGTTGCCATTTCATCCTTTCCATGCAACAATATAAGTCTTATCACAGATTGCTGAGGGCATTTGGGGCTCTTTTTTCACGCTTGGAGCTCCTGTTTGCATAAGATATAGAAGGATCTTATGGGAGGCAAAATACATTTTACGAGTGATACAGCAATGTTTACAACTGAAATAAATTATCAAAAGAAACTCACACCTGGCCCTTCACTGCTTGTCCCCTACGTATTTTGCCAAAATTCACGCTCACTGTTTTCAAAATGATATCTCTGGTCAAGTTTGCCCACAAGGGTCAGGGGCAGCGGGGAAGCTGCTGCCCTGGGTGTTCATGGCAGGGGACCCTGCAGGGGAGCCACAGGGACTGTCGAGCAAAACAGGCAGAACCCCTGCCTCCGGCTGCTTCCTATTGCACCCAGATTGGGGGTGTCACAAACTGAGGGCTAAATATAAATAAGGCTTCTGATTTTAGGTTTTACTGAAGAATCCTGATAAAACTCCCTTGCTGTGAAAAAAATAGGTGTTTGTTTAATAAACACTGGAAAAGCACCACTTCCTAGCACTCTCACCACTCCTTTGCCTAACCTGGATCCTCTCCTTTGTTTATGTGCATTTTCCACACTGACAACGCCTCCGCTGCAGAAATGTGTGTGTATTTGATTCAGCCCTGCGAAAATGCTGATAAATGCTGAGTTCTGATACTCACACAGACCCCCTAGATGTCTGGAAAATACACCCCTGAAACCAGAAGCCCTGCACATAGGGAGCCCTAGCCTGATACGCCTCTGCTGGTACAACAGTTGCTCTGAGAAACCACTGTTCATCTGCCCTTGTTCTTGATCCCTGCTTCCTGCATGGTAAGCCCCAGCAGGTGCCTACACCCAAGGGTCCAACCCATGAGAATGGTGGCTGCCTCAGGCCCAGGCTTGTTATCTCTTCCCTGCCCTCGATGGCGTAAGCTGTGACAACAAACTGTTAGTTTAAGTTAAGATTTTCTTCTTTATAGTAGCAAATAGCTCTCATCTATGGTGAAAAGAGATCTCTCATCCCCCCCCCTCCCCCAGATATTTGTTATTTTGATTTATTGGGTGTTTTACAAAATATATTTTGAGGCTGGGAAAAAGTTGAGGTTAGGAGACCAACTTATGACTCCAGTCTCTAAAGCTGGGGTCCTGTATCCTGGTTTCCTTTCTACATAACAAATTGAATTTTGTTCAGAACCATCTCCTGGACTACTGGCTTCATTTGTTCTCTGCCATTCTGCAGCTTAGCAGATGATTCAAGGTTGCACAGTCAACAGCGCAGAAGATTCAGTGATTAATAGGCCAGTCAGTCCTCCATGGCACAGCTGAGCATATTCCCACCAGTACTGCAAGGGCCAAACTGATACACAGATGCCACATAGTTTACTCTCTAAAGAACCTCATTTAGGATCCAACCCCTTCCTACTTATCCTAACATGTATGCTATGCTGATGAGACCTGAGAACACATGGTAAGTAGGTAGAAGAGAAAATTCAACAACATGCAGGAAGCAAGCAGAAGGAACAAATAGATCTTCCTATATTAATTAGTGGCTAAGCAGGAAGCAACGAGACAATAAGGATGCGTCACAATATTGTAAGCATCCCTTCGCTGCATTGCTTCAGTTCTCTGGAGACAATGGTGTAATGACTCGAGGTGGGATTGGACTCTACTTCTCTTTATATCTCCTCAACGTATCCACAGCTATTGATTTAATCCAGAGAAACCCCTTCAGAATGAAATCCCTGAAACAAAGAGCACTTCCTGAAGGCTGAAGAGTAAGGATTTAAAACAGTAACAGAAACATATGGGGTGGATGTGTTTTTGGGTAGCACATAGGTGATTAAGTCTGGATCTGTAAATTTTGTGTGTAGTTGTGTGGAGCTTTGTGTCTGTATGGCTTTCTGAAGTTGTTGTGTCTGTTCATGTATATTTGTGTTTATGTGTTTATGAGAGTACCTACAAGAAGGCCTGTTACTTTCCCATGTCTGAACCTTAAAAGAGAGAAATTATATATGAAACAGATCGACCTCTAATCTTGAATGAGGAAAGGTTAAATGACGTACTGAAGAGCATGCACACCCAGCACTGGAGAGATCACTGGCTCAAACTGACAAGTTTGTCTGTCCCCATTCCTTAATCTGTCTAACTGCTAATGAAGTTCTGTCTACTGGCGTGGATTTCGGTGGCGTGGAAACATAACCCTGCTGCTGAGCACTGAACCAATCTGTAATCCTTGGGAAGAATCATTGGGCAGCAGAGGGTGGATGCTTTGTTTAGGGAGAAAAAAATCCCCTAATTCCTTTCACATCTGTTCTGCAATGAAATTACATAAAAACAACGTGGCACAGTTCACCACTGCATCAAAACAAAGGATAACTGGGATTTAAATCCATGTGCCTGCCTGTTTTTCCCTTCTTCAGAGTTTAAGGCTTGTAGGGGGTTTTATTTTTTTTCAGGTTTTAGCCAGGGCTCAGGCGAAGGAACCTCTCTGCTAATATATATATATATATGTAATTTTCTTAGGATAAACATGAATTCAGTATTAGTGGGTTCCCACCGCTTTCATGATCAAATGAATTTTAAATGAGAATCTTCCTATTTAAGATGAGGTTTAGTAAATATACTCTCTTTGGTTCTGGAAAAGGTAGCATCTGTTGATGACAGAAGCAGAGATAATTCTTAATCTAAGTAAGAGAATCAGCACAGCAGTTTTACCCCAGAAGTTCTAATTAATTGCTGTGCTCTGTTTAGTGGTACCAATTATGCATCAGATCAACTGTGCTAAGGCTCTGGTTTTTTTTTTTCTTAAGTTCCACAGTTTTGAAATAAATTACTAGCTGGTTTATGTCAAAAGGTTGTGTTTAAGGCTGAAGTAGCCAGACGGACATAGACTAAGAGCACCCAGATGTGAACTGCTTGTATCATTTGCTAACAAGCAGGTTGTGAATACAAATTTAAATGAAAGTACAAATGAAAACATACTTTAAAATGTCTGTATGTGAATGCCAGAAATCTGAATAGTAAGATTGGTGAGTTAGAATATATGGCATTATATAAGGGTATAGATATTTAGGCATTTCAGAGATGTGATGGAAGGAGGATAATCAATGGTACATTGTGGTATCAAGGAATAAGTTATATTAATGTGCTAGGGTAGATCAAATTGGTGGAGGGATGGCACTATATGTAAAAGATAGAAACAAAATGAACTGTGCAATTCTTATGGATAGAAATTCCATGTGTGATGGGTAAGAGTATAACAGTTGATGTATACTGCCAGCCATCTGACCAAAATGAAGAAACAGATTATGAAATGCTAATGAAAACTTTAAAAGCAAACACATTTATCAACACAATGATGGGAAAGTTCAATTACCCCGGTATTGACTGGGTCAGTGTCTTATCTTGACATGCTAGAGAGCTTAAGTTTCTAGATACCATACATGACTGCTTCAGGGAGCAGTTAGTTGGTCCTAGAACCGATGAGGGTGTAGATACTTTAAACTTAGTCTTCAACTGAACACATGACCCAGTGGGAGGGGTTACTGTGGTGGGGCTGCTAAGCAATAGTGATCATAATGCAATCAGATATGACATCACTGGATGGAGGACATTAAGTAAAGCTAAATAAGAAGACCATGATAGCATGAGAAGGTTAGTTAGGAAAAAACTAAAAGGAGCGGTTGCAATGGTTAAAAGTTTGCATAAGGTATGGATCTTGTCTAAATATGCTATTCTGGATGCCCAGATAAAATGTAGTCCTTGCTTTCAAAAGGTCAAAGGAAGACCAAATGACTGCCACCATGACTTAATGGTGAGGTAAAGGAGGCAGTTAAAGCTAAGAGGACATTGTTAAAAAATGGAATGCAGATCCAAATGAAGGAAATAGGCATGAGCATAAGCACTGGTAAGTTAGATGTAAAATAGTAGTTAGACAGGCCAAGAGAGACTTTGAGAACAAGCTTTCCAGTAAGGCAATAATTAATCATTAAAACTTTCTCAAGTACATTTGAAGCAAGAAACCTATGGGGGGAGTCTGTTGGGTCGCTAGATGACTGAGGGGCAAAAGGGGTGCTCAGGAAGGACAATGATATAGCAGAAAAACTGAATGAATTATTTGCCTCAGTCTTCATGAAGGAGGATGTTGAAAACCTACCCACATCTGAAACATTCTTTAATGGTGGAGATTCTAAGCAACTAAAATAAATAGTTCTATTTCACAGCTTTTGTTTAGCCCCGTTGATCTGTAAACCGATGTGATATGCATATGAATGTCGGTATAGAAATGTTATAAATAAAATAAATATATTACATCCTCCATTCTCACAGATAAAGAGTAACAAATCAGCAGGACTGGATGGCATTCATCCCAGAGTTTTAAAAGAACTAAAACATGAAACTGCTAACCTGTTACTAATAATCTGTAATCTATCATTTAAAGTAGCTACAATTCCTGAAGACTGGAAGGTGGCCAATGTGTCATCAATTTTTAAAAAGGGCTGCAGGGATGATCTGGGAAACTATAGACCAGTGAGTTGGTGCTGGGCAAAATGGTAGATGCCATTCTTAAAAACAAAATCACTGGCCATGAAGATAGACATGACTTATGGTAAGAGTCAACATAGTTTTAGCAAGGGAAAGTATTATCTTACCAATCTTTTAGAATTTTTTGAAGGTGTAAATAAACATGTAGATAGAGGTGAGCCAGCTGATATAGTACGTCTGGATTTTCAGAGTCCCTAAGAGGGACTCCTCAGGAAATTACATAATCATGGGATAGGAGGCAGTGTCCTATTGTGAACTGGTAACTGGTTAAAATACTGGAAACAGAGGGCAGGACTAAATAGATTTTCAAATGTAGAAAGATTGTTAGTGGAGTACCATGGGGATCAATACTGGGACCTTTGTTGTTTAACATATTCATAAATGATCTGGAAAAGGGATGAGTGAGGTAATCAAATTTGCAAATGACACAAAATTATTCCAAGTTGTTAAAACAGCAGTGAATTGTGAGGAACTGTAGAAGGACCTTATGAGACTAGAAAACTGGGCTACTAAATGGCAGATAAAATTTAATGTGGAAAAGTGCAAAGTGATGCACATAGGGGAAAAAAAAACCTACAGGTACATGATGCTGGCTTCTTTATTGAGAGTCACTTCCCAGGAAAAGGACCTTAGAGTCCTTGTGGACAATATATATAAATCTTTTGTTCAGTACATGATGATGGTGATAAAAAAAAGCAAATAGAATGTTAGGAATGATCTGAAAAGGAATGGAGAATAAAATGGAAAATATCATAAAGCTTTTGTATCAAGCCATAGTGTGATTGCACTTTGAGTATTGTGTGCAGTTGTGGTTGCCTCATCTCAAGAAAGACATAGAGCAGTGTTTCCCAACACTCGTCTGGGGGCACTCCTAACCAGTCAGCTTTTCAGGATATCCATATGCATGAGATAGATTTGCATATTTTGGAGACCCAGCATATGTAACTCTATCTAATACATATCATTGTAGCAATCCTGAAAATGTGATTGGTTAGGTGTGCCTCCAGGAGAGGGTAGGGAAACACAGACATAGCAGAACTAGAAAAGGTGCCGAGAAGGGCAACAAAAATGATAAAGAGAATGGAGTGTCTTGCTTATAATGAGAGGCTACACAGGTTAGGGCTCCAGCTTGGAAAAGAAGACAGCTGAGAGGGGACAGAAGTTTATAAAATATGAGTGGAGTGGAATGGTTAAATAAAGGATCCATAATTTAAAGGCAGAGAGTAATATTGCTTATGAAAGTTACTGTTCTCACCAAGGATGCTAATACTTTTCTGGGGTCAAAAGTAGTAAAGAATCATTTATTTTAGTATTACTAAACGGAAAATAGGGGAAAAAGGTACTTTAATGAGGTCATCACATCAACTAGTGCTAGCTGAATTATTACCAGCTTTAGAAAAGCCCCTTAGTTTTATAGTGTATGTCTCTTTTTGTCATGTGACATTGAACCAATAGGAAGTGCTTTTCCTAACTGAAGGTGGCAAAATGTAAATCTTTTCGTATATAATTGCAATTCACATATATCTTACAATATGAGGGTAATTTTCAAAAGGATTTACATATGTACAAGTAATTACTATTGTAGGAATTTTTCAAAAACCATTTACCCGTGTAAAGTGCACTTACATGGGTAAATCCTATGGACAATTCAATGGCATATGTTGTATCAATTTTCAAAAGCCCACTTCCACAGCTAAAGTGCATTTATATGTGTAAAACCCATTTTTAAGCATGTAACTGCTTTTGAAAATCAGACCCTATGAGTATCCTTAAGGGGAAATATACACGACTTTTTGTATTGGAAATATGGTAGGTCTTTGAAATGCACGTTTGCAAGCAGACACATAGACAATCCTTCCCTTCTAACGCAACACCACATTCAAAGGATCAAAAATAGAGGCTAGTTTCATTTGTTAGCTTCAAACCAATGTCTAAATACACCAAGGCGTTTAACACTTCCCTCTCCATTCGGCTCTTAAATGATATAGTCGAACACAGAGTGTTTTTGTTTTTTTTTAAATTGTCGAAAACCCATTTATTTGGCTAGACTTTAAATACTTTCCCGGTCAGCTAGTTAATGCCCAGTTTTTGCATACTATTAATTCGTAGCTGCATACGTTTTGCTGTTGTAAGATAAGAAAGGGCTGAACTTTCGTAGTGCACATACATCATGAGAACTCGAAAGAAACGGCACAGATACGCACGAAGGCCAGCGAAACCATGCATAAAATCCCATCGGTCAGATCACAATAGAAGCCAAAATCACCTGTCTACTTACTTTGCCCTTCAAATTTCCTGATGATCGTATCTAGATAGGTATTCTGTGGCGCCACATGTCCCCTCCTCACTGGCATCTTGAAATCAGCAGTTTTCTTGTTGGTAAAAGGTAAAAGTTATCCCTGGCTCAGTAAAACCCTGGTCGCTGCAGCTAGTCACAGGGGGAGTCCGTCTTTGAAGGGAGGGTGTCCAGGTCCTTGGTGTGCCCGGATGAAGATATTAGCAAAGGGGTAGTCCCCTAAACGCTGCCTCTGACTGCTAGGGAACACACATGCCTGGTGACATCAGCAGTCTGGCTTCCCCCAGTTCTTGGGCTGCTGCTAGGCTTCTTAGGGGTGGGGTGGCATCCAATCTCATTCCTTCAATGGACACTGGCTCTTAAAAAAGGGCGGGGAAGGGGGGCCAGCAAAAAAAAAAAAAAAAAAAAGCAGTAAAAGATGCCTAAAATGCTGAATCACTGCTGCCCCTCGGCATGTGGCTCTGGCACACAGTTGTCAACAGCAACAGCCGCTACTCTGACAGTAAACAGTAACCCCCATCTCTCTCCGGTATCCTAAAAAAAAATAAAAAAAATATATATATAGATAGATACAAGGCTTCCACAGTCTATTGATGTAAGTGTGCTGCTAGAAATAGATTTCTGTCAGTGACTGAAAAGGGTGCAGCTGTCTCTGCCTCCCCTCCCTCAGCTTTCCTCCCGCTGCTCTGACAATAGAGATCGATAGGCAGATAGCGGGAGCTGTCCTTGAGCTGTGGTGCTGAACCAGGCTAGCACAGGTCTCCCGGTGGAAGCGACTGATCTGGAGGGCGGAGGCAGGGAGGGGAGCAATCAAACGCACCAAGCATCTCGTTGCAAGCGCAGACAAGTTCCTTTTCGGTTTGTTTGTTTTATTTTCTAGTAACCCAGGTCTAGATGGGAAAATGTGCGTTGCAGCCTTGCATTTTGTAACGAAAAAGTAACCAACCAGTGAGACACGGGGAATCGATGAGGCTGCTAATAGCCTTGATTTAGAAATCAAAGTTATATGAATAAACACTTTGCATATTACAACTTTTGAAATATCACTCATTTTTCAAAACAATATTGCTTATCTTAGAATATAAAACTACACGTACGTGCTGCTTTCTCCTTGTCTCCGTTCTCTCTCGACATTTTGAAGTTAGGGGAAGGGCAGGGTAAAAGGATACTGTAAAAGATAATAATTGTAAAATTGCCAATCAGACACTTTACACTGTGCTAGAGACGTCTGATGGCTATAATGCAAAATCCTGCCGGAAAGAGTTTACAATCTCAGAGCACAGGGAGGGAAAGTGTCTCCTTGAAGATCACAATGAGTGTCGGATTTGAATTTGGGCCTTCAAATTTCACAGCTGTGTGCTTTAATCACTAGGGTGCCTTTGGCTTTTGTTTAATACATATGCAACACATAGAGAAATGTATCTACAAACCCACTTATTTTACAGAAATTAATTAAAGTATATTATAATGGTAGCTGAACCTAAATTCAAAGCTTAAGTATTATTAAAAATTGCTATGGTATTCTCTTCAAAACAATTTCATGCACAAGTAATTAAAAAAAATACTATTCCAAAGCTGAAAAACAGGAGAGAAGCCAACAGACTTGTGGTGGAGGAGGAAAGGGCACAGGTGAAAGGAAGATCTTACTTAGTCCTGTGTTTTCTGAAAGAACTCAGATCACAATTTGCTGATATTGGAAGGATGATTTCATCATGTGTATCCCTAAAGAAAATTCTGGGCTGTCAACTACAGAGGCTTAAATGCCTCTTCCTAGTTGGCTAACATGATGGTATCTCAATTTGGAGTCACTGTTGGCCAGAGAAAAAGAAAGAATATTACCTATACTTGGATGATGTCTCCAGATCCAATTTAAACCATTAATAATACTAGAATCTTCAGTTAATTGTATATTTTGTGATGTATTTCATGCATGAAATTGATTTAAAAATGTTTTTGGATCAATATCATCCATGTTAGTGTTGTGGAGTTGGTTCCAACTGGTATCCCAGCAACCTGGAAAATTTGAAGAGGTTTGGAAATGATAGCCAAGGGGCAGAGTTCTGCACTGCTGGATGGGAGACTCGTATTCAATTCTTAGACCTAGCTCATGCTTCTTGGACTGTTTGGGGGGGGGGGGGGGGGGGGAGGGACACTGCAAAAGAAGCATTCATAGTCCCAAGGGGCTGGGGGACTGTGGAGTGGATATGGGGTGGGATGGGCAAGGGAGTCCCAGTCATCTCACAACAGTGACACCTATCTCCATAGTAGACATGCCAGGTTCTAGAGGGAAATGTGTTGTGTAATTTTCAGCCAGCCAGCATCAAATGAGGGATGACAGTGCCTTAGCCCAGTCAGGGCAGGTTTCAGTTTAGGTAGAAGCCCAAAATACTACACACATGTACACATACACACACACACACACATCTCTTATACATTTCCTTTTGGGAAACTAGCATGTTTTTTACCTTCATTTTAAAATTTCTTCAAGGTTTTAACAGGTAGCGATGTTAGGTGGTACTTTAGCTTCTGACTTGAAGAATAAAACTTCTTATTTGTATCATGAGATTCAAAGGACATTTCCTTAGCATTCGGGTAGGTCAATCCCTATGAGTAGGTTATGTACCCCTGCCAGCAGATGGAGTTGGAGAAAAAGCTGATGTCACAGTATATAGTCCCTCCCTGACATCAGCCCACCAATATTCTCCATCTCCAGCAGATGGTGGACATGCATTTTCTTTCTGGAGATTGCTTGTGAGTAAAAAAAGAAAAAAAGAGACAAGAAGAAAGAAGTTGGAAAGGAGATATCAGAAAGACAAGCTATCTATGGCGCACCGCTTGCCTCCTGAGGTGGTACTGTGCGGTCCGAGAGAGGCTCGGCAATGAAGGCTTTAGCCCTCTCCTCCCCATAGCTGGGACCCATTCCTGCTCTGAGCCGGGAAGGGCTGAGCTCAGGTAAAAGTTTTCTTACTTAAAAAAAAAGAGAGCAAAAGGAAACCAGCAGAGAAAAGTCTGGTTCCTCGGTGTTCAACTGTCCCACTCACGTCTCCGTGGATTTCTGTGAGGTGAGGAGTGAGTGCAGGCTCAGCGGGTTGAGTAGCCATTCAGCTAGGCCCCACTCTCAGGCTTTTCCCATTTTGGCGTGGGGTAATTTTGTGCACTTTTGCTGTAGGCCATCAGCGCGTGTTTGTGTGTCTGTGTGGGCATCCGTTCTTACCTGTGCATTCAGTTTGGGAGTTCTTCCTTCTGGATGCACATCTTGTGTGTTGGTGCTGGCATCCAGTTTGGGCACCCAGTTGGATGAGCGGCCTAGGTGCTTGGGCTTGGACACATTATTTATTTTTAAACTTTATTTTTATTGAAGTTTAACATTATTTCAAATACAATAATATCTGAAAAGAAAACCAGAGGTTATATTGCTAACAAAAAATAAATATAAAATGATAATAAGAAAATATCACAATAATCTTCTCTTAGTAAACATAGATTTAATGGGGGGAAGAAAAAAGGTCTAAGGACATATTAGGAGCTACCACCCAGGAAAGAGATCTAGGCGTCATGGTGGATATTACATTGAAATCGTCTGCTCAGTGTGCTGCGGCAGTCAAAAAAGCAATAGAATGTTAGGAATTATTAGGAAGGGAATGGTGAATAAAACAGAGGATGTCATAATGCCTCTATATCACTCCATGGTGAGACCGCACCTTGAATACTGTGTACAATTCTGGTCGCCGCATCTCAAAAAAGATATAGTTGCGATGGAGAAGGTACAGAGAAGGGCAACCAAAATGATAAAGGGGATGGAACAGCTCCCCTATGAGGAAAGACTAAAGAGGTTAGGACTGTTCAGCTTAGAGAAGAGACGGCTGAGGGGGGATATGATAGAGATGTTTAAAATCATAAGAGGATTAGAACGGGTAAATGTGAATTGGTTATTTACTCTTTTGGATAATAGAAGCACTGGGGGCACTCCATGAAGTTCGCATGTAGCACATTTAAAACAAATCAGAGAAAGTTCTTTTTCACTCAACGCACAATTAAACTCTGGAATTTGTTGCCAGAGGATGTGGTTAGTGCAGTTAGTATAGCTGGGTTTAAAAAAGGTTTGGAAAAGTTCTTGGAGGAGAAGTCCATTACCTGTTATTAATCAAATTGACTTAGAAAATAGCCACTGCTATTACTAGCATCAGTAGTATGGGATAGACCTAGATTTTGGGTACTTGCCAGGTACTTTTAGCCTGGATTGGCCACTAGGGATGTGAATCGTTTTAGGACGATTAAAATTATCGTCCGATAATTTTAATATCGTCGTTATAAATCGTTAGAATCGTGAGCCGGCACACTAAAACCCCCTAAAACCCACCCCCGACCCTTTAAATTAAACCCCCCACCCTCCCGAACCCCCCCCAAATGAGTTAAATAACCTGCGGGTCCAGCGGCGGTCCGGAACGGCAGCGGTCCGGAACGGGCTCCTGCTCCTGAATCTTGTTGTCTTCAGCCGGCGCCATTTTCCAAAATGGCGCCGAAAAATGGCGGCGGCCATAGACGAACACGATTGGACGGCAGGAGGTCCTTCCGGACCCCCGCTGGACTTTTGGCAAGTCTCGTGGGGGTCAGGAGGCCCCCCACAAGCTGGCCAAAAGTTCCTGGAGGTCCAGCGGGGGTCAGGGAGCGATTTCCCGCCGCGAATCGTTTTCGTACGGAAAATGGCGCCGGCAGGAGATCGACTGCAGGAGGTCGTTCAGCGAGGCGCCGGAACCCTCACTGAACGACCTCCTGCAGTCGATCTCCTGCCGGCGCCATTTTCCGTACGAAAACGATTCGCGGCGGGAAATCGCTCCCTGACCCCCGCTGGACCTCCAGGAACTTTTGGCCAGCTTGTGGGGGGCCTCCTGACCCCCACGAGACTTGCCAAAAGTCCAGCGGGGGTCCGGAAGGACCTCCTGCCGTCCAATCGTGTTCGTCTATGGCCGCCGCCATTTTTCGGCGCCATTTTGGAAAATGGCGCCGGCTGAAGACAACAAGATTCAGGAGCAGGAGCCCATTCCGGACCGCTGCCATTCCGGACCGCCGCTGGACCCGCAGGTTATTTAACTCATTTGGGGGGGGTTCGGGAGGGTGGGGGATTTAATTTAAAGGGTCGGGGGTGGGTTTTAGGGGGTTTTAATGTGCCGGTTTTGCGATTTTTAGATTTTTAGATTTTTCACGATTTTTCACGATATTTTACCCCCCCAAACGGCAACAATACGATTCCCTCCCCCTCCCAGCCGAAATCGATCGTTAAGACGATCGAGGACACGATTCACATCCCTATTGGCCACTGTGGGAAACAGGATGCTGGGCTTGATGGACTCTTGGTCTGACCCAGTATAGCATGTTCTTATGTAGACCAATCAAGTCAGGAAAAAAAGAAATAATAAGAAAAGACAGCGTTCCTGACTTGCATTAACCACTCAAAATAATTCTCATCTTAAGTAAGTTGAGGGGAAACAATGTGTCTAGCCTCAATAAAGTCCCTCAATTGAACAGGGTCAAATAAAACATATCTAACTGTATTCCTTACCACAATACATTTACATGGATATCTAACAACACAAGACGCCCCCAAAGCTAACACATCTGGTTGCATAATAAGAAATTTTCTTCTATGCTCCTGGGTAGACCTAGCTAAGTCAGGAAAAACCCAAATTTTCTCTCCTTTAAACAGAACTTCACGTTTATGAAAAAATAGATGAAGAATATTCTCTCTGTTTTATAAGAACACAAAAGAGACTAACAAAGTAGCTCGATTATGAGATGGCAAAGCATAATTCTCAAAGAACTCGGTTAAATTCAGAGAAGCTTTTTGCTGTATTTTGTTCATATTTTTCTTAGTAGATGGTAAATAATAAACATTTTGAATCGGAGGATAGGCCAACTCCTGGATTTGCAGAATTTCTTTCATATAAAGCTTGAACATTTCAATAGGAGAAAATAATGGAATTTTAGGAACATTAAAAATACATAGATTCCAATTCTTAGAAACATTCTTCAAGCTTTCTAGTTTGCATGCTAGCACAGTAGATTCCACTACTTGTTTAGCTGGCAATTCTTTAATCTCAGAGACCGATGTCTCCAATTTAGAGATTGAATCTTCACATGCAGCCATTCGTTGTTCTTGATTCAAACATTTAGAGTGAATATCTAATGTTATAGTGACCAGGGATGAAATAGACTTCTCAACTGATGTAAGGATGCTCCATAAACTATCCAAAGCCACTTGGTAGTGTTATGAAATGTGTGCTTGTGGACTCTTGGGCTGAGATGGGGAAGGTTCCACCTGGGGAACAGGGCCCAATTCCCACCATCAGCAGGCGAGGGTCAGGTTTGGAGAAGGCAAAGTAGTCAGGCAGGCTGTGGTCAGGCTTGGAGAAGGCAACATAGTCAAGTAGGCTGGCCAAGCAACTATAACTAAGGGAGGCTAGAAAGTTGCCAAGACAGGTTCTGCCGGTCTGAGTTCGGTTTAAATAGGGTCCGGAAGGAGGGGCATCAAGGAGGAGGACTGGGAGGCGTCCTGCCACAGCCCTTTTAAAAAACCCAGAGGGGCGCGGGCGCGCGCGTGGGAGACTGGACACCGGAAGATGAACGTGGCGGTTTCTCCTATTTCATCCTGCAGCACGCCGGGGGCAGGCCAGGCTGCGAAGAGGAAGGCAGTGCCAAAGCTGCCTCCCCAGCCTTGCAGCAAATCCAGAGACCATCTCGGGCAGGTTGGAGGGTAGGTGGAGCAGGCCGGTCGTGGCCGGCCGGTGTAACAGGTAGGTTTAGTCAAAGCAGGTCTGACCTGGAGAACATTGAATGCATCTCAGATCTCCTGTAAACCAGAAACCTTACCAAGTGAGGAAAATTTACCCGCTGCCAGAGCGCCAGGAACTGCTCCTTCAAACAAACTGTCTGCCTCCTGGCATAAGAACTTCTTTGCCGCCTTCAGCTGCAGTCCCTTAGTGGCAGCAGAGACACAAACGCACCTGAAAAAGCAGGAGAAACGCAAGGAAACTGCACTGGCTCTGGCAAATCTATTCTTATGCCGGTGGCAAATCCAGGTGGCCGCGGAAATGACTGAGTGACCAGGCTGAGCGATACCTCAGCAATCAATGGGCTGGCAGCCCCACTGGCCAAGTCAGCAGTCAACATTGGCAAGGGTAGTGTGGGTGAGAACTCGAGCATGTGGTCTGCCGCATAGCTCCAGCGGAGGGGTAAGTTCTGACAGCCCCTTTCCTCTTCCCCATAGTGCCAAAAGGGAAAGAAAAATGAGAAATGAGCTCAGCCAAAAGGGAAAGAAAAATGAGAAATGAGCTCAGAGTCCACGCATCTAGTCAGAATGCTATCTTGAACACCCCCAGGACACTTATTTTTTGGGCATCCATTTTGGGCAAGCTTATATACACAATTAAGCTAGGTATGAGCCTTCCTCATGGTGCCTGTGGCGAAGAAACCTAAGCTCCTATCCATCTGTGCTGTATTCCACATCAGGGTCATTCATCCGTAACTTTCTTTAACCCTGTGTCAGCGCTGCCTGGATGCTCGGGGAGATTTGCTTCCTTCTGATTTTGCCGGTGATGATCCATCTCCTTGGTTTGAGGGGAGTGGGACCACGGGAGACACAGCAGGGTTGTCCCCACTCTTGATTGATCCACAAGTCAAGTTCTCAGGGGACACTGTCTCGCAGGATGTCAGGTTCATGCCTATGGGGCCTGGTATGGACCCATTCTCATTTTCCTGGATGTATTTCTTCCAGGGATTGCAGACATTTCTACAGGCCTGGTCTTCTGAAGTAGCAGTTCCTACTAAGGTAGCTTCACCACCTGCCTCCACAGTCAAGTGCCGTAATGCACTGCAGTCTGACAGAGCTCGATGCAGGTGGATCAGGATGATAGTGATGATAATGAGTTGGCTCTCCTGTGAGGAAGGAGACATTCCCCTAGATTTGGAGCCATGTTGAATTCTTCTCTGTTTCTTTCAGAGAGATAGAAACATAGAAACATAGAAATGACGGCAGAAGAAGACCAAACGGCCCATCCAGTCTGCCCAGCAAGCTTCACACATTTTTTTCTCATACTTATCTGTTTCTCTTAGCTCTTTGGTTCTATTTCCCTTCCACCCCCACCATTAATGTAGAGAGCAGTGATGGAGCTGCATCCAAGTGAAATATCAAGCTTGATTAGTTAGGGGTAGTAGGGGAAGTAACCGCCGCAATAAGCAAGCTACACCCATGCTTATTTGTTTTACCCAGACTGTGTTATTCAGCCCTTATTGGTTGTTTTTCTTCTCCCCTGCCGTTGAAGCAGGGAGCTATGCTGGATATGCGTGTAGTATCAGTTTTTCTTCTCCCCTGCCTTTGAAGCAGAGAGCTATGCTGGATATGCGTGAAGTATCAGTTTTTCTTCTCCCCTGCCATTGAAGCAGAGAGCTATGCTGGATATGCATTGAAAGTGAAGTATCAGGCTTATTTGGTTTGGGGTAGTAACTGCCGTAACAAGCCAGCTACTCCCCGCTTTGTGAGTGCGAATCCTTTTTTCTTCTCCCCTGCCGTTGAAGCAGAGAGCTATGCTGGATATGCGTGAAGTATCAGTTTTTCTTCTCCCTTGCCGTTGAAGCAGGGAGCTATGCTGGATATGCGTGAAGTAACAGTTTTTCTTCTCCCCTGCCGTTGAAGCAGAGAGCTATGCTGGATATGCGTGAAGTAACAGTTTTTCTTCTCCCCTGCTGTTGAAGCAGGGAGCTATGCTGGATATGCGTGAAGTATCAGTTTTTCTTCTCCCCTGCCGTTGAAGAAGAGAGCTATGCTGGATATGCGTGAAGTATCAGTTTTTCTTCTCCCTTGCCGTTGAAGCAGGGAGCTATGCTGGATATGCATGAAGTAACAGTTTTTCTTCTCCCCTGCCATTGAAGCAGAGAGATATGCTGGATATGCGTGAAGTAACAGTTTTTCTTCTCCCCTGCCATTGAAGCAGAGAGCTATGCTGGATATGCATTGAAAGTGAAGTATCAGGCTTATTTGGTTTGGGGTAGTAACCGCCGTAACAAGCCAGCTACTCCCCGCTTTGTGAGTGCGAATCCTTTTTTCTTTTCCCCTGCCGTTGAAGCAGAGAGCTATGCTGGATATGCGTGAAGTATCAGTTTTTCTTCTCCCCTGCCGTTGAAGCAGAGAGCTATGCTGGATATGCGTGAAGTAACAGTTTTTCTTCTCCCCTGCCGTTGAAGCAGAGAGCTATGCTGGATATGCATGAAGTATCAGTTTTTCTTCTCCCCTGCCGTTGAAGCAGAGAGCTATGCTGGATATGCATTGAAAGTGAAGTATCAGGCTTATTTGGTTTGGGGTAGTAACCGCCGTAACAAGCCAGCTACTCCCCACTTTGTGAGTGCGAATCCTTTTTTCCACATTTCCTCTTGCTGTTGTAGCTTAGAGCGATGTTGGAGTCACAGTAACCATGTGTATGTTTATTGAATAAGGGTATTATCTCCAGGCAGTAGCCGTCATTCTGGCGAGCCACCCACTCTTTATTGACGGCCTCTTGATTTTATGGATCCACAGTGTTTATCCCACGCCCCTTTGAAGATGAGTTGGTATGTTTGATATCTCAGATTCTGAAGACCTTCGGAGTGGCTAGGCCTAACTCCTTGGGGTCACAGAAGAAGGATCCTATATTGGTCACTCTGTGCATGGCTTCTTGTTTCTTTCTCCTCTTGGGTGCAATCCAGGAGTTGATTGATCTGGAATGGAGTGCGCCAGAGGCATCCTTTAAAGGGGGACTCGTCTTGGCAGTTTATACCCCTTGGATCCACAAGCCAGAGAGCAGTTGCATTTCCCTAGGGTGGATGCTTTAGTGTGTTCTGTCATGAAACATACCACCATCTTGGAAGAGAGAGGTGCAGCACTGAAGGATGCTCAGGATAGGAGGATCGAGGCTATCTTGAAGCAAGCCTTTGAGGCAGTGACAATGAACTTGCAAATTGCTTCTTGTTGTGCCTTGGTAGCTTGGGCTACCTGGTATCTTTGTCAAGAATTTGGTGGTGTTGGGTCTGATCTTGGTCCTATGATAGAATCAGGAACACCTTCTTGGCTGATGTGGGCTGTGGCTTGGTACACACAGCAGCCAGAGGAGCTGCTTCAGTTATTGTGGCCAGGCGAAGATGGATGCCTGCACGGGCGAAAGCTGCCCCTGTGCGTGCAATTGGGCCGCTCAAGGCATGACGTCACGACGTTTGGCATCACGGCATGTGACGTCACGTCTTGAGCGACCCAATTGCACGCACAGGGGCTGCTTTCGCCCGTGCAGGCATCCATCTTCGGCAACTTCCTCCAGGAGGCAGGGGAGCCGCGGTCTGTCTCCGCCAATGTCCGTCTCCGGAGGGGGACTGCAAGAAGAGTAAGTCGCTTTGTTGCTTTACACTGCCAGTCCTCTCTCCTCTCCTCCCGAAGCAAGGCTACTTTACGCGCCTTGCTTCGGGAGGAGGGGAGAGAGGACTGGCAATCCCGAGCATAGGAGAATCGTCCACTTCCTGGTACCTGTCATTTCAAATGACATTTGAAATGACAGATACCAGCGTGTCCGTGAAGCGTTAGACCAGCACACCCAGGATACTGTATAGTGCTCTATACAGTAAAATGGTTTGCGTGGGCCTAACGCTTCATGGACGCTTCTTGGACACAGCTTGCATTTGTAAGCTATTTAAATACAGTATTGAGCGGTAGGTGAGCCGGACTGTGCATGCGGCAACCGCGGGTGCGCCCAGCACTAACGCAGCTCTTCCTACCGCTCCTTACTGTATCGGCCTGTTAGAGTTTGGAAGGTCTTTGAGGCTTGGTGGTCTGAGCATGGTACTCAAGTGCTCAAGCTGGATATTCTGTTGATTTTGGAATTTTTACAAGATGGCTTGCTTAAGGGTTTGGCCTTTAACACCTTGAAGGTCCAAGTTACAGCCCTGGCTTGTTATAGAGGAAGAGTCAAAGGAGGGCCTTTGTCTTCACATCTGGATGTGTCCCATTTTCTGCAGGGAGTTAAGCATCTTCACCCCCTGTTGCGGCTTCTGGTGCATCTGTGGGACCTTAACTTGGTACTTGAGTTTTTGGCAGGCCCAAACAACTGCTACATACTCTTTACTTGTGGCTGCTTACCTTGAAGACAGTTTTTCTGGTAGCAATCTGTTCAGCAAGTCAGGTCTCTGAGCTGCAGGCTCTTTCCTGCCATGAGCCTTTTCTCCATATGACTCTGGGTGCAGTTCAACTTTGGACTGTACCCTCCTTTTTGCCCAAAGTGGTTTCAGACTTTTATTTGAATCAGTCAATTTCTCTACCTACCTTGGACAGGCACAGAGATGAAGCTGAGTACCGCCTTTTGTGTTCCTTAGACGTCAAGCATCATTTCCTGCGGTACTTGGATATGACTAAGACTGTTTAGAAGTCTGATTGCCTGTTTGTGCTCCATGGTGGAGGTAAGCATGGAGCATCGGCGATGCAAGCAATGATTGCCTACTGGGTTAAGGAAGTCATTACAGCAGCCTATGTGGTCGCTGAGGTTGCCTTACTGAAACAGATTAGACCGCATTCTACAAGGGCTCAGACAGTATCATGGGCGGAACTTCGTTTGTTGTCACCTGCTGAAATTTGCCAAGCGGTGACATGGTTATCTTTGCACACCTTCTCCAAGCATTCACACTTGGCTGTTAGGGCTAAGGAGGATGCCACATTTGCACAGGCAGTATTGACTGGACCTCTGGCAGCTTTCCGCCTTTTTCGAGATTAGCTTTGGTATATCCTACTTGTTGGTATTGAACTACCCGAACTCTAAGCAAAGGGAAATTACTATTTACCCGACAATTTTCTTTCCTTTAGTGAAGGATAAGCCAATCCCAGATTCGCCCTTGGCTGCCAATGTTTGAATTTTTGGTTAGCCTTTCATAGAGTGATCTAATCATAGTATGATTCCTGGTCTTCGTTGATAAGTGCCTTCTCTAGCCCTTAGTTTGTTGGATATGATCCTTCTTTTGGCTGAGCTCAGTGTTCCTGTTGGTTGAGAAACATGAATGGTTGCCTGTTGCTAATAATGTTCAAGTATAATCAGTTTTGTCTATAGTTTGGCTTTTCCAGAGAATACTGGTGGGCTGATGTCGGGGCGGGACTATATAGCCATGATGTCAGCTTTTCCTCCATCTCCATCTGCTGGCAGAGATGCATAACCCACTTGTTGGGATTTACGTACCTGAACACTAAGGAAAGAAATTATCATGTAAGTAGTAATTTCTCCTTCCGAAAGTTTCAGTCTTTGTGAGAGTAACTAACATACATTCAGATCTTGCTATTTTGCTAATCCAGATTGTCTCCTCATTATTGGTACCTGCTCATGTATAAACCTTTATTTCCATTGCAGTAATTACACATGGAGTCATAAAATCATTTCTTCTGATTTCCTTCAGCTTCATAAAGTAAATCTCAGTTACCCGAGAGCTTGGAATGGACTAAAACTACCCTGAAACTGACTTGATTGAGATGTAAAAGACAACAACTTTGATTAGGAGAACACAGTAATCAGATGGGCATCTTTAGAAAATGTTGATACCATATTCACTTATAGCAAAATTACCACATTAATAATTAGCACTTATTGAGTACCTTTTCTATTACGATTCCTCCTGTAGCTGTGCCACAGGAAGAATCTCACCTTTTTCTGGAGGCCGCTCTGAAGCCAGGGCCTCGCCTGAGCAATTGTCCGGATCCTGCTCCACGGCCTGGGAGCCCTTCGGTGTTCTTCGGGGACTACTCGAGGCCTGCTCCACTGCAGCCTGGATGCTCTGGTGTGGGCCACGCTCTTCTCCTAAGGGGCGGGCCCGTGGCTCCTCTCCACTCTTATGGAATCAGCGAGGGGCGGACCATCTGGACTCCTCCCAGGGAGTTGCCTGCTTCTGGGCTTTAAAAGCCTTGCTCCAGCACTCATGCTTGGCCTTGCATCAGAGTTACTTTGCTTCTGGAAGTTCCTATCTTCCAGTGCTCTGTCAGGTCTCGTTCTTCGTTGGAGCTCTATGTCTCGTCTGCTTCCTGTGTTCCATGTCTTCGTCTCCTGAGATCCCTCGTCCAGGCTTCCTGATGTCTCGTTTCCCAATGTCTTGCTTCCTGATGTTCCAGGTTTCCTGATGTTCTTCTCCTGTGCCTTCAAGTTCTCCTGACCTGCCAGCTCCTATGGTTCTCCGGGTGACACTTACATCGTAATTGGAGTTGCCTGCAGCTGGATTCATTTCCTGCGTTCCTGAGTCTTCCTGACCTGCCAGCTCTTGTGGTTCTCCTTGTGACACCAGCTTCGTCATTGGAGTCTCGCCTTGGCTGGATCCTCTTCCTGCGCTTGTCCTGCTCTCTGCATGGTCTGTGATCAGCCTCTTCAGGCTGTGTAGGGCGCGCAGTGGGACAGGGTGGTCTGTGACCAGTCCCGCGGGTGGATTGTGTAGGGCACCCTGAGAGATAGTGCCAATGTATACCTTCCCAGCTTCTCGTCTCGACTACAGTACCTTGTTCCTGAGTCTAGGTTTACAGTACCTTGTTCCCGAGTCTACATTTACAGTACCTTATTCTTGAGTCTACGTCTTCAGTACATTGCTCCACAGCCTCTGTCTACAGTTCCTGAACTTTTGCTTGCCCTTGCCCTGAGTCTGGCCTGCTGCTTCTTGCTGATCCTAAGTGGCAGGTCCGAAAAGGCTGGGAACGATCGGAGGACTGTTCACTTACCAACATCACATTGTTGGCTCCGGATGCATGCAGGTCTGGCAGAGGGTCACCTTGTCTTCGCCCATGCTGGGACATGCCGCCAACCCTCGGTTCGGTCCTGGATTCATCTGGGATCAGGCCGAGGCCCAAGGGCACACTAAAATCCCTCAGCTGGGATCGCTCCCAAGCGTTCTCGCTTACATGACATTTTCCAACAAAATCTCAACACATTGAAAAGTTCTAGCATTCTAGAAATATACAGGCAGGCTTCTCCAAGGTGAATGGTATGAAGGCAACTTAAACTATCTGATGATGTGAAAATAGCAAAATCTCTTACTTTCTTTTCACTGATAACAGCAAAATTGACCATATTGAGTGATTCATTCAGCTGATAAATAGAACAGAAGAATTCTGAAGATTAGCTGAAAGACATGATCTCAAATGGAAGATCTCTGACAGAAAATCTAGTCAAAAAGGAAAATTAAATTTGTTGTTTGTATATTTAAACATTTTTATATTCTGTCATAATCAAAATTATTTCTAGGCAGATCATAGGTTAAAAAAACATACTGTGTAACAATAATGTCATAAAACTTAAGCAATAACATAAAATGCATTAAAATCAGCAACCTGGAACTTCCAGTTATGGAGGGGGAACTGAAAAGACGTGGCTGGGCTGAGCTCCACGAGCCCCGTTGCTTAGGGAGATACCTTTATTAGGAGGAGGAGCCTCCATGCAAATCACGGAACCCTCAGTGACAAAGAGTCAATATATTTTTATTTTCATTGCCTTATTATTGGTGCATAAATGCATATTAAAAGAATGGATTAGTGATAATTCACCTTCCTTTGCATATTGGAAGGAGCAGATGACTATTTTCATGCAAATGGCTCGATATGACGTGCATTTCTTAAAGCGTTTGATGCCAGTGGAATATATAGCTATATGGAGATGCTATTATGAATCACTGTCTATGGAAGAAAAGAAAAAAATTGGGGGAGCTGGGATATTCACCGGACTGGAAGTTAAATGTTAAGGGAAGGTCTTGTCACTATGACCATATATCAAAGTTTAAATTCAAGGTCTGCCGCATGCTCACAACTCAGATAGGCTGGTATGCCTGTGGGTGGGTGATGGATGAATGGATGTAGCGTTGTTGGTGGGAGGAGTATTGAAGGGGGAAATGATGCATGAAATAAGAAAAATGGGAAATGGCAAGAGTCTGGTTTAAAATACATCCTATATATGATTTTACAAAGATTGTACAGTCTTTTCAATCTGTATTATGGTTTATAACACTGGTGGTTTATATTGCTATGTTTCTCTTTGCTGTATCTTTGACTTATCTTAAAAATAAAAACACTTAAAAAAAAAATCAGCAGCCTAACTAAAACCAACAATACGGAGTCAAAACAATCATTCATCCAAAAGCTTGGGTAAAATAAAATGTTTTCACTTGTTTATGAAAATCTTTAAAATCTGAGCCTTCTCTAATAGAGACAGACAATTCCAAAACATGGGTCCAATTATGGAAAAAGCATGCCTGCATGTCTCTTGCAGACATACAAACTTAAAAGAAGGTACAACCAGCAGGAACTGAGAGGCAGAATGCAGTGAATGCGAAGGAACATATCCGTGTATCAAACCTTGCAAATAATTCTGGGCCAAAACTTAAAAAAAAACACCCTGCTGACCTCAAAATCCAGCTTCTGTTCTACTAGGAGCCAATATAAAGATAAGGAGTTATATGATCTCACATGGAGTGAGCTGTGCTAAGATATGCTGCTGCATTTCGCAACAACTGGAGCGCATGTAATGTGGATTTGAGAAGCCCAATGTAGAGTAGGCTGCAGTAGTCAAGAGTGCTCGGGACCCATGATTGAACCACCACCTGGTATATTTTAAGCATCATCATAACCAGAATTTAAAAAATGCAGTCTTAAGCATCTTTTTAATCTGGACTTTCATTGATAGTTTACCGTCTCACAAGATATCCAAATCTTGGATTTCTTTAAGAAAAGGAAACATTATATCATCAATTTATAAAACATGATCTTCTGGCAGTGGGGTCACATTGGCTAACCCTCGGTCTTATTGACTAAGCTTACTACTCAGAGGTTCTGGCAGAAAACAAGCTAATTTAGTATAGGTGGGCATGGCTGAGGGGAAAGCAGAGAGCAGTCTTGGATGGTGCCTCGAAAAAGTGGTCAAGCTCTGAACAGATGTTGGAAATAAAGAGGAAAGCCGAGCATAAAGAGAACTAGCTTACTATACACTCTTTCTATTGATGCCTGTACTTCATGATGGAGATGTGTGATTCCATGTTGGCCATGCATAAAGTTTGAATTGGTCCTGTGGAATTAAAGGAATTTACTTCAGGTTATACACGCAGCTAGTGGAAGAACTGGGCAATGAATTGACTCATATCACTCGTAGATCACCCCTTACTCTGTCCTATTGAAGTTAGCCATAAAAATGCCCTACTGTACCAGGAAAAACCCAATTAAGTACAATTCAAGTGCCAATAGAGGCTATTTAGGCCATTGGTGCCCTTGAAAAATCACACCCACAGTGCTCAAGAGAGAGGCTGGTCACCTAGCAGTTAAATCCATGGTGGGAATGCTTTGTTTTAGTTCTTGCTGGATTTTGTTTGAGCTATGATGTGTTGTTGATCTTGTTATGAGCTGTACTGCATTACTGGCATGCAAGACATGATAAGGATAATGGAAAATCTGGAAACATACTGAACCCAGATTGAATTTGTGATCTTCTGGCATTCTGTGAAGTGTTTCCATTATTTTACAAGCTTATCTTGGCTGTTTTAAAATGAACACAGAGGGAAAACAAATCATTTTTTTGTAACCAAACCAAAATGACATCTCTCTCTTCCTCTCTTTGTCTCTCCTTATTGCTTATTCTTTCTTTTTCCATATTCTGGGAAGGAAGCATCACATTTCTTGATTAATACCAAGTATTCCAGTCTACTGGGGTGTTACTATAGAGCACTTTAGCAAGGTAAACAAGGAGGATATCTATTACATTTTATTGCAAAACCTCTATTTGCACTGGGGGGTGTGATGGTAGGAGGGAGGCATGGCTAGATATAATTTATAATGTTATGCCCAGGCTCTATAATTACATTCTGTAGGCTGCTCGTACTGACTATAATAGGCATATTGCAGCATTTAATACAGATAACATGGAACTATTCAAAGTATTCAGCAGGGTATACATTTACTTTAATGACACTTTTATGTATGTTGTAAAATACCTTGGATAGGAGAGGCAGGCAGTCAGCCAAGTATTAGTTTAGCTACACCACATAGGGGATGGGCTATCTTATATCTGGTCAGTTAAATTCTTTCATTGCATGAGATGGGATAAGCAGTTTCTTTGAAAATATGCTGCAATCTGCCTCGATTATAAAGGTGTTATAAAGGTGGAATACAAGTTTGAAATGAAATTTAAAAAAATCATGCCTGTACCTAGGATTTTGTAATCTCTGTTTTTCTTAAGGAAATCAGAGCTACATTTCCCATGCATGCAATGGGGTAAAACCACACCTGCATCAGCTTCTTCAGGTTGAGAGGGTGAGGTAGTAGCCCTAATTAACAGGGATACAAGTTCTGTGAAGTAGTGGAGCCATTCAGCTCCAGTGCTAGCACATCCCTCCCCCCCCCCCACAAACACACTCTCTCTCCATAAGAACAATTATCATCATACTTTTTGGGGACACTTACCTATTGTCTTGGGGACCTGCAGGATTTCTGTGCAAATAGGTTTGTATTGATCCTAGATCTAAGTACAAATTCTTGACCACCTTCACAGGTTTTTTTTATTTTTAGCTGCCCGGTTCCCTTCATCACTGTACAGATGCCTGTTTTCTTTCAGGGTTAGGGGGCCTGGGTGAGAACCAAACAAAGAGGAGGTCTTTAGGAAATGATTCCTGGGTGCAGAGTAATACCGTGTAGAGCTGAGGTGCAGGATTAAAGTGTTTATATATATATATATTGCTTTCTTGTATTGAAAATTGAACTTATGTTTTTCTGTTCATAGCAATTTTTGCTTTCTTTTTTCACAGGCATCCAGGCCATAGTAAAATGCACAGACAATGCTCAGAAAATATAAAAGGCAGTCTAATAACAAAGCGTTCAAGGTGAATTGTATGGGTGGCTATTTTGTGAAAGAGCCACAGCAAACCTTTTTGTTGAGCAGAATGAGTGAGGAATGAGTGGAGGGCTGTGATTGGTTACACTCTAACCTTGAGCTCAATACAGAAGGGAGAGCAGCCAGAAACGCCCTCAAGCACGGCCTTCACAACTTAATCAAAAACACGAAAGGGTCTCTGGCATTGGGTTTCCACTTAAGGGCTGAGCATCCTTGTGGCAAGTAGGCCAGGAAACAGCAGGGTCTCTGAAAATATGACCACTGGCCATCTGGGCCCGGGCCTGTGCTGCTTCCATTCTAGCTTTTTAAGTCCAGTCATGATGCATTCCAGTAATCGTACTTCAGAATTACTCATGCTGTATGAGAAGGCCCTAGACCGGCAGCCTGGACCCCAGTGACTTGTCTCTAGAGCTCCACCATTCCCTAAATGTAGATGAAGCAGCCGGCACGGAGGAGATAAAGGGCAATGCCTATGAATTAATGCTGCCAGCTAACGCTCAAAACCTGATGTTCCTCCGTTCCAGCAGTTGCATTAGAATAATGAAACCTGATTTTAATTGGTGAATTTTTGAGTGTTTCTGATGGTAATTGACTAATTAGAATGACTAGAAGCAAGCAGAGAACAGGAATAAGCAGCAAAAGCCCTGTCTTCTTACCCTCCTGTACAAAAGCAGCGCCCTAATACATGACAACTGCCCCATCCATTCTGCCCAGCTGTTCTTGTCCATACTGTGGTAGTATGGCCCAGCTGTCAGCCGTACAGCGTGAATGCTTGTACGATGTCTGTCATCTTCCTCGTTTGTAATCCAGCATCTCAAGCAGATGAGCATACAGAATATCCCATTTTGTTCAAATCCAGCACTCTTCCCTTCAGATACCTAACCACAAAGCTTTGC
The DNA here is from genome assembly GCF_901001135.1 of Rhinatrema bivittatum. Taxonomy (NCBI): domain Eukaryota; kingdom Metazoa; phylum Chordata; class Amphibia; order Gymnophiona; family Rhinatrematidae; genus Rhinatrema; species Rhinatrema bivittatum. The sequence goes on along the minus strand of NC_042626.1, from coordinate 69,298,150 downwards.
AAGAACCTAAATAGTTATTCATATGGCTGTTGCTCAAATATCTAGCCTTCTAGGTCCCCTGTGTAGCCTACCAGATCCAGCTACGTGAGCACATCTGTTTTTGCTAGGTCTTCTAGTTATTAGTGTTCTTGCAGCCTGCCAGATAAGACCCAGCTGCTAGTTAATTCTGTTGCACAATTCTGCCAAGTATCTCACTCATGTCCTGCATTATCATCTGCAATCCCAAGCCTGAGACAGCCACACATACACACACAAAGTTTTGCCAATGTACTTCACTCCTACCCTGCAGCACTCCTGCTTATTCCGGTTCTGACACCCTTCTCCCATCTGTGCACACACCATGCTGTCAATGTATCTCGTTCCTGTCCTGCAACACCCTCTGCCTTTCCATAACTCAGACCCTCTCCCTCCCGCTGTGTCTCTCTCCCTCCCTCCCTCTCTCTCTCTCTCACTCTTTCTCTGTTCCTGTAGAGGGAATTGTTTGGAAGTGTAGGGAGGAAGCTGAGTTGGCAAGTTTACATACACAATGAAGTATACTCAGACATTTCCCTAAACTACTTCTTCCCAAAACAGCTGGAAATTCTGTTCTTAGTGAAGTCCTCTAGAAGAGAAGGAATCCTTGATGTCAGTGAGACGCTTGCAGTAACACACGGGAGCTGCTCTTTTTTATGACACCCCCACCCCCACCCGTCCTGAACCTCGGCAGCTGACAAGACCAAGTCAGAACAATCCATATGGGCCTTGGGAGCAAAATGAAATGAAAATATTCATAGCAACATTGGGAAGCAGCAGATAACGGGCAGATAGTCCATCCATTCTGCGCAGCAAGTGGTGGCTTAAGGTAGCCATTGCCGCATCATGCAGGTTACCCCCATGCCTTGTGTGAAAGGTAGTAACGGTTGCCAGAAAGAAGAGCTGTCCAGCAGCTGAAGGTGCTCTGGTGTGAGAACAAGCAAAGCCGAGTGCCCGAAGGAAGCAGCAGAGCCCTGGCTCTGCCTCAGCCAGTGCTACATCCAATCCAGATACATTGCAACTGCTTCTTTCCCCTTCTTTCTCATTCTTAGCCTGCCCTGCTTTCTTTGTATCCAAGAGGTCTGAAATTATCAATCGTAGATGGTCTCTTCTGTAGCTCCTAATAAACAGACCCAGTTTGCTCAAACCAAAAGTTGTATCGCTAGAATGAAGAAGCAGAGTCAGGTGAGGTTATGAGGAATGCAGCTTATCTGATGGCTGTAAACAATAGAGATGTGAATCGTGTGATCGATCATCTTAACGATCGATTTCGGCTGGGAGGGGGAGAGAATCGGATCGTCGCAGTTTGGGTTTTTTAAATATCATGTAAATCGTGTAAATCGAAAACCGGCACACTAAAACAACCCTAAAACCCACCCCGACCCTTTAAAATAAATCCCCCACCCTCCCGAACCCCCCCAAAATGCCTTAAATTACCTGGGGTCCAGAGGAAGGGTCCCGGTGTGATCTTTCACTCTTGGACCTCCGTGCGTTGTAGAAATGGTGCTGGCGCTACGTTTGACCTGTATGTGATTCCACCAGGCTGAAGTAGATGGCACCGAGGCAGGAAGAGCAGGCCCTCGAGGAGCGAGTACCTGATCCCTATAAGGCACCTGAAATAAAGCAGAGGGCCCCCGAGGAGCGGGTACCCAGGTTAGTCAGTACCCCGAAGGGCAGAGAGAGAGCTTCCAGTGGCAGCACGGAAGTGGCAGAGTAGCTTAGACAGGGTTTGAACGCGTGTTTTCGATGCGCTAGCTTTACCCCTTTACCCCTTTACCCCTTATACAGTCGAAAACATGCGGCCAACCCCCCCCGAAACTAATAGCGCCCGCAACATGCAAATGCATGTTGATGGCCGTATTAGTTATTCCCGCGCGATACAGAAAGTAAAATGTGCAGCCAAGCCGCACATTTTACTTTCAGAAATTAATGCCTGCCCAAAGGCTGGCGTTAATTTCTGCCAGCATTGGGGAAGTGCAGAGAAAAGCAGAAAAAACTGCTTTTCTGTACACCCTCCGACTTAATATCATAGCGATATTGTCAGAGGCCCCAAAAGTAAAAAAAAAAGTAAAAATTTAACAAAAAAAATTTAAAAATCGGCTCGTGGCTGTCAGCAGGTTTGAGAACCAACACCGGAAAAATTGAGCGTCGGCCGTCAAACTCGCTGACAGCCGCCGCTCCTGTCAAAAAGGAGGCGCTAGGGACGCACTAGAATCCCTAGCACCTCCTTTTACTGTGGGCCCTAATTTGCATAGGCCACCCTCCTGAATCGCGCTCCCAGGAGAGTGGCCTGTGCATGCGCCGGGAGAGCGGGCGCTCGCCGGCTCTCCTGCGCGTTTTTCTGTTTCGGCCTGATTGTGAGCTAGCAATTGAATACGGGCTATATACCCAGATGGCGTGATGTCACTTGAGGGGGACGCCCCCGAGGTTCACGCCAATGCTGGAATAAAGATGAGGGTCATGCGCGCAGCCTAATAGGCCCTTGGGAGGAGCATGGCGGGAGGCAGCACCATAGCCGTTCCGGGGACACCGGAGAGGGCGGCTTGCAGATGTGGTGGTAGCCATTTTCCAAAGGTAAGCGGGAGGAGCCGTGAACAAGGTGAGGCAAACGGGGTGAAGCCATATAGGACCGATGGACACAACAAGGAAGAGGCCCCCAGGAAGTGTAGGAACAGCCTTCAAGCTGGGGATGAAGGAATTAGATGTGTAGGGCTTGAGTAAATGTGAATTGGTTATTTACTCTTTCAAAAATTACAAAAACTAGGGAGCACTCCATGAAGTTAGTAAGTAGCACATTTAAGACAAATTGGAGAAAATTATTTTTCACTCAATGCTCAGTTAAGCTATGGAATTTATTGCTGGATGATGTGGTAAAGGCAGCTAGTGTAGGTGGGTTTAAAAAAGGTTTGGACAAGTTCCTGGAGAAGAACATAAACTCTTATTAACCAGTTCGACTTGGGGAAAGCCACTAATTATCCCTGGGTGTTAGTAACATGGGATCTATCTACTGTAAACCAAACCCAAAAGTTAGTGATTGGGGAGGAGGAAGAGGGGCAGGTAGATAAATTATGTAAGCAATTAATCATTGATTTGCTCTTGATAGAGAAAAAAGATTTTGCATTAGAAAGCTCAGTCATGCCAGATTGGGCTCTCCTATGGCAGGCTGTTAACTGAAACCCCCTCTTGCCCTCTGCTTTGACATTTGGCATGCTGTCAGACAAGCTTGCAGTCTTCACACTTCAGATTTCTTTGAAAACATAATCTGCAGCAGATTAATTACTATCACAGCGTGCCTCTGTTCTGGGCTTTGTACTTCATCAAAGTTCTGACCCAGTGCCAACAAGCATGCTAAGCCAGATGTGCTGCTGGCGTACTCCAGAGGAGGAGTAACCAAGCTTAGGGGAACTTTCGGAGGGCCTTTCATTTTCAGGGGGTTGCACAGAGTATTTGGAGATTAGAAAAACAAAGACATGAACTAAAACAGCTCTGCTAATATACCCAACTCCTGCTCTGCAGCACCCCTGCTATTCCATTACTGAGAGCCACATTCAGCTCTGCCAATGCACCTATTTATTTATTTTATTTATTTTTGACTTTTATATACCGACATTCCTGTATAAAATACAAATCACACCGGTTTACAATGAAATTAAAAATTGCATGGGAGTGTTACAAGGAACAAGAAGGAATACAAATAACAGGGATACAGGAACTTCAATATGTAGATTGAGATACTACCTGGGAGAATATATAAAATATAATATATAAATTTATTTATTTATAACTTTTATATACCGAGGTTCAATTAACAGAATTAATTATCACTTCAGTTTACATTACAACCAGCAAACGACAACAATGACATAGTCTTGACTTACATTGAACAAGGTGGAGAAACCTGGATAAACATAACTTGGGATAAAACAGTGAAAGTGTTTTGAATTACATTGAACAGAGTGGAGATAAAACTTGTAAAAACAACATAAATACATAATAAACACCATTAATAAATTTCAGAACCAGAAAAATATCAGAACAAAATTGGAAACTGGGTGGGAGATACTTCCCATTACCAATGAATCTTAAATAGAAATGCAAATCTGAAAGAAATGCACCTGACTCCTGCCCTGTAATATCTCTTGCTATTCCAGTTGCAAAACCCTATACATAGCTCTACCAGTGCAGCTGTGCAGCACTCCCTGCTATTCCAGTACTGAGAACCCCCACCCCATAGCTCTTCCAGTGCACCTCATTCCTGCCCTGCAGCACCACCTGCTATTCCAGTACTGAGATCCTACAGCACACACAGCCCTGCCAATGCACCTCACTTCTGCCCCATAGCACCTTCTGCTATTCTAATTCTGAGATCCCCCCACACACTCTGCCAATGCACCTCAGTCCTGCCCTGCTGCATGCCCTGCTATTACAATATCCCCCCCCCCCACAGCTCTGCCAATGCACCTCAGTCCTGCCCTGCTGCATGCCCTGCTATTACAATATCCCCCCCCCCACAGCTCTGCCAATGCACGTCACTCCAGCTGTGAAGCACTCCCTGCTATTCCAGTACTGAGATCCTACAGCACACACAGCCATGCAGCTTTGCCAATGCACCTCACTTCTGCCCCGTAGCACCTTCTGCTATTCTAATTCTGAGATCCCCCACACACTCTGCCAATGCACCTCAGTCCTGCCCTGCTGCATGCCCTGCTATTACAATATCCCCCCCCCAACAGCTCTGCCAATGCACCTCAGTCCTGCCCTGCTGCATGCCCTGCTATTACAATATCCCCCCCCCCCCCACAGCTCTGCCAATGCACGTCACTCCAGCTGTGAAGCACTCCCTGCTATTCCAGTACTGAGATCCCCACACAAGCCTTTTCTAATAACTAAACTTATTTCGTTAGAAGTGACCCAAACTAGGACTTGAATCTAGGGTAAAAAGTAAGGGCATTAATTGCACCATTTCCCTGAAATAATTCTGGGCTTCAGTCTTCATCATGGGGAAATCCTGGGCCCGGCTACGGATTCCTGCTCGATGCAGTTGCCGAGTCTTTTTGTCTGGTGTCTGGGAGGCAGCACTCCTCCTAGAGTGGCCGTCTCCCAGAGGATCGGAGAATTGCAGGAATGTTAACGTATGGGCCATAGGTCAGCCTGCAATCAGCAGGCACTCTGCAAGTTCCATTCCCATCCCTTCACCCCACTTCTGCTCCCTTTTGCTTTTACGTCACTGCAGCATTCCTATCCTGGCCTCTCCTGTTAGCTTAATTATAGAAAAGGCTCCTCCATTCCTCCAGCCCACCACTGAATCTGGCACTGGCAGTGCCCAAGACATGATACAATATTAAGTTACCGCTCCGTGCAATTACAACTGGGGGCTCCTGAGCTGTGCTCGGGATGCACAAGGGCATTGCCCACTACTGGGTCACAGTAGAGGAAGATTAGATTTTGAAACATGAAGCCAGTCTGATCAGTGTAATAACACTGTAATAACTGGATAGACTGATAATATTTAACAAAGCATGGGGCTGTCAAAGGCTTTCAGGGCTGGAACAGAATCAGAGGATGGCTCTGATGCTCTAAGAGTGGTCCCGATGTCATCCCCATGTCCTAGATAAAGACAACTGAATCTTATTGCCTTTCATTTTCTTTACAATTTAACTGTACAGCAGCATAAAAAGAGAGAAATTGATGACAGATAAAGACTTCCAGTCTGTTCAGTTACTCTAACGGTTTCAATACTGAATGACTAAATTGACCGCCAGTTTTTCCCTTCACTTTCCCACTAACAAGTAGGGGAATAGCGAGCTGACACACTTCCCAAGGCAGTGTTTTGTCTCTCACCTTTCAATGTTGGTTTCATCTGAAAAGATCTCATATTACAAGTGAGGGGAGGTTTGAGTACAAGAAGGGGGAAGGATAGTCTAGTGGTTAGAGCAGTTGCCTGCAAACAAAGAAATTAGTTCAAATCCCACTTCTCCCACTAAGATTTCTTGTAAGCTTCAACAAGTCATTTTATCTCTGATTGCCTTAGGTCCTCTGGGAGCTGCCCTTGCCCTCTTTCCAGCTCTAGTCTCAGAGACCTCATGACTCGGCAAATCCCTGCCTATTTAGCTCTGCCTCGGTCTACATTCTGGGCCTTGTCATTGAGTCTGCTTGGCTCCTTGCTAGGCCCCGTCTCTGTATTCGTTGTGGCTTCACCCAGCCTTCTGCCTTGTGACTTTCTTAAGCCTTCCTATATTATCTTAGCTCATCTACAATCAGACCTGATTGCACAATGTTGGATGGATGCATTAACCCTTTCAAAATGCAAGTCATCTCCTGCCATCCTTCCTAGCTTGCTTGGTGGCTTCCCCAAGGCTTCCTGTCTCCAAGCCTTGCTCCCTGGCTCCCAAGCCCTCCTGCCTCCAGCCTTGCTCCCTGGCTCCCAAACCTCCTGCCTCCAGCCTTGCTCCATGTCTCCCAAGCCCTCCTGCCTCCAGCCTTGCTCCCTGGCTCCCAAGCCTCCTGTCTCCAGCCTTGTTCCCTAGCTCCCAAGCCTCCTGTCTCCAGCCTTGCTCCCTGGCTCCCAGGCCCTCCTGTGTCCAGCCTTGCTCCCTAGCTCCCAAGCCTCCTGTCTCCAGCCTTGCTCCCTGGCTCCCAAGCCCTCCTGCCTCCAGCCTGCCAGTATTAGTAACCCCTGTCTTGTTCCACCATTCCAGTGTTCCATCCCAGACCTTGGTTCCTGCCTGAGCTCCAGACCCACCAGACATCAACCTCCAGCCCTGCAGCCTGCATCCCAAGTCTCCTCTTGCTTCTGTCTCCAGTCCCGTCCAACGTCAGCCCTCAGACCTGCAGGCTGCCTCTTCAGTCCTGCCTCCAGTCTGTATTCCAGTCGAGCTTTAGCCATAGGTCTCCTGCCAGCCACCAGAATCCAAGGGCTCAACCTGTGGGGAAGGTGGCTGGTATAGGCCGATGATCCCCTAGTCTAGTCTGCCCGTGGAGTCTTGAACTGTTTCCATGGGGGTTCCCCAGCCAAGCTGGGTCCTCAACCCTAACAGTACCCTTTGACAGGCCAATGCAATAAGACGCTCACTCAAAATGTATTGAGCACCCATTTTCCTAACATGCGCACATCCACATCCCCTGTGCCCCCAATGCAGTATTTAAATGAGAGCGAAATTGGGGCAGTGTAAAAAAGTGTGCGCTGAGGGAGAATTGTGTGTTTCTGGGGCTCAAAAGAGTTTATTGCATCGGGTGCCCAATGCAATGGGTGCTCAATATGAGCCGCCATTTTGAGCAAGCTTTTTTTTTGTTATTTTGCTAAGGTTCATAGATTTTAATGTTGAAATTTATTATATCAGGCTCCCATCACTATGGGCATCTAAATCGTGCAGTCATAAGAAAAGTGCACTTTCTTAGAGTCCAGTCAGATGAATCCAGAACGAGTGAGTTATGCACCCCCACCAGCAGATGGAGATAGAGCAAACTGACGTCACAGTACATATATCCGTGCAGTGACTTCAGCCCGCCAGTATTCTCCATCTCCAGCAGATGGTGGACGTGCATTTCCCCACTGGGGAATACTTCCGTTTTTAAGAAGATTTATGGAAGAAAATTACCACCCCGCTCTCCTGCGGTAATACCAAATGGTCCCTCCCCCATTTGAGAACTCCTGAGGTGATTTCCGTGGTCCCTCAGAGGTGTGCCTTGGCCCAGTAGCTGGTTCTTGGCATGGGCTTAGCTGCTTGAGCAGCTGAAAGGCAGTGGGTGCTGGAAGCCGAGTGCAGTAGTAACAGCAAATGCCCTCTTCCTTTGCAGCTGGAGACCATCTCTGTGCTCAGCCAGGTAAGGCTGAGCTCCGGTAAGTTAAAAAAAAAACAAAACGTCAGAGACTCAGTGGGAGTTTTTTTCTGTCAGGACTTCCTCCCCCCCGCCCCAGGTCTCCATGCTCGGCATGCCATTCTGACATTCTTCTCGCTCCGTGAGAGGTCGAGGGACGTGGGCAGCCTTGCGGGTTGAGTAGCCTATCTAGGCTAGGCCCTGCTCTGAGGCTTTTTCTGTACACTGTGTGGTAGGCCGCAACGGTTTCTCAGACACTTAACTCTTCTGCCTGGGTTTCAACTATGACTTTCAGCTTTTTAAAAAACTTCTCAACTTTGTCTTGTAAAAACACACACACACACACAGACACAAACACACTCTCACTCACTCACACACACTCACTCACACACACACACACACACAGACACAAACACACTCTCACTCACTCACACACACTCACTCACTCACTCACACACAAACACACTCTCACTCACTCACACTCACTCACACACACACACACACAGACACAAACACACTCTCACTCACTCACACACACTCACTCACTCACACACACACACACAGACACACACACACAAACACACTCTCACTCACTCACACACACTCACTCACTCACTCACACACAAACACACTCTCACTCACTCACACACACTCACTCACACACACACACACACACAGACACAAACACACTCTCACTCACTCACACACACTCACTCACTCACACACAAACACACTCTCACTCACTCACACACACTCACTCACACACACACACACACAGACACAAACACACTCTCACTCACTCACACACACTCACTCACTCACTCACACACACACACAAACACACTCTCACTCACTCACACACACTCACTCACACACACACACAGACACAAACACACTCTCACTCACTCACACACACTCACTCACTCACACACACACAAACACACTCTCACTCACTCACACACACTCACTCACACACACACACACACACACACAGACACAAACACACTCTCACTCACTCACACACACTCACTCACTCACACACACACACACACACAGACACACACACACACAAACACACTCTCACTCACTCACTCACTCACTCACACACACACACTCACTCACTTTAAAATTCCTTTAGACTTGCTCATTCTGCTGCTTCTGACACTGGCAGTTCTGTTCTGTGCCTTGGCCTCACCATTGGAATCACCTTACAATATGTTTCATGCTCTAAATGTAGGCATATGTTCCAGGCAAGAGCTCAGGAGTCGTGACCTGTGTCCCAGCCTACGCCTCTTTCTCTGGAGCAAGATGGCAGAGCACCATGCCACCTTCAACTGCTGCACTTTGAAACCATGCCCAACCTGAGAAACCTCCTTAGATGCCGCAGTTTCTGTGGGATATTAAACGTCTATAATGAGTTAGCATGGCAGGACTTTGCAGGGCATTTTTGAAAGCCCTGTGACACCGGTGACCTTGGGCTCCTGCAGCTCCCTTGGCTGATCAAACTAGGATCAGCAGGGTAAGGTTACAAAGATGAGCAGTTGGAACGGGCATTGAGAGTAAGTAAATCTGCAGAGGCCTTCCTGACGTTATGGCAGCTCAGCTTCTTAGCTGCTTCTGTATGTGGTAGAGTTCGTCATTGTTCCTGCCCAGGTTGTCCCATTCATTTCTCTAGAAACACAGAACATGATGGCAGATAAGGACCACATGGCCCATCAACATCTCCTGCTCAGCTTTATTTCCAGATGCCATAGACTAGGGGGATCTGCCCTCCCATTATTTAACTGTTTAATTTTTTTGAATTGTTTTCAGTATATTCTGCACCTTTCCAAACATTTCAGATGCAGACTGAGAACTGGTTCTGCATTGTGTGGGAGAATCTCTAGTGAAATCCCATGTACAGCCTACAATGCAGTGAAACTGTAAAAGCCCCTGGCAGGTCTGGAAGTGATGCCCCAGCAGTGGCATGTCCCAGCCTGAAAAACATCTCATCCAGTGTAGAGGGGCATGGTCCCCAGCCCTGTGTAGTGTGGCTGTTCCATGCAAAAAGTTAATAATTTAGATTTATATAGCGCTTTGCTAAACAATCATAGCGCTTCAAAAACATACTTGAGGGCACCTCTGAGGCAGAGGAACATCCACACTGAATGATAACTTCAAAGAAAAGGAGAGGAGACAATAAACAATGCAATTAGCACTACTTTATTGATTCACTCCCTCCCTTTAGAAACTTTCAGCAGTTAGCAATATGGATCCAGGACATTCAGCACCAAGATGAATGTGTGTATGATTCCTTAGTATCACATTGTTGAGTTACTGTTTGGAAGAATACTATGCAGGTGCAAACTGTCATCATTGTTAATCGGTGCAGTTTAAAACAAAAACCATGATTACTACAGCAGGAGAAAAGAGGAGGTGCAGGCACTGATCCAGAATCATTCCAGGTGACATGAACAGAATTAGTCATGGGGTGGCTCGGCCATGCAGCTCGTGGCTAGCACCCGAGTCCTTCGCTATGTGATTCCTAACAGGGTGGCCAATGCAATAAAGTGCACCCAGCTACTAGCACCCGATGCAATAAGGAGATTAGCGCATCCAGAATGTGTACCCAAACAAATGCATAGCCAATAGCGCCCATCACAAGTAAATTCCATGCATCGGGAGGTAATTAGCTATTACCTCCCGATGCAAAGCGTCGTGGGGCATCGAACGCACACTTTTGAAACTCCAGCTCCGAAGGTGGCGTTAAGTCAATCCATGATTCAAGGGCTCATGAGAAATCTAAAAATTCTGTCCTCTGTGGTTCCTCCTATTTAGTATCGTTGTGACACTTAAATAGACTGGTTATGGTGTTTAAAAATAAAGGTATAATGTAATGGCTTTATGTTTTAAAAATAAAATTTTCGATGCACACTTTACATGCTTAATATACACGCAAAATATACATGCACAGCAGCAAGGGGCAAAATTGGCTTGAAGCGGGATAAAATGGACGCTCATATGGCGCATCCGTTGCAGTTGTGTATCTGATGCATTTGAGCGCTAGGGACGCACAATTCTTCCCAAGCGCATCCTTTTTTATGCAGCCCCTCATTTACATACTGCGTCGGGCGCCCGGGGATGTGGCTGTGTGCATGTTAGGACAAGTGCCCCTTTTAATGCACTTCCCGGCACGCGCACGTTATAAAATTGCGCATCCATATGTGCACGCCGGGTAGCGCGCGTGTCCTTTTTGAAAATCTACCCCTATCTGTGTAAGTCCCAACCTCCAGCAGACCTTCCCTGTGTGCATAGAAGTAAGTGCACAGAATTTTATGCTTGTATCAGCCGTGCACTATTTTACCATACAAGTCCCTTTTTAAATTACTCTCCCTATATATGTTATTACTTTAGCAACATATACAAACTGTCAGGCCAGGAGAGTTTCCTGAATCTGAGAAAGAAGGCAGGGAGGACTTTACCTGCTTCCTCTCCTATTCCATTTTGTGCCTTATTTCAAGCAAAGCTTCCTGTCTTGGTTGGGTCACCTCCCGCATCCCTTCACGCCACCTGGCTATTACTGCACAGTAAACTGTGATTCCACAGGAATTTTAAAATCCTCTTAGCATCAAATCAGAGTAAAGGGTCACCTCGCCGATGACTGTCTCTGATAACAACATAAGTTCTAGTCAAGATAAAACCATTTCATAAGAGCAAACAGCGGCCTGCAAACTAATTTCAGATTTTTTTATCCATTTCTTTTTATCCAATCAGAATTCTGGCATGGACTCCTGTCATGGATGCTCTCTCACCTGTAAGGTCAGACAGTCCTTCCACATGAACTCTGTCTGTATCTTATACCCACCCGTCAGATCTTCTAAGCATTCTTCCCTATAGAAACAAACTGGGAAAAACACTTTTTATCTCTTGTTCCAAGTAATAGATGATCAGGAGATGATGGGACCTGCTTGGCTAGCATTAGACCTGATCCATGCAAGAAATCGTGGATAAAGGCCCAGGGGCAAAAATGTTACCTTGAAAACCCCACATACACAAAACCTCTGCCAGAAGACCTAGCAACAACCAACAGAAAAGCCTCCGTTTGTTTTGAGCTGTTTTGACTACTGTTTGAGGCCAGTGGATTGTGAAGTTGAGAATGTGTTCTCCCTGCTCATGGCCTTTTGTTGTCCAAAGATGCTGCAATCCAGGAAAAAAAACCCAAAAAAACCAGGAGTGGCTTGGTCTCTCCCTTTGGGTGTGGTGCCATACTGTGCCCCTAGTGACTGGCAGCACTCTCGGGACTCCTCTGATATAAAACTCAAGCAAATATCCAGGCAAAAGAATTCCACAAGCTCCCAAAAGATTATTGAGCACCAAGGCAACCCCCTTCATGCTGAACCTTCTCTCCACAACTTTAGAAAGCAGAAGTTCAAGCAGTCGCCTACACTACTCAAAATGCCAACTGGAGGGATTTTCTGGCTCTATTTTGCCTCTTGATCTTATTTATGATTCTTCTTTCTCCCAATTTTTCCCCCTAAAATATTTATCCATTTAACTGTCACAAAAAGCATGTGTTGTTTTTTTTTTTTAATTATAGCTCTGGTCCTCACACCCTGAGGCCCCTTTACAGAGGTCAAGACTGGGTTTGAATTTAGGTGACACAAGAGCAGGAGCTGGCGGACAGCATAGTGCCATTCCTGAGACCAAGGTGTGAACGGGCTAACTCAGTGTTCCCGTCTCCAAAGAATGAGACTCAAAATTAAAAAAGAGATTGGAATTATTTTATTTGTTCGGTCTACTGACTCAGTTTTTAAAAAAACATTTCTGTTGCAGTATCAAATAATCAGAGAATCTACCAAGACAATGATTAGCTGGAAAATAATGTCCCACCCTTCTCCAGTACCTCCATCCCGCCCTGAAAATTGCAAACCAATTTCAACTAGTTTTTTGTTTTGTGTCTGTAAAGGTTTTCTGCAATTTCTATGCATTTTATGAATAAATAATCAACATTCAATGAAGGCTCTTGCATAGTCAACAGGGTTTTTTTGACCCGATTGAAAGAAAGAGGTTTGGATTTTGTGTTTTTTTAACAGGTGTGCGACCTTGCGCTGAGCCTCCTCCTCACAGTTCCCTTGCTGCCACTCTTCACGTTTTTCACCCACGTGCCAAGCAAGCACTCAGTACTTCTTCATCTCCAGTTCTGCTGCTGATTTTTTGGCTTTCCGTTTTATGGAGACAAATTTGAATGCCAGCATGATGATGGCCACGCTTAGGACTATCCCAAGGACAAGAAGGATCCACTGGCCAGCAGCAGCTTGGCTATTTTCCAGAGACATCCCCAGGAAGCTGACTTTGGCCATAGGCTGATCTTGGACAGCTGGGAAAGAAAGACATTGGTTTAGATTGAGAAAATAGTGCTTCCCAGAAGGGTGGCATGTGTATAGAATGGTTTCCTAGTAATTCAGGAAATCTTTAGGTAAGCATAGAGAATCCCTGGTTGTGAAGTAATGAAGGAAGAACCAGTGATAAGCCGGGGTCTGTGGCATTGCACCAGGATCTAAGTTAGTAGGATCCTTATATATTGTCAGATTTACACATCTGTACCGATTTCATGCCTTCACGCGCTTCTAGTACATCTCTAAATATACATTTGCATGAAGAGTCGCTGCTGCTAGTGTTCACAATTTAAGAACATTTGTAAAGCAAATGACAGGGAGGATTCTCACTAGGGCTCCCACCACCTGGGGAGCCTCGGGACTTAGGCTGGCTGGGAGCGGATCTGCTTGAGTAGTCTGATAAGAGGGAAGTAGCTCAGAAAACATGATGAGGGAGTGAATAGGAAGAATATGGCGGTGACCCTGGAGTAGGTTGAGCGTGTTTGGAGAATGCATTTTTTGTTTTGCAAGTGGGAGGGGGGGGGGGGGATTGGGTGCTGCTGGCCCAATACATTTTTTTTGGCAGTATTCAAAGGCCTAGTGAATGGCAAGGTTACTGGGAGGGCTTTATCCGAGTGCATTCAGTAGTACTTTCACCTGCATAAGTGTCCCTAGATGCCTGGGTGGCATTACCTGTCTGGGGTTGCCCAGGTGGTTTTACCACTCTCTGGGCTTTTGAATATGGACTTCTTGATTGTTAGCAGTGAGTAGTGTTTGTTTTTCCCACTCACCCATCCCTATCTCAAATCTTCATATATAAACTATTTAATCTATTTTGCAAAATCCATAAAATGTTCATTGTGGATTTCAATTATACATTCAGAAAATAAAAAATGCAAATACTTATAAAATACAGCAAAATAAGAATATCAATAATATTAAAACAATAAAACATGATTAAATAGCATAAAACATCAATAACATAACACTGAGCACCTTTGAAAATTCAGCACATGCAACACTCTGAATTAAAGGCCTGACGGAGAAGCACAGCCTTTTCTAAATGATAACAAATTGGCCTCATTCTGCAACTGCTCAGGCAAAGCATTTCATAACAGAGGCGCTGCCACTGCAAAGGCTCTGGAACAGATTTCATACAATCTAGCTTTTTGTATTGAGCGTACAACAAACAAATTCTTAATCACTGAGTGTGATGTTCACAATGGGACAAATCTTTCTAACAGATTAGCAAGGCAATGAGTATCCTCGCTCTATCTAATCTTATGAACTAAAGTATACATTTTAAATACTACCTTCTGTTGATTTGGCAGCCTGGAGTAATCCTTTCAGTTAACATTGCACTGGTAATTATTCTCTGCTCTGCATTTTTTGCTAACTGTAAAACCCTCAATAATACTTTTGGCAATCCTTGATATACTGAATTTCAATTATCCAGTACATTTAAAATTAATGCTTCCATAATCAGTCTAAAATCATCTTTTCAAAAAAAAAATTTAAATGTTGTAACAACCATATTTTATATAAAATGGACCTGGCAACTCTTCTTATTTGAGGTTTAAGTGTTAATTTAGAATCAAGCATCATTCTGGAATTTGTTGCCAGAGGATGTGGTTAGTGCAGTTAGTGTTGCTGTGTTTAAAAAAGGGTTGGATAAGTTCTTGGAGGAGAAGTCCATTAACTGCTATTAATCAAGTTGACTTAGGGGTGGATTTTAAAAGGGTTACGCGTGTAACCCTTTAAAACCACTCCTGCGCATGCCGAACCTATTTTGCCTAGGCCCAGCGACGTGCGCATGTCCCGGGGCTTGAAAAAGGGGGCAGGGCGTGGGCAGGGTAGGGCGGTCTGGGGGCGGGACGGGGCTGGAGCCTCCAAGCACAGCGGCCATTTGTCGCTGTGCCAGGCATCGCGAGCCGGCCATCGGCCGGCACGCGCAACCTACGCCTACCCGGAGGCAGGCACAACTTCTAAGTTAAAGGTAAGGGGTAGGGCTGGGGAGCGGGTTAGGTAGGGGAAGGGAGGGGAAGGTGGGGGGGCGGGAGGGAACGGAGGAAGGCTGCGTGACTCTGTCACCCCCTTGCAACCCCTTGCACGCGCTGACCCCGGATTTTATAACATGCGTGCGACTGCGTGCGCATGTTATAAAATCAGGCGTAGATTTGTGTGCGCCGGGTTGTGCGCACAAATCTACGCCCGCACCTAAATCTTAAAATCCGGCCCTTAGAGAATATCCACTGCTATTACTAGCATCAGTAGCATGGGTTTGAGTACTTGCCAGGTACTTGTAGCCTGGATTGGCCACTGTTGGAAACAGGATGCTGGGCTTGATGGACCCTTGGTCTAACCCAGTATGGCATGTTCTTATGTTGTTATGTTCTCCCAAATCTCTAATCTCTTCTGAAATAGGTAACATTAGACTGCCTAGGGTAAAAGACTTCACATGTACAGGTTGAGGTCCCCTCCCAAGGCACAAAAGTATGTCTTCTGTAAATTTAGTATAACGCCACTGGCTGATATCCATGAGCCAAGGGCTTTAAAACAGTGTTTTAATAATGTGTGATGGAGTGTATGACCCCAGGCTGAGAACCATAGAATCAATGAGGGAAAACGCAAGAGGGAGGGTGAAGAGAACCAGCCTTTTGTTTCTTCCACCAAGAGAGTTCAGAAAGCAGTTGCAGCTGTGGGAAGGGGGCAGGCCGGATGACTGGGCCAATCAGGGGAGGGGCCTAGGACCTATAAAAAGGGATCCTCGGGCAACATACTTCAGTCTTCTTTGAGAGGCTCAGAAGGTAACAAGGTCTTCCTGTGGAAAGAGCTCATGGAGCAGTAAAGACTGGCCAGATCAGGAATCTTGACCTTCTAAAGAAAAGAGCAAGGTTTGCTGACATTTATTTTCCTTTGGGATTTTGTTCTTTCCTTTTCTGTTTTGATTTGCTGAAATTGCTACCCAGTGAAACAACCAGGTGGTAAGACTGTGTTAAGCCTTGGGTTTCCGGTGGCTCCATGGATAAGAGGCCGACTGTGGAGAGGGGGGGTTTGTCCAGGGCAAGTCTCAAGTGGAAGGGCACTTGAGACTTGCCCTGGACAAATAAATTATTATCTGTGATCACAAAGAGGGCTGCGAAACCCATTAGGTGCGCTTCTAGAAGAGAGAGACAGGTAGCGAACCCTGGGACCGCATCACATAATGCCTCAGGAAGACTATTACGTGGCAAATAAAATTTAATGTAATTTGCATAAACAATACTTTAACCTCAAAAATAATACTTTACATAGTGGTTGTAGATAAATATTAAACAGGCTGGCAGATAACAAGGAACTCTGCAGAAGCCCTGAATTCAACATTTTCAAAGTCAAACAGTTATTTCCCAATCTAACTTGCTGCGTTTGATTTTTCCAAAAAAAAAAAAAACCCATCAGCTTATTACTGTACCATCAGGCCCAATAGATCTCCCAAGTAGGGGTTAGAGTTCATGTGGCATGGTGTCAAAGGCGCAGAGATGTCGAGCAGGACCAACAATACTGAAAGTCATCTAAAATATTGCTGTCAGTTAGATACTCATCCAACTGCAACAAAATCAATTTTCCTAATAGTTTGGCTAAAGTCGGCAAGTTAGATATTGGAGAGTAATTGGACATAATCTTCTGGGAATCAACTGCATTCTTAATTACAGAGCAAACCACAGCTCCTTTTAAGGAGTCGGGTACCAATCCTTCTGACATAGAAGCTTTGATCAATTTTTTTAGTGGGCTTATCTGTAAGTTCTTTTAGACTTTGTACAACCCAGAAAGGACACAGGTCCTGCATAAAAAGTAGACCTCAATTGACCAAGCAATTTAGTAAGCTCTCCAGCATCCTAAATGTCTCCCATTCCTCGCTGGGTTTGTTCAATGGTGTACGCTGTGGTACCAAAATCTCATCACAGGGCATACTGGATTCTAGCAGTTCAACTTTTTACAATAAATATTCAGCTAATTCCTCACAATCAATTTTGTCCCCATTGAAATTGCCCAAATTAGGGGGAAGAGAGATATTTGGAAAAATAGGAATCAATTATTGCCTTGGAAAGAGCAAAATTAATCCTCACTCTTGGAAAGAAATAATAGGCCATTGGCAATAGAGTTAACAATAAACCAAGTAAATTTATAATTAATCTTTAAATAATAATTTAAAAACAAAATAATGCAGAGAGCAGTGAGATGGGGCTACCTGGTCTTTTGCAGCGTGCCACATGTTGAATTATCTGCTTTTTGGAGAGAAGCCCTACATGTGCCCCTGTTGCACAGAGGTCCTAGCACTCAGAACGTGTCTGATCTCTGGAGGAGCTGAGAAGAACAGACAGGTACCTAGAGGAGACATTTAAGGACCTAGAGCTGTCCCAACTCTAGTCTAGCAGTCCTTGTGCTGCTTTGGAAAAGCAGTCTCCAGAAAGGAGATCTGTGAAGGAAATGATCCTGTAACTAGGACATGCATTCCAGGTAATGAGTTATTCTCTTGCACTGACAATATGTCTCCAGAGATGTGTCTCCAGGAGAAATGGATGGGACCATCATTATTAATGGTGATTCCGTCATTAGAAATGTAGCTAGATGGATGCCCGAAAAGACATGAGGATCCCGTGGTAACTGGCCTGCGTGGTGCAAAGGTTGTAGACCTCTCGTATCACCTTGATAACATTTTAGAGTGCTGGGGAGGTGCTCTCTGTGGTGGTATGTGTGGGTATCAATGATATAAGAGCGTGCAGGAAGCAGGTTCTTGAAGCCTAATTTAGAGCTTTAATAAAGAGATTGAAGTTCCATGTGCAGGACCCTAGAGGCTTGCTGAGCTCTAAAGTCTCAATCGCATTCTTGTCACTCTCACTGTGTCACTGAGATGACTCCTAATATTCACACGCTCTAATCCCTTCTCTGTAACTCTGACTGTATCATGGAAACCTCACATTTAGGGGCTCTGATTGCATCTGTGTCACCACAAAGCTCAAACCTATTTTCAAAATTAGACATCTAAATGGCAGACAAAATTTAATGTTGACAAGTGCAAAGTGATGCATGTAGGGAAAAAAAATCCAAATTATAGGTACACAGTGCTGGGTTCCATACCAAAAATCACCACCCGGGAAAAGAATTTTGGAGTCCTTATGGACAATATGTTGAAATTCTCAGGTCAGCGTGTGGCGGTGGTCAAGAAAGCAATCAGAATGTTAGAAATGACTTGGAAAAGAATGGAGCATATCGTATTGCCTCTGAATTGATCCATGGTGCTACAGGACCTGGAATATTGGGTGCGGTTGTGCTCACACCATCTCAAAGACATAGCAGGGCAACAGACATGATGGTGGGGATGGACTGGCACAGCTTGGAAACGAGACGGATGAGAGGGGGCAGGATAGAAGTTTATAAAATCATGTGTGGGGTGGAACGGGTAAGTAATGGACGGCTATTTACGCTTTTAAATAATACAAAAGTAAGGGAATCCTCCATGAAACTAACAAAATCAGCAGATTTAAAACTAATTGTAGAAAGTATTTTGTCACTCAATACCAATCAAGTTGTGGAAATTGTTGGCAAAGGATGTGGTCAAGGCATCTAGTATATTGGGGTTTTAAAGGGTACTGAACAAGTTCCTGGAGGAAAAGTCCACAAACAATTATTAGCCAAGAAAATGTGGTCCCTGGGAGTGAGTAAGAAGAAATGGCTCTACTATTGGGAGTGGCCAGATACTTGTGAACTGGGTTGGCCACTCTTGGAGACAAGATGCTGGGCTTAGTGGGTCTTTGGTCTAACCCAGCATGGCACATCTTATGACAGCAGGACTAGAAGGCAGAAGACCTCGCAGAGAACCAATACTGGGAAGCAGAGATTATGCAGGAGTGAGCCAGCCAGGAAGAGGAGCAAGGGTGACATAAGTCGCCGAGCAAAGGAGAATAGGTAGAGAAACTATATCATGCTCTGTATGTACAGAATCTCCCTGTATTGTATATTTGGTTGTGTCACCAATCAATTAACTGTTAATTCCCAAAAATTCTGAAGCATGCATATTAATAATTATATTAGTAGTTATTTTTTATTTGCATAGTCATAAAGCACATTAGATTTTGTTTGAAAGGAAAGCCCTATCATCCCTCAGAAACCTGCATGCACTGTGTACGACCCTGCTGGGTTTGGCTTAATGCGCTAGCTTGGGTTGTTTCCATCAGTGCGAGTTATAGCCCTTGTCATTTATTGCTCCCTGCTAGCTGTAGGTTTTCCCACTATTAATTATTCTTTCCTGGTGGCAATGTGCTAGACTAGTATAGGGCATGAGATAGAGGAAAGACATTTTAGACGAAGTGGCCTCAAACTTTTCTGTGAGTTCCAGATTCTACCTACAACAATCCGTGTCTTGGAGAACAGCAACCAACGTTGGGCTCTCTGCCTCCTAATATGGCAGCTCAGTGTCAAGAGGAAGGCCTCCCAGCTGTAGCCGTGTCTAGCAAACAGGCTCATTTTTTAAGTGCGATGTGGCCTTATCGCATGCGTTAGGGCCACGCGATAACTACTGCATCACGGCCGTAAGATTAAAATTAGGGAAAGGGGCGGGGGGGAAATCTTTTTTTTTTTTTTTTCTTCTTCTGGTAGCGCTGTGGGTCATAATGTGTTAGACAAAATTGTTGCCAGTAGCACTGGAAATAACGCCACCTTTTATGGTGGTGTTATGGGGGGCAATAGTGTGCGCCGTGCCGCAACCACAGCAGGCAGAAACGCACCACCGCAATGCAGCCGAGTGCACATTATCCTCCCCCCCCCGGCCCTTTTTTTTTTTTTCGCGAGTCATCATTCTGCTCTAATCATCGCAGAACGACGAATCAAACCCCCGCCCCCGGTAAGCTGGTTATATACACACAAAGTCCAGTCAGAGCACTGCTAGCTGAAGCTAAGTCCACTTTCTGCCCTGGAGTGATCTGTCCATTCCCTGCCCCATCCCCCGTCACCAGGAATGCACTGACCTGGGCTCCAGTTGTACTCGGGCCAGCCCAGGTTCTCCTTATTCTTTCTGTTCTCTTCAGCCAGCCAGTTTGTTAAGGGCTTAAAATAGTTCATCAGTGCATCAGCAGACATATTGGGCTGGCCTGTAATCATTTTCATGGCCTCTGGCCAAGGCTTGCTAAAGCCAAGCTTCATAGCGTCCCTGTGAAAGAAAAATATCCTTATCAGTCATTTGCTATGCCATGTCCACTGTGAGCGTGATACTGTATATTGTATATCGGTCATTTGCTGTGCCATGTCCACCGTGAGCGTGATACCGTGTGTTGTATCGAGGCGCTTTAATGCACACATACAAGAGAACAGTCTATGGACCTAGAGGCCCACATTCAGAGGGGGCTCAGGGCCAACATTTAGGCATCTATACTCAGCCACCTCTAGGCACTTTAAATTTGGGCATAGGAGCCTAAAACTGAGGTTCCTAAATTTAAGCTCTGGAAGTCAGTGCCAAATACCCAGCTTCACTCCTCTGACCTAGTCCCCCTGGCCCTGCTGACTTTTAAAGCACCTCAGTTGAGGTGCCTCATGAATTCAGGTGCCCAGATGTATTTATTTCCACATTTCTGGCTGTTTTTAAGAAGGGACACTTTAACTTGATTGTATATTTCTCACATACTCAGCTTGGCGAAGAGACAGCAGAGGGGGGGGGGGATATGATAGAGGTCTATAAAATGATGAGTGGAGTGGAACGGGTAAACACAAATCAGTTGTTTACTCTTTCACAAAATACAAAGGCTAGGGGACACAGAATTAAATTACTAGGTGATACTTTTAAAAATAATAAGAGAAAATATATTTTTTTTTACTCAATGCATAATTAAGCTCTGCAATTTGTTGCCAGAGGATGTGATGAAAGCTGTTTAGTGTAGCTGCATTTAAAAAAGGCTTGGAGAAGTTCCTGGAGGAAAAATCCATAAACCATTATTAAGGTGGACTTGGAAAAAATCCAGTGCTCATCTCTCGGATAAACAGCATGAAATCTATCTACCTTTTGGAATCCTGCCAGATACTTGTGACCTAAATTGGTTACTGTTTGAAACAGGATACTGGGCTTGTTTGACTCAGCATGACAAATCTAACATTATTTTTTCCATATTATCATGAAGAAATTATACTGCCTAGCTATGCCATCGAGCCAACCTACAGCACACACACACACACTACGGACATCATGACTTCAAGGATTTACATACAGCTCATCTTTTTATTCTACTTGTTTGAATGACCATGTAACTAACATGGCGTGGTCATGTGTAAGTAATAATCCATGCCAGAGGCTGCCATGCTGTCCCAGAGCTGCAGCTCCATGAGAGGGCACGTCAGGGAGTCCCAGAACTGCTCTCCGTTCCCTCGGATCTCTCGCATTTTGTACTCACGCGAGGAGTTTTCCAGCCTCCAGCGACTGATAGATGTCACATTTGTGCAGTGGCCCCTGCTGGTTGGCTGCTTTGCAGAGCGCCTCGTGGAACTGAAACTGGATTACAAAACTTACGAAGTATCTGCAGAGGACAGAGCAGATCACAGCCATCAATTAGAAACCACTTTCTTTGTAAAACGTTTTTTTTTTCCCTAACTGCTTACATTATGTTTCACTGTTAAGAAAAAACCTTAAACCATAGCGTGTATGTATATATGTATGTATGTGTGTGTATATGTATATATATATATATATATATATATATATATATATATATATATATATATATATATATATAATAAAAAGACTGCTGACATATTTTGGAGCTGGTTATCAGAGTGCTACAAAAGCCTGGAATGGACCTCAGTGGCAGCTGTTATGGTTATGGTTAACTCACCTTACTGAACTAAAGAACCTCTTATGAGGGTAGCACTGCTGTTTGTGCTTTCGTTTTCACTTGAATTCTCCTCCCTCTTTAACCAATGTTCTACCCTCAGCTCATAAACCTTTGAGAGCTCTCTTCCAGCATTCGAGTGATGTAGTAAAGCATCTGGGCGTGAGACTTTCGTCATTCAGTGCCAAGACTAGCGCTCTGGTTTTCCAGCAGAAGCTCCACTAGCTGTAGTGGTAGTGATTACATTACGCGCCCGTATTGTGCAGGGTGCCTGTCCCTGCCAGGCTCTTACCCACCTGAGGGGTGAGGCAGTCGCCTGCAGCCATGGGACAACCCATGCCACGATGCACCCTGCCGCTGAAGCCTAGTAAAGGACCATAGGAAGCTGCTTTGAAATGAACAAGGGGAGGAGACAGAGGGCACTGTCAATTCAAGGAGGAAATGGATGGAGAAGCACCAGTGTCATACGTACCTAACATAGGGCACGCTGGCAGGAACATGAAACTTTGCACCGGGATCAAAGTCGCTTTCTGATCTTGGAACAGGTGGGCACACTCCCTGGTACTTCAGCCTGCACAGAAAGCAACAAAAAGCTGAGTTAATGATTCGGGTAGCGGTGCAAACCAGCAGGATGCTGCTGGCATCCAAGCAGTAATTAATTAATTACGTGCCTGGAAAGAATTCCCCAGAGCAGCCTCCACTCCAGGCCACGCTGTAACAGAAAGCCATGCAAAGAGTTAATTAATCAAGTCATTTATTATGCAGGGAGGAAGAGCTATTCATTTTCCTAATTGCATATTTCTTTTGTGTCCTACTTCTCTGCCCTTATTACAGATTTAAAACATGGGTCATCAATTATAAATCAGAATGGAGATGTAGCTTCCAATCCCAGCCTGTGCTTCCATTTTAGGAGCGCTGGGATAGATATTCTGGTAACCTGGCCATTCAGCCAAGCCTTCTTCTGAGCTCTACACTCCAACCCATCTTACTGCTAGGAATCCTCCCTTACAGCCGAATCAGTACAGTGCGCTCCGGTGGCGCGCACTGTTAACTTGCATTTGGACGAGCGTTTTTGACGCGCTAGCTTTACCCCTTATTCAGTAAGGGGTAATAGCGCGTCGAAAACGCACAGCCAACCCCCCCCCCCCCCCCCGAAACTAATAGTGCCCGCAACATGCAAATGCATGCTGATGGCCCTATTAGTTATTCCCGCGCGATACAGAAAGTAAAATGCGCAGCCAAGCCGCACATTTTACTTTCAGAAATTAACGCCTGCCCAAAGGCTGTGTTAATTTCTGCCGGTGCTGGGGAAGTGCACAGAAAAGCAGAAAACTGCTTTTCTGTGCACCCTCCAACTTAATATCATGGCGATATTAAGTCGGAGGCCCCAAAAGTAAAAATTAAAAAAAATTAAAAATCGGCCCGCGGGTCGGAAGACAGATGCTCAATTATGCCAGTGTCCGTTTTCCGAACCTGTGGCTGTCAGCGGGTTTGAGAACCAATGCCGGCAAAATTGAGCATTGGCTGTCAAACCCGCTGACAGCCGCTGCTCCTATCAAAAAGGAGGCGCTAGGGACGCACTAGTGTCCCTAGCGCCTCCTTTTACCGTGGGCCCTAATTTGCATAGGCCACCCTCCTGAATCGCGCACCCAGGAGAGTGGCCTGTGCGCGCGCCGGGAGAGCAGGCGCTCGCCCGCTCTCCCACGCGTCTTTCTGAATCGGCCTGTGAATTAGGAAAACATTAAAGTCCTTTTATGTGCTGTGCTGTGCTGTGTTTACTTGGTGCTAGGTATCCCGCTGTCTAATTTTGCATTGTTCAGTTTCCACTTTTATGTTCCTGTGTCTCCTCGCCACGCAGACACATGGGCTGCTTTTCACATCTTTCTCTGTAATCCGCCCTGTGCCTCTCCTAGGAAAAGGCAGACTCTCACATGGAAATAAAGAGGCAGTCTCTGGCTTTCCCACCACTCCTTTGTACTTGTCCTGTGCTTTCTTGAACTGCGGTGGTTTTTGCACCTATCACTTCCACTCGAAGATTGCTCCAAGCATCCGCCACTCTTTTTTTTTATGTGGGGACAAAATATTTCCTGATTTCACTGCTCAGCCCAAGCCTTTGCAGTCTAAGGTCATGACCACTACTTCTATAACTTCTTTTTCTCCAAAAACAAAAACTGTTTGCTTTTACCAGCCCATGGGCTAAACTACTCTTTTGGAAAATGTTCTTAAATCAGGGACTGAAGTCTATGTAAATGACACAAAACAAGTCCATCCCGCGCATACTGAAAATAGAGAGGCCGCCGATCAGACGGATTTTCAAAGCAGTTACGCACCCAAATGTAACAAACTATTGTAGCAATTTTTAAAAGCCATTTACTTGGGTAAAATGCACTTATGCAAGAAAATCCTACGGGCGATTCGGTGCATAGATTATAGCAATTTTCAAAAGCCCATTTACTCGTTTAAATCCCAGTTTTACGTTGTAAATGCTTTTTAAAATCGGGCCCAAAGTGTGCACCGTATAAGAAGGGAGGGTCAGATGCCAAGCTGCAGCGGGGCTACAATCAGGACCTTTCAATCATTTTCCCCCCTCCCCCCTTTTTTTTTCTGTTCAGCATCCCAGAAATCTTTACAGTCTGGATAAAGTCAGGACAGCTGGCAACCCTAATGTCCCAGCGGGATAATCCTTTCACACTCTACTCCAAAATAATTCATAAGAACATAAGAAAATGCCATACTGGGTCAGACCAAGGGTCCATCAAGCCCAGCATCCTGTTTCCAACAGTGGCCAATCCAGGCCATAAGAACCTGGCAAGTACCCAAAAACTAAGTCTATTCCATGTTACCATTGCTAATGGCAGTGGCTATTCTCTAAGTGAACTTAATAGCAGGTAATGGACTTCTCCTCCAAGAACTTATCCAATCCTTTTTTAAACACAGCTATACTAACTGCACGAACCACATTCTCTGGCAACAAATTCCAGAGTTTAATTGTGCGTTGAGTAAAAAAGAACTTTCTCCGATTAGTTTTAAATGTGCCCCATGCTAACTTCATGGAGTGTCCCCTAGTCCTTCTACTATCCGAAAGAGTAAATAACCGATTCACATCTACCCGTTCTAGACCTCTCATGATTTTAAACACCTCTATCATATCCCCCCTCAGTCGTCTCTTCTCCAAGCTGAAAAGTCCTAACCTCTTTAGTCTTTCCTCATAGGGGAGTTGTTCCATTCCCCTTATCATTTTGGTAGCCCTTCTCTGTACCTTCTCCATCGCAATTATATCTTTTTTGAGATGCGGCGACCAGAATTGTACACAGTATTCAAGGTGCGGTCTCACCATGGAGCGATACAGAGGCATTATGACATTTTCCGTTTTATTCATCATTCCTTTTCTAATAATTCCCAACATTCTGTTTGCTTTTTTGTCCCTTCTTTCTCTGACCACGTGATTGTGAAAGACACAGTTGTGTTTTTCGTGCGGCCTGTACTGTAGAACAGAATGTAAATTTATTGTGGCACGTGGTTCTCGGAGCGAGAGGTTTCTTGCCAAAACCAGAATTAATGGAGTCTACTTTCCAAAATGTGCATGCGCTATGTAGATCCAGGAAAACTATACCCACATCCCACTCTGTTGGTCCCCTTGAAATGTCCTGAAAGCTTGGTGCAAATTGGATGCAAACCAAAAAGTTATTAGGTGGCATAACTATGACATATATTCATGGAATACGTGGATTCTACCAAAATAATACCCCCTCATGATCCTTGTAGACACTCTGATCTATTGTGAATATTTGGTGCGGATTGGATGCAAAAAAAAAAAGTTAATTGCGCACACACAATTGTGGAATCTCCCCACAGAAAAAAAATTCCCTTATCCTGATCGATGTGGACCTATCACATCTGCTGAATATTTGGTGTTCAGAGGATGTAAAACCCAAAAGTCAGTAGGTGGCATGACTCTACTCATAGAACGCATGGATCCATGAAATACACCCATCATGATCCTTGGTAACCCCCCGACATGTCCTGAAAATGTGGGGCAGATTAGGTGCCAAGCCAAAAAGATGCTAGGTGGCATAACTGTATTCCTGGAATAAATGGATCGAGACAAAATACTCGTCAGAATCCTCAGGTTCTCCCTGATCTGTTCAGAAAGTTTGGTTCTGAACTGAAGGAAGTTATTAGTGGGGACAGACACCCAGTGATCACGTAAGCATTCCTTCCTTCAGAAAGGGGCTTGGAAGTGCTCACTGAGGTATTCTGCAGGTCATGAAAATGTATAATTGTTTGTTTTTTTTTTAGTTTTTCTGCATGCCAGAAAATTCAGCTTTTTTTTTTTTAATGTATTTCTTTCCTATTAAATAATAAAACCCCTTTCATGGTTTTTTCTTTTGGCAAAGGGAATAACATTTCCCTAGCCACCACATGGCTGTGACTCTCACCTGAGGTTCCACCACTGCTGGTTGTACTCCGATTCTGGGATCCGTCCATCGAACACTTTCCATCTCCACTGGTCCATCAGGTAGCCAAAGGGCAGGAATGCAATCTTATCCAGGGCCATGCTCATCAAGTAGTTAATGTCACTTTCTACGAAGACAGAACAGTGGAATCAATGTCAAGAGGAAGATAACTCCTTCAGTATTGCAGCTTTGACTATGTTTTATTGCTAGGAGGGATGCTCAGTCACACAACAATCTATGTACAAGGCCACCAAACTTATTCTGCCATGGACTACGAGAATAGTAAAAAAAAGTATCTCTTCATATCGTGGAATGGCTCAGAAAATGGACTGCACCAGGTGACTTGCAGCTTCAGTGACTAACTCTCCTACTTTTTTTTTTTTTTTTTTTACAATGCATTCCCCACAAGAGACCATTGTTGAATGCCAAAGGTACTTGTCACTGGTAGCACTTCAGAAGTACAGAGATGCACGAGAAGCCCCAAGCCTTCTTCTAAAGAGAGGGATAAGGTTTATGTTGAATTGGAACTCAAGAAGGTGAGCAGAGAGATAGGGAAAGTGGCAAGATTTAGGGATTTCCCACATCCAAGGACAGTGTCAGTTCTGCATTATATGATGGGATCCTGACTTTGCCTACACATCAGGTTTGCAGGCAGACTGGCTCAGCCTTTCCCTGATGACCTGGAGCCATCTGGTAACTGCACTCCTTTGTCATGTTCTAACCATTATATTACAATACATATATATATCCTGCCAAGTCTTCTTGCTCATGCAGTCCCATGAATTTGCAATGGGTTCCCTCTAATGGCAGAAGTCAGAACTGCATCTCAGCACTTCTGAGTGAATGATGGAACTGTTCTGAATCTTTAGGATCAACAAGCCAGTAGATATAGTAAGGTAACTGAGAGGTGATGAAGTCCATTGAGATGAGCAACATGTCTTCACAATCTCAGAGATATCCCATTCATGACTAGGACAATCCTCCTTGTATATTTGCATCTTGCAACCATTTAAAGTGTATTATGTCACAGTCTTGGAAGAGAAGGTAAGTTGTCACGGAATCAGCGCTAGCAGAGATCTGGTTATCCTACCACTTTATAAATTAAACAGCTAATGAGGGCCCATCTCTTACTCATGACTCCCCTACAATGTGAATACAGGGAAATTCTGTCTTATACAGCATCTTTAAAACAGTCATATGGTATATACTACCTATATTATCTTCCACCTTCTCCAACAGGTTGATGCTGTGGAGGTGTTTGGGTGTAGAAACAGACAGAGCCAAGACATCCCCAATGGCCTCATGGAAGCCTGGGTTGGCTCCATCCCGGAAAGAGACTGGCTGGTCTCGATACTGCAGGAAGTACTGTACATGGCCCATCTCATGGTGGACAGTGATGAGGTCATCCATGGTCACCACCGTGCACTGCTTAATCCTAAAAGAGGGGAGAGAAAAGGAGGAGAGAAGATAAGAAAGATAAGTTTAATAGGCTGGATTACTGATCACTAATGCAAGAATCCCAAATTACATCAGAATAGGTTGGACTTTCTATGGCAAAATGCAAGCAAAGAAGATCTATTATGTAGAAAATGAAAGGGTCACGCGATGTGTATCCAATGAAAACACAATCCTGTTTAAAGCTCCATTCCCATGCCATCGAATCCCTAGCACTTGAGAATTCCCACTTCAGACCTGAAGTCCTTCCGGTTGTAGAAGTCCCAGGCTGACGCATGGCACACCACTTCCCGGTCTTTAGGTTTCTCTATCATGGACTTTGCCCAGAACTCTGGGGGCATTTGGATCAGCCCAAGGGACGTAAAGAAACGGTCAGATTCTTCAAACATCATCTTTGGTGTCCAGCCCTGGAAGAAAAGTACAAAGCCCCCTCTAAAATCAGCACAGGCAAGCAAGCCGAATGCTAAGAGCTCAAGAGAGCCCAAGCATGCACAGTGTTTCCTGTACATTCAGAAATAAAGTTTCAAGGTCTTATGGAACAGAAAAGTTCTCTTTCTCTCTCTCATTTCCCCATTCTTAGAATACAAGTTACCTTAGTTATTGCAAACTAAACTGAACTACACCCAAGCTCACTATTAATGTACTGCCCACTGCAACCATTACTGCTAACTTGTATATTTAGGATACACTGCACTAGCACTGAAATCAACTGAGCAGAGGCCTATAAAACTGCCCTCTAAAAGGTTATGAGGTCAGTATTGAAAGTGGTTTGACCAGCTAAGTCCCAGTCTTACCTGAACAAACCATGGGATTCAAAATCCTCCCAGTCTGACCAAACCAGCTAACATTTTATCTGGCTAAAAAGTTTTAAAAAAGGGAGGGGTGGAGTGGGGCTGGTTATCTGGCTAAATCAGCTGTATAAACACCTATTTTCAGTGTTATTCAACTGATGTGGCCTGATAACTTTAGTACTGCCAGAGAGCAGTTAGCCTGCTAAACTTATTTGGCTAATTTTGACTCAGCAGAGCTGCTGAATATCCCAGTAAAGTTAGCCGGATAAGTTTAGGAGTGCCGGAGAGCTGGTATATTCAGAGGAATAGTTGGATAAGCTTAGCCAGCTAACTTTGCTGGCAGCTGAAGATGAATGTCTGTGTATTTGTGGGATTTTGGATGCCCGGTCACAGATTCAAAAACTCTTTTCTAAATACATGACTCAAATTGTCCAATGGCGGCCTTTCCCCACATGTAAATATTCATACCTTGCTGATCATGGCTGGGGTGGCATCTACTTTGGTGGCACTGGGGTACGGGACCACTAGATCAAAGATATTGCTCCACGACTGGGCCCACATGTTACCTGGGAAGAAGAGTGAGACAGCAAGGGTGGATGAAGGAGTAGGAGCAGGACAAAAAGAGGGAAATATAAGTACAGTAGCTATTCTACATGGCAGAGTGGAAAGCAAATATACAAATTAGTATAACTCCATACCATCTCAGTCATGCAACTCAATTAAGTGTCAAATAATTGAATTTGTTAGTCTGTGTGGACAAGCAGGACAATAATCAGTCACACAAGGGGGGTGATGTCATCTGACATGGAATTCAGAAAAACCGAGGCAGTTTTTCTGAGCATGTGCGGGTGTTCTGCACGGCTGCTGCTGCAGTGCAGGTCTCCTCGGTCCTTCGTTTTCTTCCACTTGGGTGAAGGAACATGATTTTGCTTTTTTTTTTTTTTTCCTTGAGCCACTCATCAAAATTTTTTGCTCTTGCGTTTTTTCTTTATTTTTTTTCTCTTCCTTCATTTATTTATTTATAACTTTTTCTATACCGAAGTTCAGGTAACAGAGTTACTTATCACTCCGGTTTACATTGCAACAGATATAAATACTAAACAATGTCAACAAGTGTCTTACATAGAACAGGGAAAGAACAACTTGGATAACATAACCTTTATCAAGGTATTCTTCTGATTTTGTTTTTTTTCTTTCACAAGTCTCCAAAAAAGAAAACAACTTTTTTTTTGTTAATTTCAATTTCTTCATGTTTTGAGTTTGACCTAAGTCTTGGTTCTCTCTAAGAAGGCAGATAGCAAACCAGGCTTTAAAAGATCTCTCTGCTGTTCCTACAAGATACTTTTATCAGATCAGCACAACGACCGGGTTGCGTGCACAAATCTACGCCCGCGCGTACATAGGAAAATCTGGCCCTCTGTGTGTCACCATGGCCAATGATCATTCCCAATAGCAAGTTCTCTTTCAGCCTCTCTGCAGCCCCCAGGGTGTTTACAAAATATCTTGCAGTTTTTGCTGCTCAACTAAGGAAAAGCAATCTATTTCTTTTTCCATATTTAGATGCACCCCATGTGCATGGCTCTGAACTTCTTCACAGCTAAGATTCAATGTGAAGAAATTCAGACTCAAGCAGTAATCCAAAGGAGTGAGAAACTAATGTCCACAAACAAGGAAAGAAACCTTGAAGGGATAGTGTCTGATCTAATGGTAGCAAAGCAATGTGACATGGTGGTGGCTAGGACCACAAGACTGCTGGGATGCACAGAGAAAAGGTATAACCAGCAGGAAAAAAGAGGTGATAACGTCCTGTACAGTTCTGGAGGTTCCATCTGAAAAAGGATGGAAGCAATACAGAGAAAGGCAAGCAAACTGGTGTGGGGTCTGCACCAAAAGACACATGAGATGGCACGTGAGGACCAAAATATGTATACAGAAGGGATATGATACAGACTTTTAAATAACTGAAAGGTATTAATGCACAAAACTAAACCTTTTCCAGTGGAAAGGAAGTTGTAGAACTAGGGGTCATGCTATTAAATTCCTGACTCGGGAACGACGTCAGGAAATATTTTTTCACAGAAAAGGTGGTGGATGCCTGGAATGCCCCCCCCAAAGAAAGTGGTGAAGACAAGAATGGAAACTGAATTTAAAAAAGACATGGAATAAACACAGAGGATCCATTTGACTCTGCTCTTACCCTATGTCCACCTATCAATGCCGTGGTGAAGAGTTCCTTCCTTAACTTGCACTCGCTGCCCAACTTAAAGCCTTTTTTGACATATCTGATTTTCATACCATTGTTCAGCCCTTTGTTATCTTACTACTTGACTACTGTAATGCCCTTTCCTTAGGTCTTCCTTATTTCTCGGTCAGGGCCCTGCAGCGGATTCAGAACACTGCTGCCCGCTTCCTGACATGAACCCATAACACTGTTCCTGTATAACCTCCACTGGCTGCCAGTTAAGGCGAGTACAGTTGGCTATGACTGCCTGCTGCATGAGAGATGCCTACTGCATCTTAACAGCTGCTATGTCCATGTTCCTGCTCTTGTGTTGCACCAACAGGTCATGAGCAGGTTGGTTTAGATGCTGGAGCAGTGGTTTTATTGTCTTGTGTATGTTCACTGTTACCTGCCAAGAATTGTGGATAGAGCAGGCAAAAAAATGTTCAATAAATAAATAAAACGGGTGAACCTGTAGTAAAATTTGGTGTTTTTCTCTAAATACAACCTTGTTGGGTGTGTGTGTGTGTGTGTGTGTGTGTGTATATATATATCATATAAATGACGACTAAACCTATCCACCCCTCCTTACTTTACAACTCAACTGTGGCAAAAAAATAAGAAACCAAAATCTTTCTTGTGGTTAAAGCACTCTAGAGATTAAATTATTAAAGAGACCTTTAAATGGCAATGACGGCTGCATTCACTGTACTTTCAGCTTGTTGTCTTCAGCATTTCTAATCATCGGGCTCATTTCTTTTAGGGTTCTTGAAAATTTACATTAACATTTACTTAGCTCATTATGTATTTACAGCTTCTCCTCAAGAAAATGCCACCGTCCTCTTGCCATCCCATAAGGGACTAATGCCTCACCACAGCACCCGTGTTTCGAAACAGCTTCTGCTTCAGGGGTTCATTGTGTCAGTCACTCACTGCAATGCACCCCTGAAACAAATCATTTCCAAACACAGGGGTCATGTTGGGCCATTCATCGATTATGCAATGTCAAGAGGATGGTGGAATTTTCATGAGGAGAAGCTGCAAATGCCTAATAAGCTAAGTAAACTTGAATGCAATTAAAACAAAATGAGACTGACCATTAGACACGCTGAATGCTGACCTCCAGGTGTCTACGGGATTATGATTCACAGGGAGAAAGCTCAGGACTGCTTCTGTGGCCAAGCTGCAAAGCAAAGCATATTCAAGCAGCACTGTCTGCATTTTTCAAGAAGGCTCCTCACCCTGTACAAATGTTGCTAGCAGTCATTTTTTATGGGTTTGACTCTTGCTTGGTTTTGATTATAAATATTACCACCCTTGTCATAAGGCTTGGGGATAACTGCACAGAGTGGCAGTTGCTACCCTGAAGAGAAACATGAGGGTAATCTTTACAGAGCGGAAGAAGCTTGCTGGGCAGACTGGATGGAGCATTTATTTGGTCCTTTTCTGCCGTCATTCCTAGGCTCTAGGAGAATCCTACCCATGCAATGCTCCCGAGCACTTTCACCAGCTGTCTTGAACTTTGTGGCATGACGGCTCTTCATACTGAATGCAGGCAAAAGCAGAAAGCATGGCCGCTTTAGGGCATAAGTCCCCCAAACTATGGCCTACAGAGTGATTTGTTTCTGCCAGCTGAGCTTTGCCCTCACCCCATATAAAGCAAACGTAAGGGAATGCAGCGAGCACCCTCACCCTGCCTCCATAACTATTTACTCCCTCTGCCTGAGGAAAAGAGACTGGGCAGGGAACAAAAGCAGCAGGAAACCTGCTGTGGGCTGGAGCTGGGAAAGGTGCCAGGTGTGTCGCTGAAGACA
This sequence comes from Rhinatrema bivittatum, assembly GCF_901001135.1. Taxonomy (NCBI): domain Eukaryota; kingdom Metazoa; phylum Chordata; class Amphibia; order Gymnophiona; family Rhinatrematidae; genus Rhinatrema; species Rhinatrema bivittatum. Next base: position 69,265,376 of record NC_042626.1, on the reverse strand, counting down.
GGAGCCGGAGGGCAGAGGCAGAGACGCCAGTGGTAGGGGAAGGAGGGAACAGACTGCCCAGTGCGTGGGTGGGGACAGAGGGAAGAGGGGTGGCTGCTCCGGGGGGGAGGAAAGAGGCAAAATGCCGCTGTTGGTGGCCAGTAAGAGAGGAAGCCCTGGTGTAGCTGAGGTGAGGGGGAAGAGGGTGCTCTGTCTTGGGGGGGGGGGGGGAGGTAAATACTCCTTCAAGCTCCTCATGATTGAAAGCGTTGATAAGGAGGAAACAGAAACTTGCTCTCAGCTTGGGAGTCCCAATTTGGGTGGCTGATTATTTTCCTGTTTGTCCACAGAGAAAGCAAAGTTGCTTACCTGTAATAGGTGTTCTCTGCAGACAGCAGGACAAAATCAGCCTCACAATCCCACCTTCCTCCGTTTAGATGTGAAGGGACTGAGGAGACTTGTGCAGCGGCGGCTGTGTGGAAATGCCCAGAAAAACCTTTTTTTTTTTTTTTTTTTTTTAATTTTTTTTTTTTTAGCTGTGAGAGCTTTTTTGTCTTGGCACCATCAGATGATGATATCCACTTGTTTTGATAGGCAGCAGGGCAAATCATCCAGAGAACACCTATTACAGATGTGCAACTTTGCTTTCTGACCTCCCCTTCTTATTTACCTACCTCGTCTCTACTTTGTAGGAGTTTGACTGTGGAACTCAAGCACTAAACACTTTATCTCATGGAGAACGGCCATTAGACGTCAACAGCAGGAGTCTTCTTCTTCCACACTTTCTACCTCTGGCTACGGTTCATCAGGCAGTGCCTGTCCCCTCTCCCTCACACTCCGTGCCTCGCTTCGCTGCGGTCCACCCTTAGCAGTCGGAAGTCTTACCTAGCAGGTGGGCAGGGATAGGGCCATTCAGATTGATATAGTTCCCTCCATATTTGTTGTACAAGGCTCTGCGGACGTAGGCGTGCAGGTTCAGGTACAGGGGCTGCAGCTGCTGAAAGATGTTGTCCAGATCAGCTTCTAAGGTGGGTGTTTCATAAACGGACCTCCAGGCAGCCCCATTATCCGCATGACCTAGACAGAGGGAGAAAGAAAGCAGGGAGGCTCCTGAGCCGGGTCTCTTTCCAGCAGAAAGCAAGCAATGCCTTCACAGATTTACCTCGCTTTAGAAGAGGAAGCTAACCCATTGCCTACTATTCCTGGGACCCGAGTTCATGCCGCAGTACTGGTTTCCAGCCTGTAGACCAGCTGGGACTGGAAGCATTATGGAGGCAGCACTCACAGCCTCCAGCTGAGTGTTTAATCCTTGATAAGGAAAGGAGAGTAATTAAATCTAAAATCTAAATCTGAGAGTACCATTGGATGGTTGTATTCTGCTATGGGGCCAGCACTCATGCTTTCTAGTTAAGCAGGGATCTGCTGCTATCGGTTCTCCTTTAGAAAGATCTTTATTCGGGGGAACCACAGGGTTACGTCATTTAACAGTGCATGTAGCTGAGGTAGGACCCAAGAATAAGGGGAAGAGGAAGTCAAAGAGCTTATAAGGAGGGCTGGAGAAAACTTACCCAGGCCAAATGTACATGGAGTTCTGTGTGGCAGGATTGTAGGAATCCTCCAAGGTCATGTGTTTAAGGCCAGATTTAAGTAGTGGGCAAAAGTAGGTCTAAAAGGGTTCAATAAATCATTGCAAGTCAGTTTGTTTTGCACAGTTTTAAAGTATCTGTATCTCTTCCTCAAGGTTTTAATCAACTACAAATTCTGAAGAGGATAAAAATCCACAGAAAAAAAATGGGTGAGGGAAAAAGGGTGCATAACTTCAGAACTTATATCCCAAAGGTACTTTCAAAGTCATTGCTTTCTTGTCTTGACCCAGAGAAAGGCACAATCCTCATCCTTCTCCTATGCACACAAAGCAACAAACAACAGCTAAGGAACTTCAGTCAACCTCTAGTGAAAATAATTCTTCTCCAATACAGGCAGGTGATTGGACTGGCTGGCACCCACCAAAGAGGGTCACCACAAGGGGCTTGCATAAAAACACATGACATTACTTCCCTCATCTTCATCTTAAAATGTTTGCTGAGGTGGATGCTTTAGAGAATGCCAGATTGCCCTGAGTACTTCTGCTGGTCAAAGCATATCTTTTCCAGCAAGCTTTTCATTTAGCCTGAACCTAGGTTTAGGATAAATTAGTCTAAGCAAGTTCAACGTAAGGTAATGTTTCAGTATATAGTTTTGGGCAACACCGGTTAATAACCAAGAACAATGCACCAGGTGTATGAGGCAATTTTCTTTGGCATGATGCTTCTTTTGTTAGTTTTTTTTATATGTTGGTTCTTATATATTTTATTGTTTTATGCTTAATTCTCTCTATTTAATATTTTCACATGTTTTTATTGTGATTTGTTAAGTTTTAAATTACATTGTGGATGTATTTTGAAAACCAGTAAGAACTGTAGCTTGGTGGTATGAAAATGAATTCATGCCTAGTTTATGGGTTCCGCCCATTCTGGATGCAACGGCCAAGACTTGGTGCACGAGTGCCTCTTTCCGCCAGTGACATAGGGAAGCACGAGCGGGGGAGAAGGGATGCTCACCGTTTAGCTTTGCTGCCTTGTTGCTCAGTTCCACGTATCTCTTGAAGTTGCTTCTGATCATCTTCCCGGAAGCATCCCGCCATCCTTTCCAGGCAAAGAGGAGCTCGTCATAATTCCTGGACTTGGCAAGGATTTCCGTCAGCTCTGCAGAGGGAGGAACGCACCAAAAAGGCTAGGACCTGAAGTCATTCTGATAGCACACATCCCATGAAGCTATGAGGATACTGGGGTTTCCACCTGACCCAGGTCAGCCTGAAGAGTCTGATTCAGTTCTGCTTTTGCCTCATTGCATCTATAAACATATGGTGCTGTCTTTCCTTAAGAAATTGGAACTGCAAGCCTGTGGATATGTTGGGGGCAACCCCCATCCTCCCCCAGCCTGTCTGGTAAAATGATGCCTCTCAGCCTTCATCTCACTTGTTTCTAGAATGATTTTCTTCCTCCCCTTTTTCATGATAGGAGATTTTCAAAAGGCTTGAGCACAGGAGTGGGAAAACCAGGACTGGCTCACCTGTTTCTTATGAGCTGGAGCCAGACAGCCACCCTTAATCCATTAGGTGTGATTATAGATGTACTCCAGGACAGAAAAGGTGAGCCTGTCCTGAGTTTTCTCAATGCCTGTTAGCATTCTGGGAGATGACAAACTGGAATCACCCACCACTTCTAGCTAATCTGTGTTATGTGCGGTATTTAGTGCTACTAAATATGGTGTCTGAAAAGTGGAAAATATGTAATACAAAAATCCACTATTAATTCTTTAAATAACAACAAAACGGTATTCAGTTAGCAGTGCACTCAAAAATAGCTTTAAATTAAGGACCTTCATATATTTGGGCTTATGCATCACTTTAGCTTATAAAGCAACTCAACAGCTGCCTAGCCTATAAATGCATAATCATCAGTCCAAGATAGATATATTTTTATCAAAACATTTTTTATATGCACTTAAGTTATTTCTTTTTAAAATTTTATCTTGTAAAATTAAACTTGGAAATTCCTGCTGACCACCTCTGTTCATTCCTGGCCGTTGAAACGCCCTACACGTTTCAAAAATGAGACTTCCTTGCAAGAGGGGCTGTTGATAAATGCTGTAAAAGGGCTGCTCAGATCGATGCCATCTTGGAACATTTGCCATAATCCTGGTTAAGCGGCTTCTCCCAAATCCAAAGTTTGCTTGTTTTATTTAAAGAATTAATCGTGGATTTTGGGATTTCTGTATTTAGCGCTGCACTTCACTCAGCACCACCCAAATATGCTGGTCCAGTTCCAGCTTTGCCTAAATGCATGCAGGGAGATGTATGAAATCCTAACCACAGCTCCATGCGTGCAATAAGAGACTCTCCAGAAATGCAGTGGCAGCTCTGTGTATGCACATGGATTGTGTGCTTTGAACACCTCCTCAAGGTACCTGCCTGTTCTTTCTTTTGCACGAATATATCACAGTGACAAAATCACTTACAATTCAGCCACATGTGGTGGATGCAGTTTGCAGTATTCTGGGGGTTTTGTCACTGTTAATCTTAGGGGGCCATTTTTTATTTGTAATAGCAAGCTGCTGAAAACTCCCTCTGTACTGATGAACTCTTACCGGGGTCTAGGGACTGACAGTTTGAGTTTTCTCCGTCTTTGCAAACTTTAGCTACGCTGTAAGTAGTTTCCATATCTGAGAGAATCTTGTTGTACTGTAAAAATAAAGAAAAAGAAAAGATAGCAGTGCAAGACAGACGGTTTCTGTCAGAGAAAAGACGGGGCCTTGTAAGAGAGATTATAATCCCAGTGCTAGGAGCAAAAGGAGGGAAAGCCAGACTTATTGAATTATCATCCAAGGCTGTTAGAGCCTGCCTGTCTCTCCCTGGGCCCTTCCCTCACCTCTTTCAGCTCGTCCTCGGGTAGAGCCGCCCTCTCAATGTCACTCAGCTTCTTTAGAAGGCGCTTCAGTTTGGGGTCCTGGAAGTCCGTGTAGTCGAACTGCCGTGCTTTCAGGCCATACTGCAGAGTATGATTCGACATTTGCAAGTTTTTGTTGAGCTGTGGTGAAGGACAGAAAATCGACCACACATCAGGCATAGAGAATGCAGCAACACTGAAGTAGGACAATTTACCCAGAAACCTAGAAGCATGATGGCAGATAAAGACCACATGGCCTCTGTAGTCTGCCAACTCCTCAGTTCTACAATCCCACTCCCTCCCTCAGCGTCCCCCTGTGTTTTCTTGAATTCAGATACGGTCCTTATCTGTACCTCCACCACTGGGAGGCTGTTCCATGCATCTGCCATCCTCTCTGTAAAGAAATTCCTTATAATATTCACCCTCATTCCAGAGCTTCCAGTCTGTTGAAAGAGCCCTACCTGTACATTTAATCCTTAGAGGTATTTAAATATCTCTAACATATCTCCCCAGCCCAGCTAGATTGCTTTGGTCGAAAATTGTCCTCAGAGCAACTAACAGTACCAGCGAGTATTCGCAATGCACGCATTTTTAGCTCTACTAAAATGAGAAGGCGCCAGGTCAGGGGAGGAAAACCAATGTGTATGTATATTTGATTTCCAAACACAATAAACATGCATTGTTTTGCCACCATATTTCAGCATTCTGATAAAGCAAGTATTTTCCCTTTGAAATTTTTCTTTGCAAGCTATTCAAAATTGCTGGCAATGTGTTCCACCTCATGGCATCTTCAATTTTCTAACGCAACAAATGCCAACCAGCATTTCCAGCCAATCAGTCCACATGGAAATCAGTCTCATTCATATTTAAACCAAGTGCACTGCATACAAGTGATATCTCAGTATTCCCATTGCCTGATCTGGAAACTTGATTGGTTTGTGGCTGTCAGTGTTGTTTCACCTTTGATTTCATTTCTTGGTTTAGAAACCACAAAACCCTCTTGCCCTCCTTCCTTTGACTGGCATGCCCTGTTAATCAAGCTGTTTTTTGAGCCATACCATGATCTGCTTGTTGTGGTCTGTGATGTCAGTATTGTAAGTCCAGGAGGCCTCAACATAGTCATTCCATACTACTTCAGCTGTGCTGTTGTAGTCATCTAAAAAAGTGACAGCTTCGGTTTCATCTGCTATCTTATCTGCAGGAAAAGAATAGAGAAAAAACTGAACAAGTGAAATGAGTTATGTTGGTACATTCAGAGGTCTGGGAAGGCAAAGAATTCTAAGACTAGATAAGGTCAAGGACCTAACGGATTCCTCCATCAGAGATGGTAAAGGCTGTAAGTAGTTCTGACTTTCAGGATATATACAAATTAACATCATTCTCATGCACACCCAACTCATGAATATTGGTTTTAGATATCCTGTAATCCTGATCTACTTATAGATCTTAAGGACTGAAGTTAATCCTCACCATCTTTGCCCTATGTCAAAAATACATCGAGCGAGGGTCCACCTGAGTTTTATTTCTGCTATTAGTGAGGAGACTTCACTGGGCAATTAGAGGTGTGATCTCATGCCTTCAGCATTATGGAGTACCCATAGTCTCTTTTGCCCTGTATGGCTGTCTTGATTAGATTGTAAGCTCTACTGAGCACTCCCTGTCTGTTTTGTATATTTTGTACAATGCTGCATCCATTGAATGGTGTTATAGTAAAAGGATAAGTAATAATAATAGTAGGAGAGTGCAAATATGTGAGTTTCTACTATTCTAAGGCTGTGTGGGCAGATATTAGATGCTAACCAAATCTGAACACCCTCTAATACTAGAGCTGTCTCAGTAGGTAGCATGTTTAAACTGCTTGATCACCTGGATCACCACGTGTGGTGGGTTCAAGCATGGACACTTACACATCCCAGATAATCTGCTGGAAGAGCTGTCTCCTTCAGGAAGGGTATTGTAATGCCACCAAACCCTCCCAGAGCAAGGCCAAGACCAAAGTGTCAAGAGATAAAATAAGAGATCATGCAGCGATTCCATGCTTATTCAAGCACATCTAGACTATTGCTGTTAGTGCCAGTCAAGACATCTAGAAAGGAACCCTGGCCAGTTACTATGGCATTGGAACAATTATGATCTTAGGTCAGATGAGTCAATTTGACATCACATCAACCAATTGTGAAGCTTTGAAAAGTGGCAAATGCAAGCTAGGCATCTTTCTATTAATTACAGCAATGACATCACATTCAGCATCATCTATGGAAACTCTTATGTTGGTCCAATACAAGCTTTGAGCCACTAACAGACATGATTCATCTTATAAAATGCTGAAAAATACTATATTTCAAAGCATTATGACACATCCTTGATTATATGGAGCTCATAATGCTTTAATTATAGTATTTTTCAGCAGTTCATAGGGTGACTCTTGTCTGTTAGTGGCTTAGTGCACCTTTTTACTCTTCAGGTTTTTGATTTACATGGAATTGAGTGCCTATGATTTCTGTACAAATAGTCATGCCGATAACATTTCTTGAATCTGAATCTCTGGCCAGTTTATCCTGGAAATTATACAAGCAGAAAGTGCCGGTGCTAGCTGTGGTGCGAGTCTCTACACAACCTTACCAATGCCCTCGGGGTAGTCTTCAGGAACGGGCGGGCGCCATTCAAACTCCGGCCAGCCTAGAATTTCATTACTCTTGCTGTTCTGTGCCCTCAGCCAGTCCGTCAGAGGTGAGAAATACTCCAGCAGGGCACCTGCATCCATCTTGTCTGTGCCAGTCATATCAAACAAGATCTCCTGCCAGGGCCTGGAAGAACCTGCCTGCATAGCCCTACTGCAGATCATGAAAAAAAGGAGAGAGGGCAAAGTTATGCTGTATAGGGCAGGTGCTCAACTCCAGATCAGAACGCACAGACTAAACCCAGTCCTGATTCTCCCCCATTACATATCTGAAGTCTCCTTCTCTTCCATAAGACAGAGCTACACGTCCCCGAAAGCCTCAGGAGAAAACCAGAATTAGCTCCCTCTGCATTTTTTGATGGGAAGCTATGGGTTCACCCTAGCAGGTGGTCCCCTCCCCCACCCCACCGAGAAGGTCCTAAGGAAGCGATGCTTTGATCGGGGTAGTTTCCAGCACAGCTCCTTACTGTCTCTCAGCCACGATGCATGAACACACTGAGTAACCAGCTCAGCTACTGTCCCAGGAATTCACAGCTGTTTTTGGACTTTTGGGGGTTTTAGCGGTAGGGGGGGGGGGGGGAGGAGAAGGAGGGTGAGACCATGGCTGCTCCTCCTGGCAGATGGTCCCAGGCCCTTCAATCTTGCCTCCTCTCTCAGCACTTCCTGTCTCCAACCTTTAAAGCTGAACACTGCCTCTCACACACAGGAATAGACGAAGAGGAAAAGGAGCAGCCATAATAACCCAAATCTGCTTGGTGCAGCTTCTCCTCTCACCCCCAGTGATGTCTGTGCTGTGACTTAGTCTTACCCAATTATCCTCCCAGCTTCTGTGGAATTATAAATATCACAGGTATGCAGGGAGCCTTGATGGCCCGCTGCCTGGCACAGGGCCTTGTGGAACTGGAATTGAAGAATGAAGCTCACAAAGTATCTGTGAAGACAAGAAGCCCAGATAAAGTGTATCCCAGTTACAAGGGCTGCAAATGACACAGAAGGTAAACTCATCAGGTGGAGACTGTGAGTGTTCAGGGAGAAAGCAATCAAAGAAGAATAATGTTAGCATATCAATTGCAGCTCCGGGTTTTTGGAACACTCGCCCACAAACTTTGTGCATGGCTGATAACTTTAAAAACTTTTAAGCAACTAATTGAAGACATGGCTATTCAGGCACGTGTTTTATTAATCAGTCGGACGTTGTGAAAACATCTGCCTTTGTTTTATTGCTTGTATAACATTTATTTAATGTAAAATTTTATGCATGTTATTTTGTACATCTCCTAATATTTAGGTGATTAACGCATTTTAATAAAGGTAAAGAGCCCTTTCCTAAAGTTATAATAAGATCCATGTATACTGCTGCTTTTTGTCCTCAATCCCTAACCATACGCTTTCTATTCCCTTCCAGAAATACACAGCTAAATCCCTGCATACATTTTATGGTGGATCAGTATTAGTACTACAGGCAGAGGGTGTGCAAGATTCTCGTGTCCAGGTTAGGGATAGTCCTCTAAAATGAGGCAATCACTGAAGGCCAAATCCTCTCGTACCTGATGTAGGGGGTGTTGCCAGGGATGTGAAACTTAGCGCCAGCATCAAAATTATTTTCACCTCTTGGGACTGGGGGACAGATTCCTTGATATTTAGTTCTAAAAAAATAAATCAGACATTAAGCAATGAAACTAGCAGCATTAGTCAGACGCTAACCGCCCCTCCCCCCAAAATGTTTAAAGTAAGATTCGGCTCCTGAGAGATTTCCTTGAGGACTTTGAATTCATGGTGAAACCATTAGGGGCGGCCCCATAGCATTTTAGACTTAGATTTCAAGAGACAGAAGCAAAAACAGCGTAAGGGTTCACAGGTGCTTGGGGTGAGAGACCCTCGAGGGCTATAGGATGTGCTAAGATGTGCCCTTTGGTTACTGAATCAGTTTCAGGTGCTGCCAAAGGCGAAACGTTAAGACACGAGTCCTGGGTTTCCCCTGGGCATTTTCATCAGAGCAAGGCTGTTAGGGATGACATGTCTGGATAAATGCCAGCCTAGGTAACAATGACACTCCGAGACCTACTTAAATCAGGGGGGCTCAAACCGATCCTTGTCCTCCCCAACCAATCAGGTTTTCAGAATATTCCTAGTGCATGAGAAATATCTGAATACATCAGAGGCAGCGCATGCAGATTAATCTCATGCATATTAATTAAAGGTGGGAGAGGTCAAGGACCAGTTTGAGCACCCCTGACATAAATTGCCTTCTAATTGCGGGGCTTCCCAAACCTGTCTTGCTGACACCACACAGCCAATCGGATTTTCAGAATATCCACAAGGAATATGCAGGAGATATGTTTGTATATGTAGGAGGCCCAGTATTTGCTGATTTACCTCATGCATATTCCTTTGGGATAACCTGACTGGCTGTGGGGTTCCCAGCACAGCTTGGGAAAATCTTTTCAAAACTGAATCCTCACTTTATCGTCCGTATAGAAAGGAAAGAACTGAGGCCTAAGTCATGACTCCCATGGTCAATAAGCAAAACTCATGATAGTGTCATGACATGCCTAATGGAGACGAGCTGGATAAGTTAAATGGATCCCTGAACTGTGATGTGTTTTGCTGATCATGATTACCAACTACAATGACGGTCTTCCAGAACCAAAGTCCCCCCGCATTTTACTTCCAGAGCTGAACCTCAGGTAGAAAGGGAACATGTGAACTGGTTGAGTTTACACAAAATTCTGACTTTCATACGAGCGTTTTCTAATTCCTAGGCCTAGTGGATTCTTGGATTTAAATGACTTGGACATGGAGCTTCACCTGAGGTACCACCAGTCGTAGTTGTACAAGTTGGGGGTAGTACGGCCATTGAACACATTCCATCGCCACTGATCAATTAGATATCCGAAGGGCAGAAAGGCGATCTTCTCCAGCGCCATTTTCAGTAGATAGTTAATATCACTCTCTGAAAGAGATGACAACAGAACTGAAAGTGGTCAGCGCACATAGGGACCATAACTCATACACATGGGTTGGGCGTGCAAGAGGATATACACTGGAATTTTAAATCATGTACACAGTTGCGCGCGTATGATTTAAAGTACACCTACCATGCGTATGTGTGCTCTTAATTTTAGCCTGGATTTTAAAAGGGCTACATGTGTAAATTTTGGGGTTTATGTGCTTGGCCGGGCCTTGTGCACATTTTACAACGGGCCCGGCCATGCGCATAAACCCCGGTACGTGAAGAAGTGCCGGCCGAGGGAAAAGGGGCGGTTGGGGGGGGGGGAGTGGCGGACCGGGTGGTGTGGTCTGGGTGGGACGGGCCAGGCCAGCACCATTAGCCGCTGTCCCAGGGAAGCGCATGCTGGCAGCCGGCCCACACACGCAGATTACTTCTGCTCCGGAGGAGCAGTAAGTATTAAAATAAAAAAATTAGGGATAGTTAGGGTAGGTTTAGAGGGCAGGGAGGAGAGGGGAAGAGGAAGGAAGGATAGAGTTAGGTGTAGGAAAGTTCCCTCCCAGTCCGCTCCTTAATTGGGGCAGACTGGGAGGGAATGGGGGAGGCCCGATTGCATCGTTGTGCATTGCTTTGTAAAATTCTCCTCCCAAGCGCATGAGTCGCAGGCCGCCTGCACATGTGCGCGCTGGCACACGCATGCTATAAAATCGGCGCGTCCATGTGCGCATGTCGGGAACCGCACGCTCCTTTTAAAATTAAGCAGTTACTCGGGCAAACATATTTTGCGTATCTTCCTATCTTGCGTAGGGAAGTGGATTTTAAAACCTGCTCGCGTGAAGGACATTCCCAATTTTACCAATTTCTCCAGTCCGTCTCGAGGTCATCCAGACCCCTCTGATTCTTCAGTCTGCATCCCCCCCTCCCCCCCCCCCCAGTTGACCCGGACCTCTCACCCTGGCATGTTAAGCCTAAAACATGACTTCTGCAAACGTTTCCTCATCAGGAGCAGCAGTAGGGGGCAGATTTTCAAAGGCTACGCGCATAACACAAGAAACTCTGCCCCTGCGCGCGCCGAGCCTATTTTGCATAGGCTCAGCGGTGTGCGCAAGCCCCGGGATGCGCGTATGTCCCGGGGCTTTCGAAAATGGGCGGATCAGGGCGGGAACGGGGGTGTGGTGGCAGCCCGGGGGCGGGTCTGGGGGTGGGTCCGGGGGCGTGGCAGCGGTACGGGGCGGTCCAGGGGTTGGGGCATGGAGGCGGGGCCAGGGGCAGTTCTGACACAGCGGCTGTGCCGGAGGTTTGTGTGCCGGCAGCTGGCCGGCAGGTGTAACTTCATCAAATAAGGGGGGGGGGGGGGTTAGATAGGGGAAGGGAGGGAAAGGTGGGGGGGATCCAAAAAAAAGTTCCCTCCAAGGCCGCTCTGATTTTGGAGCGGCCTTGGAGGGAATGGGGGAACCCATCGGGGCTCCCCTTGGGCTCGGCGAGCACAAGGTGCACAAGTGTGCACCCCCCATGCGCGCGCCGACCCCAGATTTTATAGCATGCGCGCGGTTGCGAGCACATGTTATAAAATCAGGCGTAGATTTGTGCGTGCCGGGTTGTGCGCACAAATCTACGCCCGCGCAAAGGTTTTCAAATCTGGCCCTAAATGAACATGGCTAAGAAGCCACCGTGTGCTGCAGCCACTGGGTTTCCAACACAGATTTACGTGTGTAACTGCTGGGCCTGCCCCAGCACCCCTAGCTCTGCCTGTCTCCCCCCCCTTTATTTTTCTTTTTGTTTATATTTGTGTCCGCGTAGATACGTGCATAATTTTGGCTTTTAAAATACACGTTGCTCACGCGCGGCCCAGGTTCTTGTGTACATGGGTCTTTTAGTGTAAGCAATGCTTTTAAAATTCATCCCAATATGTTCCAACGCTGCTTTACTGATGAGCAGGAGAATTCTAGCACTTCTAGCCACACCAGAAGGGACTATTTTAAATGTTTCCAGCTGAGTGTCAATGCACGGTGCAGTTCATACCATTATCACTGGTGACCTTATCGAGCAGTCCGATCTTCTGAAGATGCCCTGGGGTGGACACTGAAAGAGACATGACATCACCTATGGCCTCATGAAAGCCAGGGTTAGCACCACGACGAAAGGATACTGGCTGGTCCTTGTACTGCAGGTAGTATTCCACATGGCCCATCTCGTGGTGGACGGTGAAGAGCTGCTCCATTGTCACAGTGGTGCACTGCTTTATTCTAAGAAGGAAAAGTGCAGATTAGAACATTTGAAAGAGTCCATTGCAGGCGTAAGAGCTGAGTAAAGGCCTTGGGGAGATAAAAACATGAGGCCAAGATATTAGCTCTTCAAAAATTAGCTTTGAATTTCAATTTTAGTCCAAACCACTTACAAATATGAAATGTTATGAGTTCTGTATCCCGGAAAAATTACTCTCTTTTTGCATAAGAGACATGTTCTCCACAGTTTAGTTGCGGGTTTGAGGAAGAAAAGTTGAACATTTCTTGCTGCTCAAACTACTAGGCATGCAACTTATTTATTTATTTATTTAAGGTTTTTATATACCGGCAATCATGAGGACATATCTTGCTGGTTTACATGAAACGGGGTGCATTAAATACATCAAACTAAAACTGTGGTGATCGAAGGAAACAGTTACAATTAACAAGGGTCACAGAACTTGGAGAAACTTAGAAACTTAGAAACTTATATCATCCTCTATTTTTCCCACTCCATCTTTGAACCCCTCCACTGATGACAGGGGATACTTGCTACACTTAGAGGTAAACTTTAAAAGGAGCACGCGTACGCCCTTAAACACGCGGTTTGGGCACACAAGCAAAGATACACTTAATTTTATATCATGTGTGCAAGTACACGCATATCATTTAAAATATCCATGTCATGCGTATGTGTGCAGCCTTTATGTGCATATTTTAATAGCATCCTCGCCCAAGTGACCGGGAGAAAGAGGGCACCTCCTTGTTAGAGAGACAATCTGACACGCTCTATATCTCCCACTGTAAGAGGGGCACTTTCAACTCGGGGTGGGTTTTGGGGAAGGGCATTGTTACAATGGTCTATAGACCCTTGCGCCCTAGACCGACCAATGCAACACCACTCCTCTCGAAAACCCACCCTGAGTTGAAAGTGCCCCTCTTACAGTGGGAGATATATATAGATAGATAGATAGATAGATAGATATAGAGAGAGTGTCATATATATATTTTTTAAATGTATTTATGCATTTTGTATACAGTCATTCCAAAAGAAGATCACAATGGTTTACAAAGGCAATATTCTTTGTCTCTCTAACTCTCTCTCTCGATTCAGGATTACGCGCATCCCTTTTCTGCCTCCTTATTCTTGACACACACACAGGAATGTACACGTGTACTTCCCGGCTTCTTAAAATTTGCATTGCTTGATGCGTGGCTCACATATGTATGGGGCCATTTTTGCGCGAGCAATGCTTTTAAAATCTTACCTGTGAGAACTGGATGGATGCCCCCTCTAAGGCACATCCTCAGTGCCACACTGTAATCAGCAGCAGCTGCCACTGAAGTGGCATTTTGGAGTTTGCAAGATAGAGGACAACTTTATAACTCGCCTAGCCAGCATTTCTAGGTGACTTACAATAAGACATGAATATCATAAACATGAAACTTTAAATAAACTACTAGGATGAACGTAGAACAAATAGAACAGAACAACATCTTTAATGTGACTTGCTAATAACAAAATTTCATTTTTCTTTAGATTCAATGATAAATTGCTATCTGAAAGTCAAGTTCCAATATGTCTGAAAACTGTCTTTAGCTTTACCAGAGTATTCAATAGATTCACCCATAGGAATAGCAAACTGGATTTCATCAGCACAAAGTTTAAAATTGAGCTCCATGTCAACTAAAAGGCGGCAAGTGGGTTTCATCTATCTATCTATCTATCTATCTATCTATCTATCTATCTATCTATCTATCTCTGAGGCACTCCACTAGGAAAAGCTGACCAAGTAGAGAAATCAATGTCTAGTGTAACTCTCTGAAACTGATATCTTATAAACTATTTGCTGGCCACTATGATCCTGAAGGCGGTGTCCATACAGTTCCTTTTTCCACTCACCGAAAGTCCTTCCTGTTGTAAAAGTCCCAGGCAGAGGCATGGCATACTACCTCACGCCCATCTTTGGGTTTTTCCAACATTGACTTTTGCCAGAATTCTTCTGGCATTCCCAGCAGCCCCAGTGAAGTGAAGAATTCCTCTGAAACATTAAACATGTGTTTGGCATCCCAATTCTAGAGAAAAAAAATGGAGCAACTTTAATTTAAAAGAAGAAAGGGGCAAGATGAATTAAAAATATTTCGTGTGCCTGGAGAAGACTGAGCAGCAAGTGTGCCAAATAGATGTAGCAGGGGGAAAAAAAAGATGGACGGGAACCATAGGTAAATTTCCAAAATGTAGTTTTGAGAGAATTGGATGACTTCAGACAACAAGATTATGATTCAAAGACAATAACTAAGGAAAGAACATGATCTGAAAGTCATAAGTCATCTTCTATTGTAATCAATTGAATGGAAAGGTAGCTTCAACCAGAGCAGGGGGAATGACTAGATAACTTTGCAAGTTATTTCGGCTCTGTCTTTCTGTGGTACTGCTGGTTCTGAGATGCAAAGCTGTCATTGAAAAAGCAATATTTCTTGTTTTTGTGTGAAATCAAAAAGCTTTATCTTTGCTTTATTTTCTGATATTTTCCATCCAACAGGCTTATAGAACACTTTACCAATCATGTATAGAGAATTGTTATAATCCAATACTCTCATCTACAGCACAGGTACCATGAGCTGTGCTACAGTTGTTGCTGTGATCAATTCCATAGCTTGAAAAATGGCAGAGAAGCATCACTTATTGTTCACTTTTTCATGTAGAATGTGTTTTTAGTTAATGCATTAGAGTAAATTTGATCATGTTCTCAACTATCTGTATTGAAGTTATGGCACTTCACATTACTCTCAATAATTATAGGAGCTTTTGAAATGGAAAAAAATCAGATTTTCTTGAACAGAAGAACATAAGAAATTGCCATACTGGGTCAGACCAAGGGTCCATCAAGCCCAGCATCCTGTTTCCAACAGAGGCCAAACCAGGCCACAAGAACCTGGCAAGTACCCAAACACTAATGGCTGGATTTTAAAACCCTGGCGCATGTAAATCCTGGGGTTTACGCGAGTGGCCAGGCCTTATGCGCGCCGGGCCCATTTTCAAATGGGCCCAGCCATACACATAAATCCCAGTATGCAAGTGTTGGGGGGGCGGAGAGGGGGCGGTCTTGGGGAGGGGCAGGGCTGGAGGCGCCGGTACAGCGGCCATTTGCTGCTGGGCCGGGGGAGCATGCACTGGTGCACACAAGTTGCTTCTGCTCCGGAGGAGCAGCAACTTCAAAAATAAAAAAAACCACCCGAAAGTAGGAAACATTTAGGGGGTGGGGAGGAGAGGGGAAGGGGAAGGGAGATTAGGGTAGGTGGTAGGGAAGTTCCCATCTAGTCTGCTACTTAAATGGAGCGGTCTTGGAGGGAACTGGGGAAAGCCGACAATGCGTCACCACGCAAATTTAGCTAAACTGTGCCCCCCCTCCCCCTTGTGCACGCCGCCCCTGATTTTATAACATGTGCACACCAGCGCAGGCAAGTTATAAAACTGTGCATGCTGGGTAGTGCGTGCACATGGACGTGTGCTCATATTTTTAAA
Source organism: Rhinatrema bivittatum (assembly GCF_901001135.1). Lineage (NCBI taxonomy): Eukaryota > Metazoa > Chordata > Amphibia > Gymnophiona > Rhinatrematidae > Rhinatrema > Rhinatrema bivittatum. Next base: position 69,249,529 of record NC_042626.1, on the reverse strand, counting down.
AAATGTACCCCTATGTGGATCCCATGCTACTGATGCCAGTAATAGCAGTAACTATTCCCTAAGGCAACTTAATTAATAGCAGGTATTGGACTTCTCCTCCAAGAACATATCCAACCCTTTTTCAAACCCAGCTACACTAACTGCACTAACCACCTCCTCTGGCAACAAATTCCAGAGTTTAATTGTGCGTTGAGTGAAAAAGAACTTTCTGCGATTAGTTTTAAATGTGCTACTTGCTAGCTGGAGTGCTCCCTAGTCCTTTTATTATCCGAAAGAGTAAATAACCGATTCACATCTACTCGTTCTAGACTTCTCATGATTTTAAACACCTCTATCATATCCTCCCTCAGCCGTCTCTTCTCCAAGCTGAACAGCCCTAACCTCTTTAGTCTTTCCTCATAGGGGAGTTGTTCCATTCCCCTTATCATTTTGGTCGCCCTTCTCTGTACCTTCTCCATCGCAATTATATCTTTTTTGAGATGCGGCGACCAGAATTGTACACAGTATTCAAGGTGCGGTCTCACCATGGAGCGATACAGAGGCATTATGACATTTTCCGTCTTATTCACCATTCCCTTCCTTTTTTTTAAAACTTTTTTTTTTCCATTAATAGTTTTATTGAAGGTCAAACAGTAAATATACAATCTAGAAAGCATTGAGATTGACATTCAGTTTACAGTTAACAATATTATCTCACTCCATCCCCCCCCCCCGCCCACATTAACATCAAATGTCCCATATAACAATCAAATTTCCATTGCAGAGAAAATATGACTAATTGGCATAAGGCATAATGGAAATCCCCCCTTAGCAAATGATTTATATATGATAGAGTCCCACATATGCAGTAATATATAGGGAGGATAGCCGTATCTGTGCGATTGTGCGCCTTCTTGCCGATATCCTAGAAGTGTTTAAAAGAAATCGCAGTAGAAATATATCTGGGGAATCAAAAGCCCTCACCCTATCCAATATCATTAGTTAGAAGTATGTCACTAACGAATCTGGGTTGCTAGCACTTTTGCCTCTCCTTCCCTGAATGGCTTCCATATGTTCTGAAAAACAGATAGCTGATGATATCTAAAGGCATCTATGGAAGCCATTAAGGATGGGAATAAATTAAAAAGCTTAACCGGCACGGAGCGGCAGATACTACCCTTAAGAGAAGCATGAGGGTAACCTGCACGGAGAGGCAGTTACTACCCTTAAGAGAAGCATGGGGGTAACCTGCACGGAGCAGCAGATACTACCCTTAAGAGAAACATGGGGGTAACCTGCACGGAGCGGCAGTTACTACCCTTAAGAGAAACATGGGGGTAAGTTGCACGGAGCGGCAGTTACTACCCTTAAGAGAAACATGGGGGTAAGCTGCACGGAGCGGCAGTTACTACCCTTAAGAGAAGCATGAGGGTAACCTGCACGGAGCGGCAGATACTACCCTTAAGAGAAACATGGGGTAACCTGCATGGAGCGGCAGTTACTACCCTTAAGAGAAGCATGAGGGTAACCTGCATGGAGCAGCAGATACTACCCTTAAGAGAAGCATGGGGTAACCTGCACGGAGAAGCAGTTACTACCCTTAAGAGAAGCATGGGGTAACCTGCAGGGAGTGGCAGTTACTACCCTTAAGAGAAGCATGAGGGTAACCTGCACGGAGCGGCAGTTACTACCCTTAAGAGAAGCATGGGGTAACCTGCACGGAGAGGCAGTTACTACCCTTAAGAGAAGCATGGGGGTAACCTGCACGGAGAGGCAGTTACTACCCTTAAGAGAAGCATGGGGTAACCTGCACGGAGAAGCAGTTACTACCCTTAAGAGAAGCATGGGGTAACCTGCACGGAGAGGCAGTTACTACCCTTAAGAGAAACATGGGGGTAACCTGCACGGAGAGGCAGTTACTACCCTTAAGAGAAGCATGGGGGTAATCTGCATGGAGAGGCAATTACTACCCTTAAGAGAAACATGGGGGTAACCTGCACGGAGCGGCAGTTACTACCCTTAACAGAAACATGGGGGTAACCTGCATGGAGCGGCAGTTACTACCCTTAAGAGAAACATTCCCACCAAGTGTGAAAAAAGGTGCCTCCTCCACCACAACGTCTCCAGCACTTTTGATCGACTACTGGGTACATACAGTGCAATCGGGATGGGGTGAGACACCATCCCATCAAAATCTTATAACAATTCTCTTGCTGGGAGGATGATATTGAGCATTTACTTGCGGAAACAAACAGGTGGTCCCGAATTTCGGGGGCCAGCATGGTACCCAGGTCAGCTTCCCACGTCCGAATGTATGAGAGAGATTCCCTCCCCAGTCCTAGGAATAAAGTGTAGATCTTGGAGTCCAGACCCTTTTTTCTTATCTGCCTCTGTGCATAATTGCTCAAATAGGGCCTTTCCCAGGGTCAGAGAGGCAGGAATCTCCTTAGACAGCAGAAAATGGCGCAATTGGGCGTATGCTAAAAAGTCTATCCCATCCAAATGATAAGGCTCCCGTAAATCAGCAGCGGGCATTAATGTCCCTCCTGCTAAGACATGCTCAAAATTTCTGATACCCTTTACATGCCCTTCTTGAAATGCCCTGTTTTGGAACCCAGCCGGGAAGGTACCATTGCAGAAGAGGTGAGAAATATAGAAGTATTCCCTGCTTCCCACTAGCCTTACCCTCCATCGATCCCAGACCCGCAAAGGGGAGATCCTTATGCGGGTGCCAGGTACGTCGTGGCTGCCACGGCATTCCACCCAGCAAACACTGCTCAAAATGTACCCATTGTTTAATAGAACTTTGTCTATGGATGTCTGGGATCGTCCGGAGCTGCACAGCTGCGAAATACCAGAGAAGGTTAGCAACCCCCAGCCCTCCCCTGATTCTAGATTGGTACATGAGGATATGAGAAACCCGAGGAGGCGTTTCTTCCAAATGAAACCAAAGATTTTCTTTTGCCAGGCTCGTAAAATAGCAGATGATATAAATACCGGTAGGGTAATAAACAGGGATAAAAATCTAGGTAAAATATTCATTTTTATAATTGCCACTCTTCCCGACCAGGAAAAATGTTGCCTGTCCCACCTGTGCAAATCTTTCTCCAGGTAGTAAAGATCCCGAACATTAGGCCCTATCTGAATCCCCAAATATTTTATTGAATTTTTCGCCCATTGAAATGGAAAAGCTGCTTGAAGAAGGTGAACTTCACCGTCTGGGAGGGTTACATTTAAAATCTCTGATTTATCAACGTTCACTTCAAATCCTGATGACACCCCAAATAACTTCAACTCGGAGAAAACAGCCTGCAAGGAGCGCTGTGGGTTAGTCAGTGATCCCAGGTGCAGCGCGTATTCGCGAAGCAAAGGGTTCAAGGAATATGTGGAGACAGACAGTGGACGGCCTTGTCTAGTACCTCTTTCCACAGAGAAACTTTTACCGGACCCACCATTAACCTTGTAAACTTTGCTTTTATTGGGTCAAATAGTAAACAAGAACAGATAAGTACAACCACAGCACACCCAACTAGTACAGAGGGCGGCAAGATGACCCAACTTTCCAACATACAGAAAACGTCAACCAAAAATAACAACCATGCACACCCAATCAGTCACCATTCCCTTCCTAATAATTCATATCATTCTGGTGCTCTTTTGTCTGCCGCAGCACACTAAGCTGACAATTTCAATGTATTATCACTATGATGCCTAGATCTTTTTCCTGGGTGATAGCTCCTAAAATGGAACCTAACATTGAGTAACTACAGCAAGAGTTATTTTTCCCTATATGCAACACCCTGCACTTGTCCACATTAAATTTCATCTGCCATTTGGATGCCCAATCTTCCAGTCTTGCAAGGTCCTCCTGCAATTTATCAAAATTCGCTTGTGATTTAACTACTCTGAATAATTTGTATCATTTGCAAATTTGATTACTTCACTTGGATTTTTTTCCCAGATCATTTATAAATATATTGAAAAGCACCTGTCCAAGTACAGATCCCTGAGGCACTCCACTGTTTACCCTTTTCCACTGAAAAAATTGACCATTTAATCCCACTCTCTGTTTCCTGTCTTTTAACCAGTTTGTAATCCACGAAAGGACATTGCCTCCTGTCCCATGACTTTTTAGTTATCTTCGTAGCCTCTCATGAAGGACTTTGTCAAATGCTTTCTGAAAATCCAAATATACTATGGGGCGGATTTTAAAAGCCCTGCGCGCGTAAATCCTTCCGTATCTTATAAAATCCAGTGTACTTTTGTTCGCGCCTGGTGCGCGAACAAAAGTACGCGATCGCGCAAATATTAAAAATCTACCCCTATATCTACTGGTTCACCTTTATCCACATGTTTATTAACTTCTTCATAAAAATGAAGCAGATTTGTGAGGCAAGACTTGCCCTGGGTAAAGCCATGCTGACTGTGTTCCATTAAACCATGTCTTTCTATCTGCTCTGTGTCTAGAATGTTCTAGTATTTTCAACTTGTCTTAATATTTTTGACCATTTCACTGTGGCCCTTTGAAGAGAAATTTTAGAGAAGTAACATAAGAGCAGCTTTTAAAAGCCCTACGTGCGTGAATTCCGGCGTTTACATGCATGGCCGGGTGAATCTTCAAAGGGGTCCGGCCAAGCGCATAAATGCAGGTACGCACATAAGTGCCGATCCTCTTGGAAGGGGCAGGCCGGGACAGCGCCACTGATCACTGTCCCGAAGACTCGGCTCCCAGTCTTATTACTTACTTAAGTAAGTAATAAGACAAACAAAAAAAAAATAATAGGAAGGGTTTAGGGGGTGGATTGGGGAGGAGAGGGGAAGGGGAATGAAGGTTAGGTAGGGGGGTAGGGAACTGGAGAAGGCTGGAATGCATCACTGCGCAGAAATTGCAAAAGACTCCCCCCCCCCCCCCCCCGTTGTGCGCACTGCCCACACATGCATGTAGTTGCCATGTTAGTTCACTTAGATATATAGAAACAAACATCAACAATTGTATTTGTTTTTATTATATTCTTTATGCATATTTTTTTAAATATATTTAGATTAAAATGATCTCATTTTGTAATCCACATTGAATGGGTTTACTCTTTTGAAGTGTGGAAAATAAATTTTAAATTAAATTAAGCAGAGAAATATAGAAATGTAAAGGCAGAAAAACTAACAAGCTATAGGTGAGACTTTTTTTTTATTGGACTAACCATACAACTGGAAATATAGCTCTTAAAATCTAGTCATGAACATATTTAGTCCAATAAAAAGATATCACAGTTGTTGATCTTTTCCTGTAGAAAATGTTATGAAATAATTTATGATTCAGTGACCTCGAACGCTGTACCTGCACAAGAGATTGGAGTCATGCTAGCTTATATTATGGAAGGCCTTACTTGTGCAACCATTGCATTTGTGACATCTACATTGGTTTTGCCAGGAAATGGAACCATCATATCATAGATATTATTCCACTGCTGAGCCCACATGTTCCCTGAGGAAAGAGAAGAAAATGCCTCTGTTTGTCAATCATAAAGGATCAGTGGGAGCTCAACCAATCAGATCATCACTTTATTAGAAGAAATGCATCCTTCATTATTCACTTAAGGGTACATTTTCAAAGCTGTACGTGCGCGTCCATGTGCACGAGGTTCCAATAAAGGAGCGGACTGGAAGGAACTTCCCTAACCCCCTGCCTATCCATTCTCCCTTTTCCCATCTCCTCTCTTCTCCTCCCCAGTCCCTAAACCCCACCTACCTACCCTTTTTTGTTTTATTTTTTCAACTTACCAGCTCCTCCAAGCAGAAGTAAGTTTGGCGCTGGCCGGCTGCCGGTGAGCACTTCACCAGGACAGTGCAAAATGGCACTGTCCCATCTGTGCCTCGCCCTTCCCCTTTTCAAATCCCCGGCTCTTCCGCTCGTACCGGGAGATATACTCTTGGCCGGGCCATTTTGAAAATGCACTCAGCGCGCGCTCGGCCCAGCCACGCACATATCTCCCGGGATTTACGCGTGCCGGGTTTTGAAAATTTACTTGTAAGATGGTAGCTTTAAAACAGGCGAACCACATCCAGATGTGCTGAAATGTAATATTGTGCACACATGTACTCACATGTTATAAAATAGGCCAGGCACGTGTTTGTGTGCTCCTAATTTTAAGAAGGTATGCGCACAGCAGGGCAATGTTGGCTTTGATACAAGCAAGTGAGGGAATTTTATAACAGGCGTGCGTTCAAGTCATGACCAGTTTCATCAGTTCGTTCACCCGTTTGCCCAGTCCATAGGTAGGCCCTCAAGACCCCCCTTGGTTCTTTAGCCTGCACTCCTCCCAGTTAACCCAGACCCCTCAAGCACTTTATATGTTGCTAGAAATGGTTTTATTCTGACTTTTACCTTATTTGTAGCAAAAGTAAAGTTGCACTGAAATGGACCGGGATGCATGCCTAGGCGCATTGTTACGGTCCCGGGCCATGCACCGGGACCTGCACTTACCACGCGGCCGGTCCAGCCACAGGAACACCTTCCCTCCGGCCTCCAAGGCCAAAGACGTGGCTCTCCGCAGCGTTCTCCCTGCAAAGGAGATGCCGGCGCCAATCCACGGCTGGCCCCGCCCCCTAGGCGCGCGAGCGCCAGGGCTCTCTCTTAAAGGGGCCAGCGCTGGAAAACCCGGGAACAGCCCCTGATGACGTCAGACGCTGCCGGGCTATTTAAACCCGGCAGCTGCAGCAGTACCTCGCCTTGCAACGAAGTTCCTCAGTTTGCTGAGTCTCTAGTTGCTGCTGTAGTCCCTGGATTGCCTCTTCTGCTTATTTCGACCCGGCTTTGACCCCTGACTTCTCTTCAGCTTCCGCTCCTGGTTTTGGTATTGACCTCTGACCTCTGGCTTCTGATCTGGCTCCATCCCATGACTTCGTCTTCATCTTCCGTTCCTGGCTTGGTATTGTCTTCTGATCCGGTTCCGTCCCACGACTCCGTCTTTTGCTTTCGTCCCTGGCTTTGGTTTGGATCTCTGACTTCTGGCTTCTGACCCGGCTTCGCTCTTGGACTCCAACTTTGGCTTCTTCCATCATCTCAGGTATCCGGTACTTGCTGGCCCAGAAGATTCTCCTAAGTCCCAGCGGCTTGGGCTCCCACGGGCTCCTCCCGGGGGAGCCGTGGGCTTCCAAGGGTGAAGACTCTGCAGTGACCTGGGCCCAGCCGTCCTTCTTCCATCCCTTTGGCCGCAGCCCGGATCCTTGGTCGCATAGCTCCCACCTAAGTCCAAGAGGTCCCGGTCCCTATGGGCTCCTCCTGGGGGGACCTCGGACTTCCAGTGGTGAAGCCTCTCTGAGTCTCTTCCGTGCGGCCTCCCAGCTGTGACGCTCGCTGTGGGTCTCCACAGCATACCATCTACTGTCTCAGCTGGCCCAAGCGTCCACGACCATAACATGCATAGCTACATACACGCATATCTCTTGGCCCTGCCCTGAAATACCTATGCCCCGCTCACAATCTGCCCCTTTTCCCCCCCAATGCAAGTTATTCGTGCATCGGTACTTATGCATTTATGCTTATAAAATCGGGTGGACATGCACACATGCTAGATGCACACTCATCTCCTGGTTTTGGTGCACATTTGGTTTTTAAAATTCACCTTTTAGCCTTCTGGTAGCTACAATTTTTACATTTTTTCAAGTACTTTTTATACTCCTTTTTTGGCAGGTAGATTTAATTGTTAGATAATAACCTGCTTTGGATTTAACTTTGCTTAATTCTCAGTATCTAGGGTTTTCTCATTACCCAGTAAATGTGCAGGGATGGGGCCTTTTAGATTAATGTATTTGGACCCGTAGTATTCATAGAGTTTCCTGCGGACAAAGGCATGCAGATTGAGATAGAGGGGCTCCAACTGGTGATACAGTGACTCAAGGTCATTCTCGAAGGTAGATGAGTCATACCAGGAGCGCCAATAAGCACCAGTGTCATGAAAGCCTGATAAGAAATAAGAAGACAAATAATATTAATGTTGCTGCAGCATTTCCTTACTAAATCATTGTATAATGGTACATGAGAACTGTAATTTCTCCTGGCAGCAATAATTGTAAAATAAGTAATCGTATGTAATGTAAAGAAATCCTGAATTCTCAAATCAGCAGAACACTGGTTTGTATTGGGTTTGGAGTATTAATCTCCCTTCCACCTAACTATCCCTTCTTGTGTAACACAATAAACTCTGATGGTTATAGAGGTCACCTTCTTGACTATCAATGGTGACTACAGTATAACTGATTTCATGAGAATTTTACACAGCAGATAGCTTATTCCAACAATAGTGGTTGCTTTGATTTTAACTTCAGAACCGTGGAGAGCTCAGGCAATGCTTTAACTTTTACCAGTTTGTGAACTCAGTATGTACTGTCGGTATCTCTTGAGTTACATATGGAAAAGGACTAGTTATCAGCTGAACTTTACATAGAGTTCACCGATAAGTGAAAATCTGAATCAGCCTTATGAAGCCAGTCATCCTCTTCCCACCTCTGGTTATAACTGCTCCCTACAATAATTGTGTAATAAGTTGGACATTATGAAGTGTGCAAATTGTATACAAAAGTACCAAAAATACTAAGGGAGGGAAATATGGTCCAGAGAGAAGCCGTCAGCACTCTAAATTTGTCAGTTCCTCCTAAACATGCTGCCGGGCCCCCAAGCAATCTTTCTCTCTCAAGCATACTGATGTGCAGATACTGTGACCCATACCTCAGGCAATCTGTGCCTCACAAATCTGATGTCATATTAATAGATTTGGCCATTTATACTCTCCCCATATAGAATATTGCCAGCTCCAAAGGTTGCTCGGCATCCCTCCCACACTAATTACAGAAAGGATCTACTTCCATAGGCATTGGTCAACGATTGTTCATCAGATCCATCCAGATCTTGTTTGAATGTTGCCTTTGAGCATCCAGCAAGCTATTGGTGCTCTTGGTTACAGAAACTTTGTATTTTGGCAACTCACTGTAGAGCAGCCCTTCTTTTAAGTGATCCAAATTACTTTTCTTTAGGATAGTCACTGTGATTAAGGGTCTTATCTTCTGAGCCTGTGACATTCCGTATGATTGAGGGAAGCACAGTTGCTTCCTTTGCTAGTTGAGAACAAGAGAACTTAGCCTTTTTCCCAAATGAGAGTGGCTATTTATTTAGTTTTTATTGTTGACCCAGCAGTTTCTCCTGCTCCTCTAGGCTTCCAGTTCAATCAGAATCAGGGCTGGGATCTGGTGCCTTGAGTCTTCATTTGCAACAACTCAAGGATTTCTTTTCTCTTATTTTATATTTATTTATTTATTTAGCATTTTTATATACCGAAATTCTTGTAGCAAAGCTACAAATCAATTCGGTTTACATTTTAACATTAACAGGCATGTAAGAATGCGGTTACATAGAACAAGGAAAATCAACTAGGATCAGCAAGCGAGAGGTATTACCATAAACAAAATAGTATGATATTTATGTGTAACAAGCTCAAAAATAGGTAAACAAGTAACATGCAAGACAATAGTTAAAGTAACAATCAAGACAATAGCTAAACATGGTTCAGCTATAAATGGCCAATAGCTAAACATGGCCAATAGCTAAACATGGTTCAGCTATAAATGGCCAATAGCTAAACATGGCCAATAGCTAAACATGGTTCAGCTATAAATGGCCAATAGCTAAACATGGCCAATAGCTAAACATGGTTCAGCTATAAATGGCCAATAGCTAAACATGGCCAATAGCTAAACATGGTTCAGCTATAAATGGCCAATAGCTAAACATGGCCAATAGCTAAACATGGTTCAGCTATAAATGGCCAAATATTCCCTCGCAACTTACTTTAGTCCAGTCATCACAGCAACCGTACTTGGCTGGGGGCTAGCAGAAGGGCTCCTTCCAGAATCCTGCAATTATAGGCCCTAAATCCAGCTACTATCTGTCACCATGCACCATGACTTGAATGCTGCCTCTACATCACTGGCCTAAATTATGATATTGTGAGGCATCTCGCAGCTGGGCATGGAACATCAGTTGGATATGGCATGCATCTCTCTGCTCTTACTTACTCACTCTTTCTGCTTCCTTTAATTCTGTTCAGTTGTACTTGCTAGCATGGTTTACTGGTCTTTAGGATTCTCACTACCTGCTGTTGGCAGTAGCAGAAAGTCAGGCTTAGTGCGTATTGACAGGATTCTGTGTGGATGCCTTACCATCCATCTGGTAAGCCCAGTTGCTAAGATTCACAAACTTCTCATACTTCTCCTTGAGGTGGACCCCAGTCACATTGTGCCAGCCTTCCCAAGCATAAAGGAGCTTCTTGTAACTGCGTGATTTTGCCATGATCTCACTCAGATCTGAAGTACAGAAGATTAAAAAAAAGGTTATTTTGAAAGTCATAATTGCCATAAGAAAGAATTTATGGTACATTAGTTCTACCTTCCTGCTCATTTGTGAATGATCTGGAGAATTTGAGAACATTAGATTTATAACTTATCATGGGTACAGTTGTCTGCACGCTGTAATGTCATTAGTTATATTCTTTGGCCTTATGTGAAGTCATTACTTCTAACCTTTGCACTCATGTGCAAGAAGAATCTTTCCTGACCACTATACAGTAGATATGAGCATCAACATGAAGAAAGGGTTACCAGGGCCTCTGTATTGTAAAACCACTGCAATTGCTCAGCTCATGAACATTTCTCTCTGGGAACTAGCCTTGCCTTTCTAATCCATCAGGATGGCTATTCAAACCCAAAGCCTTTAATCTAAAAACATAGCCATTGAAAACTTCCCTGGATAAAGTCATGAAAAAGGCACAAGGAAATCCTAATAAAGTCTCCAAGAATCAAATGGCTTAATCAGCCCATTCTTCTCATGCATGCTTTAATACAGCCCGTTTTATTCCTTCATTGTACTTGACTATGCTACCCTACCAAATTCAGCCAGTCAGGCTCAGGGAAGAGAGTGAGTTGCAGACAAGCTATATGTTTTTATAATCCTTGATGAATTCTGCAACTATGGAATTCACCATATCAGTTGTACCTGGCTCCAAGGGCCAGCAGCTGGTGTTCTGGTTGAAGTGGCACACTTTCGCTGTGGAGTAGATATTGTCCATATCACTCATGATTGTATTCAACTAGAAACAAGAAAGCACACATAATCCACATTACTTTCTCCCTTTGTTAGAAATGCCAGTGTTCATCTCCTCATTTACCCAGTTCCACTCATTGCTAGTCTACTCAACCAAGGAGTTCCTTCCCCTACTCCATTCCAATGAGTGCCAGTCCCGTCATTCATCCATTTCTTCAGAATGTTTCTTGAATATATTGTTGGCAATTTTGAGAAAGTTTAGAATCATGACAGCACTGGAATCTTATTAGAGTAAACGTAAGAGAGATAACATTCTAGCTCATGGAGTGTTTCATTAAACTTTTCTGTTTACAATGTGCTTCGTGGATCACAGGCCTTGTTATGGCTATCAGCCCACATTTTACAAGGAATAAACACTGACCAGCAAAATTAATTTTTTGAAATGTTAGGCTAAACCAATCATGTGATGCTTCCCCCTTCCTTCCTCACTATCTGTATCTGATTGGCAAGCAATGGGACTGATGCAATAAAGCGCACCCAGTCTAACGCATGGGTTTACACGCAGTTGGGCGCACTTTTTGAACACGCTAGTCTAGCACCCAATATAGTAAGGAGATTAGATCATCCAAAATGCATGCTCTAACAAATGCGAACCCGATGACACCTGATGCAAGTAAATTCCATTTAAATGAAGACATTAACTTGTTGCATTTGTAGTTGCCCAATGCAATAACCTCTCTTGAGTGCCAGAGACGCATATTCTCCTGTAGCATGCCCTTTTTTTTATGCTGCCTCTAATTTAAATATTGCATCATGGCACACAGGGATGGGGCTGCATGTGCATTATGAAAACAGGCGCTCAATATGAGTGCCTGTCTTCAGCACACGTCTTATTGCAACAGTCCCATTGGATTGGTGGGTTGTAAAAGAGAAAACGCTTAAAGACGTGTAAAATCTTTAAGCATTTTCTCTTTTATAACCCATCACCTCTTCTGTCTGTAGACCAACATTACAGAACCCTCCTGTGGCCAAGCAAGCTTGGTGCAGCTCAGTCAGGAACTAGTTCCAAGGTGTCTTTTCTATTGACTATTAGGTTAAGAACAATAGTTTACTCAGTCAATGACAACAACTAGTCAGCCCAAGAAGCAAGAGATTAAATCAGGAATGGAACATAAGTCTCCTACTTGACAATATATGACACAAACCCACGAGAGATCAGGGTTGCTTTAAAGGAAGGGTTATCTCAGAGGTATGCGCAGAAACAACTCTGCCATTGTGGCTGGATTTTAAAACCCCGGCACTCGTCAATCCCGGGGTTGATGCAAGTGGCAGGGCCTTATGTGCGCTGGTCCCATTTTCAAATGGGCCCAGACATGCGCGTAAACCCCAATATGCAAATAAGTGCCGGGTCCTGAAAAGGGGGCGGTCTGGGGGGGCAGAGAGGGGCAGTCTGGGAGGCGGGGAGGGCTGGGGATGGAAGTCATTTGCTGCTGTGCCGAGGGAGCGTGCGCCGGCAGTCGGCTGGCACGCACAAGTTGCTTATGCTCCGGAGGAGCAGCCACTTAAGGAACAAACAAAAAAAGATATGGCAGATTAGGTTTAGGGGGTGGGGAGGAGAGGGGAAGGGAGGCTAGGGTAGGGGGTATGGAAGTTCCCTCCCAGTCTGCTCCTTAATTGGAGTGGACTGGGAGAAAACTGGGGAAGGCCGCATTGTGCCTTTGCAGTCTTGCTCTTGGGTTCAGGTTTGCAGAGCTGATTGAAAAAATGTTGGTTCTCTGAACAAGTCCTTCATCCCTGAGAGGAGATTATTGAGGTTTTAATATAAGCCTCTGCTGAATCTCATTTACTTGCTAATCAGATTTCTGTGTATGGCTGGCTTCGTTTGAAATCTACCATAAAAATGTTTCAATTTTTCTTGCAAACAACAACAAGCAGATAGCCCTTCAATATAATCCAAAGAAAAGAAAGAGAGCACCAAAACCAAAATCTTATATGTCTTCAAAAACCAATTATAGAGCATTAAAGTGAAGATGGCATCAGAAGTAACCGGTGTAGCTGGTCATACATCCACCGCCTCTCGCCTCGCAATGGGCCACAAGCAGGATCAGTAATGAACACCCGCAGTCTCATTCGTTTGCCGGCTCAAAAATCATTTTTCTTACATTTCCAAACACCAATTACAAAGCACTCAAAACCCCGCATGAAATATAGCTCCCACCACTAATACATTTTTAATAAGAAAAACCACAATAAATCAATTGTCACGTGTTTTTCTGAAGCCTTCGAGATCGGTCATATAAAAGCAGAGCGTCCCTCGTCACTGGCCCATCATCACTCAAACCACCCGACATGAGCTTGTGTTTCGGCGGACGCCACCGCCTGCTTCAGGGATAACTATTCCATCACAAACAGTTATGGAATCCAATCTTAATGTCTGTATACGAAGTCACCAATCCGCTTCAAAATTGACCTCTAGATTCATAACAAAAAGCGATGGCAAAAAAGCTCATGCGGGGTTTTTGAGTGTTTTTTAATTGGTATTTGGAAATGTAAGAAAAATGATTTTTGAGCCGGCAAATGAATGAGACTGCGGGTGTTCGTTACTGATACTGCTTGTGGCCCATTGCGAGGCGAGAGGCGGTGGATGTATGACCAGCTACACTGGTTACTTCTGATGCCATCTCCACTTTAATGCTCTATAATTGGTTTTTGAAGACATATAGGGGCGGATTTTAAGAGCCCTACTCGCGTAAATCCGCCCAGATTTACGCGAGCAGGGCCCTGCGCGCCGGTAGGCCTATTTTACATAGGCCTACCGGCGCGCGCAGAGCCCCGGGACTCGCGTAAGTCCCGGGATTTTCCGAGGGGGGCGTGTCAGGGGTGGGCCCGATCCGCGCAGCGTTTTCGGGGCGGGACGTAGCATTTCGGGGGCGGGTCCGGGGGCGTGGTTACGGCCCGGGGTGGTCCGGGGGCGTGGCCGCGCCCTCCGGACCCACTCCCAGGTCGCATCCCGGTGCGCTAGCGGCCCACTGGCGCACGGGGATTTACGTCTCCCTCTGGGAGGCGTAAATCCCCCGACAAAGGTAAGGGGGAGGGTTTAGACAGGGCCGGGGGGGTGGGTTAGGTAGGGGAAGGGAGGGGAAGGTGAGGGGAGGGCAAAAGAAAGTTCCCTCTGAGGCCGCTCCGATTTCGGAGTGGCCTCGGAGGGAACGGAGGTAGGCTGCGCGGCTCGGCGCGCGCCGGCTATACGGAATCGGTAGCCTTGCGCACGCCGATCCAGGATTTTAGCGGATACGTGCGGCTACGCGCGTATCCGCTAAAATCCAGCGTACTTTTGTTTGCGCCTGATGCGCCAACAAAAGTACGCCAAATCGCGCTTTTTGAAAATCTACCCGATAAGATTTTGGTTTTTGTGCTCTTTTTCTTTTCTTTGGATTATATTGAAGGGCTATCTGCTTGTTGTTGTTTGCAAGAAAAACTGAAACATTTTTTTTGTAGATTTCCTTTAGAACCATTCAAACGAAGCCAGCAAATTAAGCAGGTCATACACAGAAATCTGATTAGCAAGTAAATGAGATTCAGCAGAGGCTTATATTAAAACCTCAATTTCCTCTCAGAGAACCAACATTTTTCAATCAGCTCTGCAAACCTGAACCCAAGTGCAAGACTGCAAAGGCACAACGTGTTAGGAGAGAGGGAGTAAGACAGATACGGGGCAGAAAGAAACAGAAAGTAAAGCAGAGAGACAAAGGAAAGCCAGAGACGAACAGTGACATGGAGAACGAAAGGAGTAGATAGGATTGAATTTATTTATTTAATGGCTTTTATATACCGACGAACGTTGGGAACATCTCATCGGTTTACAAAGAACAAAATTAGCAACAGGCTTTACAGGTAATGCATGAATAAAGGAGGAACAAACTTTACAGGTCACAAATAACTAAGGAGGAACAAAATTATCAATAGACTTTACAGGGAAAACTTAAATAAACTTGGTGGAGCAATAAATTCTTAAACGTTGAGGAGGCATATATACACAGGATTGCATGTAGGATATAGAGATAATGCTTATATATAAGTGATGTACAGGGATAAGATCGTAAGAGACAGGGGTAGTAGTGGAGAGAAATATACAAAGTGGTGATAGAGTGCGGGCGGTTAGGTGTAGGAGTGCTTGAAGAACCAAGTCTTGAGGTTTTGCCTGAATATTTTTGGGCAGGTTTCCTGGCGGAGAGAGGTTGGTAGTTTGTTCCAGAGGAAAGGACCTGCTAGGGAGAGGGCCCTTTCATTTGTGGCACGAAGCTTAGTAAGCTTGGGTGAGGGGGTATGTAGTGTGGCCAGGTATTGTTTTCTAGTGGGTCTATTATTGTTGTGAAAGGTGAAATGCTCTTTAAACCAGTGCATGTTCTGGTTGTGAAGGAATTTGTGAATTAGAGTGAGAGCTTTGAAGGTAATTCAAAGAAAACACACATACTCAATGACTTCCTATCCGCCTCTAAACCAGATATCTGTGCCATCACAGAAACTTGGTTAAAACCAACTGACACAACTCTAATCAACCAGCTTCCCACCCAGACCTATGACATACTGTCCATACCCAGATGCAAAAAAAGAGGAGGAGGCCTCCTCTTAGCAACAAAAAAATCACTAGGTCTGACATTGCAGACATCCAATACCATAGCCAATATGGAATTCGCTTTATTCAACTCTAAACATCTGACCATCGCCCTAATCTATGCTCCTCCTGGTCTTTTGGAATCAGACCCTTCCCCAATCATAGAACTTACAGCAAAACACTTAAACTCAGGAAAACCGGCCATCTTGATGGGAGACTTCAACCTCCACGTGGATGTCCAACCTCAGTCCTCCAACTGCAAAACCCCTCTCTCCTCCCTCTACCATATGGGTTTCAGACAAATTGTGACAGAACCTACCCACAAAGCTGGTCACACCTTAGACCTGATCTTTATAAACGAAGGTCTTTCATCCCACTCCACCCCAACCAGCCTTGCGGTACCTTGGACCGACCACCGAGTCATATCATCAATGTTAGAGATCAAGAAGCCTCTTCCCCTAATAACTCAAACAATCAACATATCAGTCAGGAAACAATGCTCAGGAGATCAACTAAGTAAACACCTAGCAAAAGAACTAATAAATCTGGACCTCACTGACGCTAACTCAGCAACCTCATCTTGGCTCAACATCACCTACAAGGTGGCAGATCAAGTGTGTCCCTTGACAACAAAGTCCATCAACCTGGATAAAGACAACAGGAAACCTTGGTTTACCACAGAGTTGAAGTCCCGTAAACACGAGCTTAGAAACAAAGAAAGCCAATGGCGTCAAAGCCCATCTACGACAACCCTCCTCAACTACAAGTCATGCCTCAATACCTACAGAAACGAAATCAACAAAACAAAAAGAGAATTTTTCTCCAAAAAGATACACCATTTCTCATTTGATTCAAGAGCCCTCTTCTCTTATGTTTCAGCCCTCACTAAACCCCCCGGACCAAACATCCCAGACGACCAAGCTCAAAAAAAAGCCAGTGAACTTGCCGACTTTTTCGACAACAAAATCACAGCACTCGTAGCCCCCCTCAAAGGACTAACGCCATTCACAAGCCTCGCAAACAACCACAACCAGCAATCAACTACATCAACCGCTTTTCAACCCATCACACACACAGCTGTCCTTGAATCTCTTGAACCCACGTCCACCTTAGAAATAGCGAATATCCTAAAGAAGATAAAACCGTCCTCTCACCCCTTAGACCATATACCATCAAACCTGCTGAGTTCAATCTATGACATCATTGCCAAGCCAGTTGCCAATATCATTAACTGCTCCCTCGCCCAAGGCCAAGTTCCGGACCAACTCAAGTCAGCACTGCTCAAACCTCTCCTCAAAAAACCCAACCTTCCCACCACAGATCCGGCCAACTACAGACCTATAGCTAACCTCCCCATGCTAGCTAAAATTATGGAGAAAGTTGTCAACAGACAACTTGCTGAATTCCTTGAAGAGAACAATATCCTCACCAATAATCAATATGGATTCCGAAAGAAAAAAAGCACCGAATCCTTATTAGCCACACTAGCGGACACCATCATCTTCAATCTCGAAAAAGGCCAACCTTGTCTCCTCGCGCTCCTGGATCTTTCCTCAGCTTTCGACACCGTGAACCACCCTAACCTACTACAACAACTGACATATATCGGCATCACTGGAGCAGCTTTTAACTGGTTTAAATCCTTCTTAGAGAACAGATCATACAAAGTTAAGATAAACAATAAGGAATCTCACCCCATCCAAGCCAAGATGGGGGTACCACAAGGATCATCACTCTCCCCCACCCTCTTCAACATCTACCTTCTCCCACTCTGTCATCTGCTTACTAACCTCAAACTCACCCATTTCCTATACGCAGATGACATACAAATTCTCATACCTATCACAGAGACCATACACAAAACCATGGATCATTGGAAAAAATGCCTCTCATCCATCAACGATCTTCTAACCAGCCTCAACCTCGTTCTAAACACCAAAAAAACGGAAATCCTCATAATAGCACCAGATAAATCTGCCCCGCCAACATCCAGCAACCCTCCAGACGCCTCAGGATACTCCACAGCACCTCAAGTCAGAGATCTGGGAGTACTACTAGACAACAGACTCAGCCTCAACAAATTCATAAATAACACCACAAAAGAATGCTTCTTTAAATTACAAGTGCTGAAGAAACTAAAGCCCCTTCTACTCTATAGGGACTTCCGCACAGTACTCCAGGCCATCATTCTCACTAAAGTAGATTACTGTAATTCACTCCTGCAAGGCCTTCCAGCATACACTACCAAACCACTCCAGATGGTACTGAATGCCACTGCAAGAATACTTACCAATGCCAAAAAAAGGGACCATATCACCCCGATCTTCCAGCATCTCCACTGGCTTCCCATCAAATATAGGATTCAGTTCAAGACCTGCATGATGATTCACAAGGCCCTTCACAACATCTCCCCACTCAACCTAACTTTCCAGCTTCAACTACACTCTTCTAACAAACCAACCAGAACGGCATACCAGAATAGAATGATCACACAACCTGCAAAATCTACCCTGAGAAAACGTGCTCTATCCACAGCGGGCCCGTCTCTCTGGAACTCACTACCACCAGACCTCCGTCTTGAACCATGCCACATTACTTTCAAGGCGAAACTCAAAACTTGGCTATTCCATCAAGCTTTCCCAGAGAGCTAATAGCAATAAGAACAAACATCCAGCCTTGCCTTGCAGCAATGTAATGTTCATCTTGCTTCAGTTACATGTACCAAGTTATTTCCTAAGTTTATTTCAGTTGTTTTAAATTAGATTGTACTTTATTATAGTTTATTCGATATGTTCCATGTTCCATTTATGTTCCATGTAAACCGCCTTCCCGGCGATAGTTTTCTCTGTTAATTGTGAACCGGAGTGATATGTATTGTATACAGGAACTTCCGGTATATAAAAACCTAAAAATAAATAAATAAATAAATTCTCGATGCTACGGGTAACCAATGCAGATGTTTGAGTACTGGGGTTAAGACAGATACGGGGCAGAAAGAAACAGAAAGTAAAGCAGAGAGACAAAGGAAAGCCAGAGACGAACAGTGACATGGAGAAAGAAAGGAGTAGATAGGATTGAATGATAGAGAAGGGAAAGAAAGTATCAGACAGAAAATGGGTCGAGAGAGAGAAGAACGCAACAAGACTCTATGGCAGAGCTTTCCAAACTGTGTGTCGGGACACGTTAGTGTGTCGCCTGCAGTGTGCAGGTGTGTTGCGCAAACGTAGCACATTAAAACCCGGTCCACATAGCCACTCCTCTCCAGGTCACGCGCAGGTGATGGCACGTGATGCCGCGCCGTCAAATCCAACGCAAGTTTGGGTTTTTTTTACTAGCAATTCGCTTTTTTTTTTTTCATTTCACGGGTTGCTTATTATTGGGCGATTTTTGCTGTCAATCACGTTTTTTTGGGCTTGGTGGGTAGGACTTTAGACCAGCTGTCCCTGTCATTGGCTGCTGCTGCTGATGAGTATTGCAAGCAACAGTGTCTGGTGATCATGGAAGGTGTTATGCACCACGGCAGGCTTGAACCCTGAAGGGAGTGAAGCACTGAACTGGCAACAATCAAAAAGAAGAGGTACATGAGTGTGGGAGCCAGACATGTGCTGGGGGGGGGGGGGAGATATGAGTGTGTGGGGGACAGAAACGTACTTGGGGGGGGGGGGGGGGAGAGAGATGAGTGTGTAGGGGACAGACATTGTTACTCCTAAATTATAACAATAACATTAATCTTGGAAAATTATATATTTTTAATATAAATGAAAGGTTTTCATGAGATAGGTTGTGTTGTGAAACATTTTATTTATGTATATATTTAAGGAAACATACATACATTGTCAAAATATGTTTCGTTTGTTTAACCTTTAACTTCTGGTTTGCTAGTAGACTGAATTACTGTGTCTTGAAATTATGTTTGTCTAAAAAGTGTGTCACCAACATGAAAAGTTTGGAAAGCTCTGCTCTATGGAGACAGAGGAAGGAAAACGCCTGTTAGTTCTTGTACAGAAATACCCCAGACTTTTTAATGCAGAATCTGCCATTATTAAATACGCTCACAGTTGTAAGAGTCTTGGCTCTGGCATCCTTCAGGTGCTAGGATTACACAGACCTCAGCGCATGGCCCGCACGCGGAGGACCCATCTCACACTCACCTCATGTCTCTGTGTCAGGGGGAGGTTGGAGGGACCCAGTGTCCGGATGGAGCTGATGATTTTCTTCAGCTGAGGGTCACTGAAATTTTGCCAGATGGGGTCAAAGAGTTCCTTGGCTTTCTGGCCCCACACCTCTGCATACTCCTGCTCCTCTAGAGATGCATTGATCTGAAAGAAGGAGGAGTCGTCACTGAAGGAGGACTGTTTGACCTCAGGACTGCCCAAAGCAGATTGTGATTAGTAAAACACCCCAGAGAGCCAGCGAGCAATGCTGCAGGCATCCAAGCTGTGCAGTTATCAGTTTAATCATTTTCACTTTTCGCACATCTTATTAGTGCCTTCAGCCTAGAGCAGTTAGATGGTAACTTTAGAACAAGCGCGCGGGTGCCCATGGACATGCGAGCGAACAATCTGCTGGATTTTTAAATCCTGCGCACAGTTGCGTGTGTATGTGTGCTCCTAATTTTAAGCCATTACTCGAGCAAACTTACTTCCCACATCTTCCTTAGGACTTTGTCGTCTCTAACACACGCAGGTAAGCAGATTTTAAACCATGCTCGCGTGAAGGACATTCCCAGTTTTACCACTTAGTCCACCAGTTTGCCCAGTCTGTCTCGAGGTCATCCAGACCCCTCTGGTTCTTCAGCCTACACTCCCCCTAGTTGACCCAGACCCTTCACCCTGTCGATTTAGGCCTAAATAGAGATTTATGCAGACTTACATCTTATCAAGCACGGAAGTAAACATGTGTGGCCCAATAGCCTGCCGCGTACTGCAGCCACCGGATTTAAAATACGGATTTATGCACCTAACTCTTGGACCCGCCCTGGAGCGCCTCGGACATGCCCCAACTTCACTTCTTTGTATTTTTAGCTCACGCACATGCATATAAACACATAATTTGCGGCTTTTAAAATACACGTTGCTCACATGTGGCCTATATATTCGTGTATATGGGCCTTTTAACATGAGCAATGCTATTAAAATTCACTCCTTAGTGAGCAGCAGGGTAAGTGGCATCAGCTGAGGCCCTCTGATCCTGCCCATTGGTCATTAACTGCCCCTCCCCCCCCCCCCCCCAAAATACAGTCGTCTCTGTTTGTGAATGCTGTCTCCCCATAATAGAAATGTATTTATTTAAAAGTGTTTATGACCTGCAGTAATCCAGCATTCAAAGTGGGGAACAGCACTACATTCATAAAATGATATAAAAACAAACTAATGCTGCCATCCAAGCAGATCAGTTCTTGAGCACAGCTGGGTGGAGAATCAAAAATGTACAAAAATATAATATAATGGTTTAAAATACAATTATATTTAGTGCTACTTGAATTAAGATGTGTCACATGGTGACCACTAGTCCTTGCTGCCCCTTTCATTGGGCCAATCAGAATGCAAGATTTCCCTCCCTATGTTACTCACATCATGTGCTGCCCCCCCCCCCCCCCCCTCTTCCTTGGGTGAACGCGTGGCTGTGGCTAGCCGCTTCCGACGCATGTTGCCCTGTTCCGGGACTCCACATGGCGGCGGGGACGCAGCCGACCGCCATGTTTCCTCTGGGCCTTCCTAGGAGCGTGCACTACTTGGCCCTCTTTTAAGGATGCTAGGGTGGGAACCTCAGGGGCGTCTCCTCCTGCTGACATCACTAGCCCTGGACTCTTAAGCACCACTGGGGCCTGGCTCTAATCGACTTGGCAACGAGTTCCTTCATTGCTGATTCCTGCTGCTCTCTCCTCGGACTGTGGTTCCCGTATCCTGCACTTCCTAGCATGAGACACTCTTTGGGTACTCGCTCCTCAGGGGCTCACTCCTGTCTCTGGCTATCTGCTCCTCGGAAGGCCCTGTGCCTCGGAAGCCTTGCCTGCCAACTTCCCCGCTCCTCGGGTTCATTTCTTGGAGACTCAGCGTTGGTGTATCCCTCTCTGCGGGCGGAGAGTGCTTCTTGGAGACTCAGCGTTGGTGTACCCCTCTCTGCGGGCGGAGAGTGCTTCTTGGAGACTCAGCGTTGGTGTACCCCTCTCTGCGGGCGGTGTACCCCTCTGTGCCGCGCTCCCCCACTCCTCGGGGCAACGCCTGGTGATGTTCAGTGACTGTGCCACGCTTCCCCGCTTCTCGAGGCAGTGCCCTGCTTCACTTCAGAGACTGTGCTCACACTTCCCTGCTCCTCTGTGTAGCGTCTACGTGCATTGCCAGAGACCCCTTGGGCTTCCCCACTCCTCGGGTAAGCCTACGTCATTTCTCCCGTGCTGACTCACCACGTGGCGCTGCCCCTTGGGGTTGTTCCCTCAGCACTCCACCACAGGGAGTCTCTACTCTGGCATTTGCATCCACACCCCAGTGTCTCTCTCTCTCTCTCTCTCTCTGTACTCCCTGGGCTGTGTCATCTGCCGCTACAGACCTCGCCTCCTGATGGTGAGGCCCAGTAGGGCTCCTCCCCATGGGTGGTATCAACTCTCACCTCGGGCCAAGGGTCCACTAACTCATGGATCCTAACACCCTATGCTGGATACTAATCAAAACTGTTTGGTACAGCTAGAATCGAAATTGCAACTCTTTGGAGAAAAAAGCAGGCACCTGTAATGAACAAAGTTTTACTAATGTTGGTTAGAGTGAGTACAATGAATAAACTGACAGCCACTAAACGACACAACTTGTAGAAGTTCTACCATATCTGGAATCCTTACTTACTTAAACAAGCTAATCTATAACTATGCACTCAGGCACCAGACAAGGGGTAATATGATCTTATCCTTCCCCACCCAGCACCCTACACTGTTTAGCTATAAGCTGCACTGTTGACAAATCATTTATGTTTGATACTGTTAGTTTCCTTTCTCTATTGACATTGAGAGCAAAGGGTTCTACCTTGTATAAACTGAACTGACTTCTTTTACTTTCTGTTTGTTGGAGTGCCTTCATACTTTGTTGTTTGGAAGTCAATAAAAAGATAATTATAAAAAAAAAAATATATATATATTTTACTTTATTAGTTTTAAATGTCCCCTGGTCTTTGTACTTTTTGAAAGAGTAAACAACTGATTAATGTTTACTCGTTCCATTCCACTCATTATTTTATAGACCTCTATTATAACTCCCCTTAGCTTCTCCAAGCTGAAGAGTCCTAACCTCTTTAGCCTTTCTTCATAGAGGAATTGTTCCATCCCCTTTATCATCTTCATCACCCTTCCCTTTTCTAATTCTGCTATATCTTTCTGGAGAAGTGGTGACCAGAACTGCACACAATACTCAAGATGAGGTCGCACCATTGAATGACACAGAGGCGTTATGATATTCTCTGTTTTATTCTCCATTCCAATGTTAAATAGTCACGTGAGGCTACTGCATCCATAGCAGCCTGTTCACCAGCCTTCTGGGTCTGGACTATTTATTCATGATTTCTCCAAATTGCATTTACTAGCCACTATTAATAAATAAGTTAATTAATTAATTTATGAAATTCTTATAACCTGCATATTCCAGAACAGTTCACAGTGGCCTAATTAAATGTTAAAAATACAACTTAAAAAACATACAAAGAGATCAGCAAAGAACAAGAAAAGCCATAGCAAAGAAAGAAAGAGGAAAACCTCTCCTCGCAGAAGGGCACATGAGCTTGGGGCCACCTGCAAAGTCCCTGTCCTTCAAAGTCTCTCTAGCCCATGCAATGATCCCACTTTGCAGGAGGTCTATAAGCCAGCTAAGTACTGTTGACTTCCTTCTTCCACCACACAAATATAATCAAAGCAAATCCTGTGCAGGAAGCTTTGTTTATTCCAGGGGAGTCCAGATTGCAGGAAAGCAGAGGCAGCCAGGACCTGTGGTGTGGACATGGGAGTGGAGGGAGAGCTGTGTAAACAAGCTGGATAAAATATTTAATTTAAGACCTTTCTCCCTTGTTCTAGTCTAAATGACAAACATAGACACATGAGTCAGGGAAAAACAGCCCATCGTTCCCTGGCAGGATTAGAGTTTATACCTTTATTATGCTCAAGCAGAGATTGAGCATAAACTCAACCAAGTAAACAAATGAGCTTTTCTCTGCGCCATTGAGCGAAAGAGAGGGATGACTTTGGGAACTTATCATACATTATTTTATTTGTTCACAAAAGTGAAAGCGCACATAGAAAACTGGGTCACGATTTTGGAAGGGCAGAGTAGGCCTCTAGGTCCTGAAGAATAAAGAACTTGAAGGTGGGGCCTGAGTTGACTTGCAGACATGGTGTTCTACCACGTTCTATTGGTTATTTTTATGTTGGTCCAAGAAAAAAATATCACTAGCTCCAAAGTTTCGAGATTTCGGTTTAAACGTACCCAGCAGTTTTAACACTGAAATGTAAATTAGCAAGGTCCAACATGTCAACATTCTATAAATATTACACTCCTAGGCATCTGGACTTTTATTCAGGAAACACTGTAAAATCCACCTCATGTTCAAAACTCTAGCTCAGTGGTCCCCAAACCTGTCCTGGAGGGCCACCAGCCAGTCGGGTTTTTGGGATATCCTCAATGAATATGCATGAGAGAATTTCTCTCATGCATATTCATTGAGGATATCCCAAAAACCCGACTGGCTGGTGGCCCTCCAGGACAGGTGATGTGAAATTACACAATATCACAAAATAAAGGAAAGAATAACATGGAAAACTCCTGTTAAACTGAATTGCCACTCAGTATGCAATTGTGAAATGTGGTGTGATACATTCCCAGCTAAACAACTTCTCAGTGTAAAGTTATTTTTAGTACTTTTCAATTCCTGTTAAAAAAAAAAAAAAGTGCTTATGGGCTGGTTCAATCCAGTTGTCTGTCTGTCTGTCCAACTGGAGATGCATTGATTTTCGAGAAAATGTATCGATTAGGTCCACATTTAGGGGTGGGAGGAGGAAGGTGGAGCATGGACTTGTCACACCGCCCTATTGAAATGACCTTGTTCTGAGAGGGTAGAAGATTCATGCACAAGCATAGTTTTCACATCCTCCGTTGCTGCTCTGGTGTGGGGCTTGGTGAATTCCCTCCCAGCTGGCGTGGAAGCCAGAAGCAAAAACTCTATTTTCTTTCAAAAGGTGACCTTTTGACCTTTCCATGCCACTTTTGACCAGCATACGTTGTCTGGGTTGGGCAGGTCCACAAGCTTGCAAACCCAGTGAGCCAAAGCCCTCAACACAGCCAGTTCCCAGCTCTCATCTGTTGTTTGATAGACTTCATCTGTGACAAGGCTAACTACACCATACTGCATACGCTGCCTCATCCACAGTCTGGAGGGCTCCAGAAATTTTATAAAAATAATAAGGTACTGTCCAGCCACTTCATACATCAAACACTTACTTCCTGTTTTCTTTCCTACCAACTGGAGGCCTTCTTTTAATGCTTTGATGGATTGTTTTTTGTATTTATTTTGTAAATGCAGCTGCTGACCACTCAAGCCAGCCTCTCGCATACACCTCCGGTGTGAATTTTGTTATTTTCTGCTCTTAAGTGCCCTACTGGGTGCCATGAAGAGAACAATTGCTTTGGGGGCTATACAGAAAAATCCAATTTACTTTTAGTAGCAGGAAGATCTGGCAGCTCTACAATGAAATATGATCTTCTTTCCAGCATCAGCTGCGCTTTGGGGTTTGTTAATTTCATAGGCCCAGGTTGGAGATGACTTTATCGCCTCGGTCAGTCCTTATAAAGAGAGAATGCAGGCTTGAGCTACTCTTTATAACTCCAAACGTTGGAGGCCCTTCCTATTAACCTTTACCTTATAATTCTGACAGATCTTGAGCTGTGGTTCCTGATTTGGAAATGTGTGGATTTCTTTATAAACATTCTGTACCTCATGCTACCCAGATTGAACAACAGTTTCATGTACGTTCAGCAAACTTCAATATTTTTACTTTGAAGTGATGGCGTTATATTGCAGTAAATTACTTTTGTCATCACTGCTCACATTCCTGACATCTCACCATGCAATGGAGTCTCAGTTCTTCCTCCCATCACTGACCTCGCACTACGATCAAGCAAGGTTTAATGATCTTATTATCAGAGCTCTAATTTCTTGCATCATAATGAATCTAGGAACTCATCTATGGTGACTCTCATCAGGCCCTTATGCAAACATCCCAATGATACATGTAGGAAGTACTGCAGAAAATAAACTGAGGCCCAGTAGTTTAGTGGAATTACTGCCATGCCGAAAGACAGGGGCGGATTCTCGATGACGACCGGCCCGGGGATTCGCTGCCCAGGAGATACCACGTGGTCTGCCGAGCGCAGCTCTGTCACAGCCGCACTCGGCAGACCACGTGACTAGAGTGACCGGCCCACCGGGGGATGCCTGATCCCCCGATAGGGCAATCTGCCCCTGCCGAAAGACATAGGTTAGATTCCTGGGTCAGATCTGTTCCTAGGGCTATAATTCTTTACTGATGTCAATTTTACTATGAATATCTCTGAATGTGTCTGTAACAACAGTCCCCCATCCCGAAAACCCATCCCAATTCAAAGTGTCCCTCTAGAGTGGTGTGTGTGTATGTGTGTGTGTATATATATATATATATATATATATATATATATATATATATATATATATAAAGTGTCAGAGTGACTCTATATACAGAGGTGCGCTCTCTCACTCACTCATATGGGCACACATGCGTTCCTTTTACAATTTACCTGCTTTTATTCTGGTCCTCTCCTCCCTCCCACAAAAATACCGACTATCTTTGCACAAAATGGAAAGAGATCTAGGAAGCTTACGAGAGGATGCCACAGAATTTGAAGGTCTATAAGCAGATATTTTGAAGAATTAAGTTAGTACTACTGGTTTAAGAGCTTGTAGTTGTTGGCATGAAATGGTTAGAAATGTCTCAGTTAGCAGCATCGGACACAGGTGAAATAAATCTAACCCAGGGTTGGCACTAGGCCCTGCCATGAGGAGGAACCTGGGCTTGGTTTACAGCTCAGATCTTCCACTCCTCAGGTCGTCCAGGGCTCAGAATGCTGCAGAAGCAATGACCCTAGCTCCTGGAGTAGGGGCCTGGGTGGGGAGGCAGGGAGTTGTGGACCATCATTAAGGGCGACACCTAGTGGCTGGATTTAGAGCCCATGACACAGGTTCCAAAAAGAGTAACCCCAGCCCTGGTTGCAATTGAGTAGGAGGAACTCCTGGGCTAAATAAATAAATGACTCTAACCCAAGAGTTTGTAGGCAAAAGAAAAGTTACATCAACTTCTTTGCTAAAAGTCATAGCCAGCTCTGGAAGCTTTACCTTCATTCTGAAACCATTTAAATCACAGGTCTTTAGCCTGGGCTGTTCAGAGACTGTCCTGGGACTCAGATAAGCTCAGCTCTGCTCTGAAAGCAATAATCAGAAAGCTGTAATAACACCTTTTGTAGGATAACTGAATAAAATGTCAGCCATCATCTATGGCACAAAAGGATTTTGTGTGTTGTTTTTAATTAATTATACCTGGTGTGGCATTTACAAGGAAAGAACACAATAAAATAATTTGATATGCAACCTTCTTTGAGGGCTTTCTTTTATTATTATTTTTTTGTAATTTAAAGTTTATTGCCCAAACTTCTACAAAAACATTCATAAGCAGAAGTTCAAAGAACCAAGGTCAGCATTTCCAGGTTCCCCAACACACCCTACCATGTTGCGCCTGGAGGTGGACCCTTGTTCTGGAGCAGTGTTGATAGGCTCCCTGGTCGGACCCAGGAAGCACCTGCCACCAGGAGGCGGAGCACAGGAGGAGACAGAGGCTAGCTGCAGCTTCACCACTGGAAGCTCCCCCCGGGTGGAGCCCTTGGGGACCCGGGCCGCTTGGACTTAGGTGGGTCTCCCAGAAAGGAAGTTCAATGGTGTGCCCACCAGGATCGAGGGTGCTCGGTCAACGTCGCAGCTGGAGTTCTGGAGGACCAGAGAAGGCCAGAACAGTGTCTGAGATGACAAGGCTAGGAGCAGGGCCAGAATCAAGGAGGAACGGTCAGTAATAGCAGAGGTCAAGTTCCAAAGGTCAGACGTGGTCGAGTAGACAGGCAGAGGTCAGTATCCGGGCAGTGCTCAGCATAGTCACAAACAGGCAGAGGTCAGTACCAGAGAGTCAGTCCAAGAGGTACTACCTGGGGGAACGTAGGAATAGGAGGATGCTGGAACAGGTCTGGAACAGGCGATGAGACTCGGAGGCAAACTAGTACACACACGGTGTCGACCCGTTTGCCAAGGCAAGAAAATGCAGGCAGGCAATCCCTCTTGTCCTGCGTTCAATCAGGGCGCGCCGCGGGGCTTGGACCCGCCCCTTGCCCTACAAGGGACCGAGCGGTCGGCGCGCACACCTAGGGGCAGAGCCGATGCCACGGAGGACGCCGAGCCCTGCCGTGAGGCCTGGTGCGCTGAGGAAGGCCTGGCAACCGCCGCCGCGGGACGCCAAGGCCTGGAGGAGCTTGCGGCTGCTGCTGGAGAGGCCGACCCGGGACCTGCAGAGGAGTTGGAGAGGTGAGCAGGCCTGGGCGCGGGCCGAGCGCGGACGGGGCACACAACATATCACTCCTCAAACCTCCCGACCCCATCTCATATACAGAACAATGACATCAACAATAGTAGTAGATTATGTTGGAATCTATCTAAATAATAATCCACAATCCAAATAGCGTATATTATTTGAATCATGTAACCGAAACTTTATTGGCACCTACTAGCTAATTTATAATCCTAACCAGACTTATTTATGTGCCTATCTGTAAACCGTTGTGATGGTGTACTACTAAACGAGGGTATAGAAAAGGTTTTAAATAAATAAAGGAATAAATAATGACAAGAATTGAGTGAAGAAATGGATAAAATAACATAAAAATAAAGAGATCAAGGCTGATACACTTGAGTCCATGATATGTAAGGTTGCCAAATATTATTAAACTTTTTCAAAATGTCCTGTCTTATAGCTTTAAGTTGACTCATATTAAAAAAAATCATAAGTAGTCCCTTTCCCACCATTTCCAAACTAGGACAGTCTTGTTGTTTCCAGCACTTTGAGAGCTTTCTAACATCATCCATATAGAGCTGACAGAAGCATATGCAAGACAACCCGATGTCATTTTTAAAACTAAATATTTCAGCTTTTCTCTTCTCAATCTATAAAGCAATGACTTTGCAGAAGTGTCATTCTGTGAAATCAGAGTGACTTTCTAAATAGGACGAATGTTTCTTTTGACAAACACCTTCTATAAAATTACAGTGATTTTGAAGAGAAGTTTTTCTGCCACACATCTTTTAAATAAAATATTGTATAAGGAGAGGAAAAAAGATATAATATTGCCCTGGTGTAGGTCACTAGTGAGGCACCACCTTGATACTGTGTTCAGTTCTGGAAGGCCGTACCTTTTGTAAGGACATTGAGAGGATGAACATGGTGGTTCAGAGAAGGACTACTAAAATGATTCAAGGCCTGCAAAACAAAGTCTACACAGAGATGGTTAAGGAACTCACAATGTACTTGCTGGAAAGGATGGAGAGTGAGGGAATGGTAGAAACACTGAAACATCCGGAAAGGTTCCATGAATTACCAGAAGGTGGTATTTTCTATAGAAAAGAAGCAAGTCATAATGTGGAGGGATGGAAGCTCAATAGAAATGTAAGGGAATCCTTCTATACTGCGAGGGGTGGCTGTTAGAAGTAGACACCCCCCAAAAAATGGCAGGATTCAAGCATTCAGTGGATGGTAAGAGTGGATTGAATAGGGTCACTGATGACACTCATTAAGTAGTGGATGAGCCAGGTGCACCTCAGCTGTATATTGTAATGGCACATACTAGAAATAATACACAAAAGGAACAACAAATCCAAAAATCCCCAAGAAAACATAAGAAATCAGATGGAGTAGAATCAGGTGCTCTTGGAAAAAACTGGCAAGTTCCCATTTGCCACATAAAAAAAACAAAACAGTACAAAATCCCCAGGCATACCAATATGTAAAAATGTTCCCTGTTTCTTAACAAGTGTTTTGTACCGGTTTCCTATAAGATAGTTTCCAGAAAAAATGAGTGGCTTTATAGAAGTTTAGTGTTCCTGCCATAAGAACATAAGAAATTGCCATGCTGGGTCAGACCAAGGGTCCATCAAGCCCAGCATCCTGTTTCCAACAGTGGCCAAAACCAGGCCACAAGAACCTGGCAAGTATCCAAACATTAAGATAGATCACAAGCTACTATTGCTTATTAATTACCATCAATCAGTTTATGGATTTATCCTCTAGGAACTTATTCAAACCTTTTTTAAACCCAACTACACTAACTGCTGTAACCACATCCTCTGGCAATGAATTCCAGAGCTTAACTATGCTCTGAGTGAAAAAGATTTTTCTCCGATTTGTTTTAAATGAGCTCCTTGCTAACTTCATGGAGTGCCCCCTGGTCCTTCTAACATCTGAGAGAGTAAATAACTGATTTACATTAACTTGTTCAAATTCTTTCATGATTTTGTAGACCTCTATCATATTCCCTCTGTCGTCTCTTCTCCAAGCTGAACAGCCCTTTAGTCTTTCCTCATAGGGGAGCTGGTTCCATGCCCCTTATCATTTTGGTCACCCTTCTCTGCACTTTCTCCAGTGCAGCTATATCCTTTTTAAGATGCGGTGACCAGAACTGCACACAGTGTTCAAGGTGCGGTCTCACCATGGAGCGATACAGAGGCATTATGACATCCTCCATTTTATTTTCCATTCCCTTCCTAATAATTCCTAACATTCTGTTTGCTTTTTTTATCGTCACAGCACACTGGGCCGACAATTTCAATGTGTTATCCACTATGACACCTAGATCTCTTTCCTGGGTGGTAACTGCTAAGATAGAACCTAACATTCGGGCCGATACAGTAAAGTCCGCAGGAGAGCGATTCACTATTCAAATTACGCCTGGCGGTAAAAACAGGCAAAAGGAGACGCTAGGGACACTAGCGCTTCCCTAGCGCCTCCTTTTGGACCGGAGCAGCGGCTGTCAGTGGGTTTGACAGCCGCTGCTCAATTTTGCTGGCATCGGTTCTTGAGCCCGCTGACAGCCACGGGCTCGGAAACCGGACGCCGGCAAAATTGAGCGTCCGGTTTTCGACCCGAGAGCCGCGGGCCGAATTCAAATTATTATTTTTTTTTTTTACTTTTGGAAACTTTCGGGACCTCCGACTTAATATCGCCATGATATTAAGTTGGAGGGTGCACAGAAAAGCAGTTTTTACTGCTTTTCTGTGCACTTTCCCGGTGCCCAAATAAATTAGCGCCTACCTTTGGGTAGGCACTAATTTCTGAAAGCAAAATGTGCGGCTTGGCTGCACATTTTGTTTTCTGAATCGCATGGGAATACCTAATAGGGCCATCAACATGCATTTGCATGTTGCGGGCACTATTAGCTTCAGGGGGTTGGATGCCGTTTTTGGCCCCTTACTGAATAAGGAGTAACGCTAGCGCGTCGAAAACACGGGTCCAATAGAGGGTTAACAGTGCGCTCTGTCGGAGCGCACTGTACTGTATCGGCCCGACAGTGTAACTACAGCAAGGGTTATTTTTCCCTATATGCATCACTGTGCACTTGTCCTTGTTAAATTTCATCTGCCATTTGGAAGTCTAATCTTCAGGTCTCGCAAGGTCCTCCTGCAATTCATCACAATCCGCTTGAGATTTAACTACTCTGCAGAATTTTGTGTCATCCGAAATTTTGATCACCTCACTCATTGTACCCCTTTCCAGATCATTTATAAATATATTAAAAAGCACCGGTCCAAGTACAGATCCCTGAAGCATTCCACTGTTTACCTTTTTACAATGTGAAAATTGACCATTTAATCCTACTCTCTGTTTCCTGTCTTTTAACCAACTTGCAATCCACAAAAGGACATCACCTTCTATCCCATGACTTTTTAGTTTTCTTAGAAGTCTCTCATGAGGGACTCTGTCGAACATCTTCTGAAAATTCAAATACACCACATCTACTGGTTCACCTTTGTCCACATGTTTATTCACCCCTTCAGAAACATGTTGGAGATTTGTGAGGCAAGACTTCCCTTGGGTAAATCCATGCTGGCTGTGTCCCATCAAACCATGTCTATCTAAATGTTTTGTGATTTTATTCTTTATAACAGTTTCCATTATTTTTCCCAGCACTGAAGTCAGGCTCACTGGTCTATAGTTTCTCGGATCACCTCTGGATCCCTTTTTAAATATAGGGGTTACATTGGCCATCTTCCAATCTTCAGGTACATCGGATGATTTTAATGATAGTTTACAAATTTTTACTATTAGGTCTGAAATTGCACTTTTTAGTTCTTTCAGAACCCTGGGGTATATACCATCCACTCCAAGTGATTTACTACTCTTCAGTCTGTCAATCAGTCCTACCACATCTTCTAGGTTCACTGTGATTTGGTTCAGTTCATATGACTTATACCCATGAAAACCTTCTCCAGTACGGGCACCTCCCCAACATCCTCTTCAGTAAACACCGAAGCAAAGAAATCGTTTAATCTTCTATGATGGCCTTATCTTCTCTAAGTGCCCCTTTAACCCCTCAATCATCTAATGGTCCAACTGACTCCATCACAGGCTTTCTGCTTTGGATATATTTTTAAAAGCTTTTACTGTGAGTTTTTGCCTCTACGGCCAACTTTTTTTCAAATTCTCTCTTAGCCTGTCTTATCAGTGTCTTACATTTAACTTGCCAATGCTTATGCTTTATCCTATTTTCTTCTAATGGATCCTTCTTCCAATTTTTGAATGAAGATCTTTTGGCTAAAATAGCCTCTTTCACCTCCCCTTTTAACCATGCTGGTAATCGTTTTGCCTTCCTTCCACCTTTCTTAATGCATGGAATAGTAGTAGCTTTGTAGTAAGGGCCACTACCCCTTTAGAGTCTTTTCCAAGCTCATGGTAAAATCCCTGTGCTCAGCACTGTTGATATTGCTATGTAAATGGTCGTTTCCTCACCATGTGGCAAGGATTTTCCATTGATAAGCAGGGCTGAATTAGCCATTACATGTGGGCTGACATCATCTGGCAGTACCGAATGGACTTATCTCTCCTAACTAGTAGAGCTTTGAGCTCTACTGAGCATGTAGAGAGTTGCCCGGGAGCCTCTTCAATCATCTTTTTTTTAATTAAAATTTTTCAAATTACCAGCTTACAAGACTCACAAATTAACAATGCAAAAATATTCAATGTAATAAAACAACATATAAGTGCCAGTATAAGTAACATTGGATAAACCAGTCTCTTATTTATGTATTTATTTATTTAAAATTCTTGTATACCGACATTCTTGATAAAGATATCAAATCAAATCGGTTTCCATTATAACAGAGCAATCGCTGTTGAGGCGTTACATTACAACAAGGGTGTGTGGTAAAAATAAAATAAATAAAACAGCAAAACAATAATAAACAGGCAATACATTGGAACATTACATTACAACATGGGCGTGTGATAAAAATAGAATATATAAAACAGCAAAACAATAATGAACAGGCAATACATTAGAACATTACATTGGAACATTACATTAGAACGGCATATTAGAATAGAGCGTCTAGTAGACTATCGCTATGAATCTGAGAACCATCCAAAAAGGGCGTAAGAGGGGGATCTAGATATAGTGATAGCAAAATCAGGGAATAAAATATTTAAATTAGCTAATGGGTAAAATGAATGGGAGTTAGCTCGAATAAATAAGTAGGAAGGGTAGGGATGAGTTCGGGTGAGTTATCTTGGTAGAGGATGATATCGAGTGAGTAAAGGGGGGGGACCAGGGAGCGGGTATATCTTCGGGTATATCTTCCAGATATACCAGGTTATGGATTAATTTTAAGATTACAAAGCACTTTTCAGAGAAGAAATAAGGCAAATCAAACTGCAACAGTAAGCATTGCCATTAATGCAGGGGGTGCACTAAATGCCAATATAGAGTATTTAAAACATTTATGATGTTAGTTGAACTACCGTATTTTTTGGACTATAAGGCGCACATAAAAACCTACGATTTTCTCAGAAATCGGAAGTGCGCCTTATAATCCGGTGCGCCTTATATATGAATTCTTCTGCTGCCACTCCTTTTATATTGTCTTTTTTTCTGTTTCTTTTCTCTCCATCTTCTTCCCTCAAACACACAGGTTCTCATTCTCACATGCATTTCTCTCTCTCACACACACACACACACACAGGCTCTCACTGTCACATGCTGTGTCTCATACAATCATTCATACACTCAGTCTCTCACTCCCACATGCTGTGTTGCTCAAGCACAGGCTCTCACTCACCTCTAGGCCTCCTCTTTGCGGGTCGCCGCAGGATGGGCTCTGCAGTGGCCCTGCTACCGAGCCTCTTCTTCTTCTCGGGCCGCTGCGACTTGAGATTCGCGGCGGTCCATAAACGCAAGTGCTGTTCCACTTCTGCACGCGCTGATGCTTCCCCTCCTTCCTGCCCACGCGGCTCCGGCAACGTTTACTTCCGGGGACGCACAGGCAGGAAGGAGGAGGAGCATCAGCGTGTTTAAACGCGATCTTTTTCTTGGCCTTGCCGATCTGCCTGTCACTGCGCCCGGGGGCATTGGGGGGATAATAAAAAAGTACCGTAGTTTTATAGGGCGGTCTGAGCTTTGTTTCATTTAATGCGCTGCGCCTTATAATCCGGTGTGCCTTATAGTCCGAAAAATACGGTAATCAGGTCATTGTGTAAAACAAAGGACTCATTTTTTTGTAGGAAAGGCTCCCAAATCTTAGGAACATTGGAATAAAAGTCCCATAGATGAAAGGTAATGTACTCCATGTCATGGAGGTGAGCCCTTAGGCTGTGACATGGTTGATGCAGCCTAGTAGGCAAACCCTACTAGGCCCATGCAGACAACTGGCAGACATACCCTTACTGGGACTGGAGCTGGGCTTCACCTATACTAGTCCCTTGGGTTCTGGGAGTCAGCAGGTCTTAGGTGAGTGTCCCTTAAGGGGCGGTCTAACAGAGACCAGGTACAGACAGTGGTCAGGGCTGGCAGCAAGAGGCAGGGACCAAGTCCACACCAAGGTTGTGGTGGGCAGCAAGGATCAATGTCAGAGCAGGCAGAAGTACCAGGAGTAGCCAGTGTCCATAGCAGAGGTCAGTACCAGATAGCAGGAAAGAGGGGGGTCCAGATCCATAGCCGAGGTCAGTTCCAAGAACTGGGTCCAAACAGACAGAACAAGGCAGGACGGACACGGAGGATCAAGACAAGATAGACAGGGCAAGGCAACAGAGAGGTGGGAGAGGGCAGGAGCAAAGCAAGGAGGCTCAGAGGCAACAAGGCAAGGCAAGGGCATGGCAAGGAGACATAGCAGAAGAACAAGGCATGAAGTATCAGAACACGCACTGCTGGCTAGGCAGGAGGACCTATTGCTGAGACATGGAGAAGAGTGGGATGGGGGATTAAGTACCTTGCCATGTGATGTCATCAAGAATCGCCTCTACTAGCTTTTCCTGTCACGGGGTCTTAATAGGTTAGTGTGCAGCACATGTGTGTGCCTAGAGGCAATGCCAGCAGAGCCAGCCGTGCCAGCATTTGGCAGCATGCAGGGTGAATGCGACCGGTCACAGGGTCTTCTCATGGCCAGCCAAACATTACGCTCCATTGTGTATAACTCTAGAGAAGATGCAACCATTCCTCCACAGGAGAAGATGGCACAGATCTCCAATGATATGACACATTACATCTACCATGTGACTAGTTAGGCTTGTACCCCCCTTTCTAACAAGATGAAATTCTCCATGTTGAGAGACCAAGAGAATAACTAAAAAGGGTCCAAGGATAGTTTAATCCCTGTAAACAGATAGATCCATGACAAAACGTCTTACCAAAATATCTGTATTATGGGACAGACCTATCAAATGTGGAAAAAGGTTCCTTCCACCCCCCACCCCCATACAATTTCATCAACCGGCATCATCTTCCTAAATACCCATCAGTTTTAATTTGGACGGAGTATAAGATCATTGATATAGAAGTTTGCATCCAGATACCTGGTTAGTAACACAAAAGGAACTGCCCTTTGCTAGCTGACAAAAAATACTCCACATTCCTCTGAAATAGTGTGGGCAAAGTTAGTTTCCCAACTTGCTTTAATTTTCTTTAACGCATCAGCTGTTTTGGATAGCAGCAGGCTATATAGCTTAGAAAGAAGGCCTCTACCCTAATAGGGTGAAAGCACCAATTGTTCAAAAGTGGTAAGCTGCTAACTGCAAGAATTCTTAATAGATGATTGCCACCTATAATAACCCCTGACCTTTAGAGGATATCCAGGGAGATAATAATTGACCTGTTTCTTAGCCCAAGCTACCTCCAGTGTCACTCACTGTTTGTCAGTCAGATTGGTAGACCATCAGATTAAACTTTTTAAACATATTGCCTAATAATATAGCTGAAAGTCAAGGAGACTGAGACTTCTATTATCTTTCAGAATAGATAATGCTCTCCTAGAGACCGTAGGCTTTTTACCATTCCATATAAACCTTGATACCATTGTATTTAAAGCAGAGAAACATGAATTTGGTATTTTTATAGGTAATTATCTAATAAAAAATAATACCCTAGGCAGTACATTCATTTTAACATAAGCTACCTTCCCAATCCATGAGATGATGTAAGGCGACCAAACTGCCAGATCTTGTTTGAGTTGTCTCAAAAGAGAAGCAAAATTCAAAGAATACAAACTCTTCAGATTTCCAGAGATAGGAACTCCTAGATTTCTAGTTGCTCCCTTTGACCATCTAAAAGGATATTTTTGAACAAGGTCCCTTTCACCTCTTTTTGAATTTTGAATTCTAGTATTTCTATTTTAGACACATTAAGCTTATATCCTGAGAATCTAATGAAATCATCAATATATTTTAATACGGCTTGTAAGGACAGTGTTGGCTTTCTAACATACAATAAGATATTGTCTGCATGCAGTGCAGTCTTATGCTCACCCCCTACAGAACCATGAAAACACGAAGAGCAGATTTTAAAAGGTGCGCGTGCTTCCCAGTGCGCACACATGGGCACACCAATTTTATAACTTGCGAGTGCCGGCGCATGCATGTTATAAAATCCCATGGCCGCGCTTACATGTGCGCCGAATTTTATAATCCGCACGCGCTTGTGCGCACAGGGTGGACCAATTTTGTAAGATTAGGAGTGGTGACACAATTGGGCCTCTCCGAATCCCGCCCAGTCCGCACCAATTAAGGAGCGGACTGGGAGGGAACTTCCCTACCCCCTACCCATACTCCCTCCCTCTTCCCCTCTCCTCTCCTCTCCTCTCCTCCCCACCCCTAAACCCTTTCTCCTACCTTTCCTATTTTTTGTTTCATTGCTTACTGCTCCGTCAAAGCAGAAGCAACTTACGCATGCGGGCTGACTGCCGGCGCACACTTCCCTGGCACAGTGGCAAATGGCCATCACCGGCCCTTCTGCGCGTAACAGGAGTTACGTGCGTGGCTGGGCCAGTTTGAAAATGTGTGCAGTGTGCACAAGGCCCAGCCATGCGCATAACCCTCATTTTTTACACACGTGACCAGTTTAAAATTCGGCCGTTAATTAAAGTGCTAGCTCTAATTTTAGCAGCTAAGGGCTCTAGAGCATGGGTGTCCAACTGCAGTCCTCAAGGGCAGCAAACGGATCTGATTTTCAGAGTAACCCTAATGAATATGCATGAGATAAATTTGCATGCACTGCCTCAATCGTATGCAGATCTGTCTCATGCATATTCATTAGAGATATCCTAATAACCAGACCAGTTTGTGACCCTCGAGGACCGGAATTAGACAACCCTGCTCTATAGCAAGGCAAAGAGGAGAGCGGACAACTTTGCTGAGTTCCTCTAAGAGAGTTTGAGGTACAGAGAGAGAGTGAACTACCTAGCTAGATTTAGCTATGATATAGACTGAGGAAACTCACAAGGCAGCACCCATGTGGGAACTCCTGCACATGCTCCATAGAGCTTAAAGCTGTATTAGCTAAGAAAGATTAATCCATTCGGTGGCACTGGTTGTTGTCACCCCACATGTAATGGCTAATTTATCCTGCTATCTACAGAAAACATGGTTTATGATGAGCAAACTTGCTATCCTACATATATTGTCCCAGAGTTTGTGTACATTTTTAGCAAAGTCAGAAGGATTCAGATTTTGCAAATGTAACCATATTGTGTTTTGGGATAGACTGTTTTGTTTAAAGAAGCTGAATGGAAATTGACCGATGTAAACATTTATAGAAACACTGAAGGCCCACCCCCATCTCTTATGTTGCAATTTACAGAGCACAAGATGAAGATGGTTCACCACTAATGCTTCCTGTAAGCTGTGATCATGTGCACCTGCACACAGGAAAACATAGCAGGCAAAGGAAAATAGAATGATGTTTCAAAGAACACTGCACAAATTTGTGCACTACGTTGGACACACGTAGCCCAGAGAAAGTTAGAGTGAACTTTGTTCACCACCCTTCTGTCAAAGAGTTCTTTTTACTGATCCTATTACAGATCCATTTCCCACAGTTCTAACTCAAGATCCATCCTTACAGATCAATTATAGATCTACTCTACATGGATCCAATTACAAATGTTCCAGAAGTGAAAGGCATACCACAGATCTTCTGGGGTCAACAGCATTGCACTGGGAAAGCAAGTGAACTGACTAGATAGGCCTTGTAGTCCTTTATCTGCCATCAGGTTCACTGTAGTGTTACACAATTTAGATCTAATTGAAGCAATCTGAATCAACTCCACCGTCCACAAATCCAACTCGACCTACTCTCACCCAACTGAGGATTTACTCCATGGAAAGACTCTCACCAACCCATTCTCTTCAAGAGAGGGTCTGCTGTGAGGTAGAGAATTCTGAGCCCTTTCCCTCCAACTCCATATCACTGCTTGAGTGCCAGTCTGGGAGATCAGAATTTCTAAATTTGCTTCAGAAAACAATAAGGGGAGTCCAAGAGAATATTTCTGTAAGAACTATTTCACGTGTAATTTAGACAAATTTTCAAAGAAGAAGTACAAGTGTTGCTTCTTTTTGAAAATTAGCAATACATTAGAAGGGTCCACATACATTGCACCTGCTATTTGTCGGGCAGCCAAGTTGGGGGCAAAACAGAGCACTTTGATTTGAAAATCAAATGTACATCCAGACGCACTGCCCTGAACACAAGTCAGAGGATCACCTCTTCCTCCACTGCCTTCATATGTGCCTGCTGAGGAAGCCTGCACATACAGGGCCAGATATTCAGAATTACGTGAGTGCGTAGATTTGTGAGCGCAACCCAGCACGCACCAATCTATGCCCAATTTTATAACTTTCCTTCCGCTCCCCCACACCTTCCCCTCCCTTCCCCTATCTAACCCGCCCCCCAGCCCTACCTAAATCCCCCTCCTACCTTTGTTGTCCTATTTACGCCTGCCTCTGGCAGGCGTATCTTGCGCGTGTCGACCAGCTGCTGGTGTGCGATTCCCCCGGCACTGCTGCCATGCCGGAAGCCTCGGTCCCGCCCCCGGACCGGCACCCCGCCCCTTTTTCAAAGCCCCGGGACATACGCGCGTCCCGGGGCTTGCGCGCATCGTGGAGCCTATGCAAAATAGGCTCGGCGAGCGCAGGAGGAGTTTTAAAGGGTTACGTGCGTAACCCTTTGAAAATCTGCCTCACTGTTAGCCGCTCTCAGAAGGGCATTTTTCAGCTAAGACATTTTAAGTGGCTGCGAAAATTGTCCTGAGAAAGAGAGAGACAAGAAGATGAGAAGAAAGAAAGGAGAAGGAAATAGGAAAGAAAACACAAGAGATGAGCATGAAAAGGCAAGACAAATAACAGAAGAATGGAGTTAAAAGCAGGAGAGGGCAATGGCACAAAATAGTAAAAATGAATGTGAAAGCTAGAACAGAAGAAAACCAGGAAAAAAAGAATTCCCAAATCTTTATTTGATCAAGAGAAACTTCAGGTTCTATTTTTGAGAGGCGCGAGCTTGACAGAAATAGGGCCACCCAGCCACAGTGCTGTGCAGAAGCCCTGGGCTCTGTTTTTGTGCCAGCCAAGGCTCGGGATGCTACGGAGGCAGTGTTCACAACCCCCTGAGGGGAGGGAGTCTCAGCCATCGCTCTGCGGCGATGCCCACAAGCTGGAACTCGAGGGAATTATGATTTGAGGCTATCACTGCAACGGCTGGGCGAGGGAAAGTTTTAAAAGTAAGGAGGTTGCGAATGAAGGCTCATGGTGCTGCAGCCCAGCAGAGGCCCTTTCTGACTGGGCTGGAAGTCCTAAAGAGGAGAAACTGCCAGGTCAAATAAAAATAGGACTAAAGAAGCCAGCCCTGAGGCATAAGGGGAGCGAGCATAGTGCTATCCTCTTTTGCACTATTCCTAGTGCTGAAGACTGCATATTGTTTCTAACAAAGAGCCAGGCGACCTTTGGCAGATAGGAACAAATAAGGAGAAAGCCGTTCAATGAATGATATATCTCCCTAGGACACACAGTGCTGGGGGTATGTATGCATTGCATCTGTTAATATCTACACTCTAAAAGTGCTGATAAGTTAAACACATTCACCTAAGAGCTGTTTTGTTTGGGGTTTTTTTACAGTACAAATAGTTAATTTTCTGCAGTTGATGTAGTTTGACATACACTGTATGGAATAACTGGCTGAGATCAATCACTAAAAGGTAGATTATAAAAAGCCTTGTGTGCAAAAATGGCCACAGCTCCTTGTTGGGAGGGAGAGAGAGAGAG
This sequence comes from Rhinatrema bivittatum, assembly GCF_901001135.1. NCBI lineage: Eukaryota > Metazoa > Chordata > Amphibia > Gymnophiona > Rhinatrematidae > Rhinatrema > Rhinatrema bivittatum. The sequence goes on along the minus strand of NC_042626.1, from coordinate 69,208,954 downwards.
ACTGACTCTTTATAGGGCTCCGTCTGCTACTCTATATATGGACCATTGTAAGGGGGGGCACTTTGATTCAGGGTGAGTTTTTGGGAGGTGAGTTGGGGTTAGGGGGGTGGTGTTACAGACACATTCAGAGGTGTCTATTGTAAAATTGACCTCATTAAAGAATTTCTGACTTTGTAAGGGATGAAAATTATAATAAGAGGAGTTGATTTGTACACTGCAGTCTCTGCTAGCTACACTGTACAAATCAATTCCTTTTCATCACTTATCATTAAATAATGTTTTACTTTATTTCACCCCATATATAATCAGACTGAGCCCTATAAAGTCTCTCTCCCCCCTCCCTCTCTCTCCCCCCCCCTCTCTCTCCCCCCCTCCCTCTCTCTCTCTCTCGCCCCCCCCCCAACTCCTGTGACACACATAAGATATGTGTGTACAGCTGCAGACATAAAGAGTAGCTGATAACCTATGTGCGTAGGTTATAAAGTAGCATGTATTTTTGTGCACAGTGAGACAGACACATGCGTGGATCTTTTAAACTCTACCCTTAATTGTATTTTCCATTGTACTCAACAAAAGGAAACTACCATTTCTTCAGAATGAAAGATATATACAGTGTCTATTTTTCTTTGTAAGCTATCTACTTGTTTCTCTCTCTCTCTCCATTTGTGCTTCTATATCCAGCCCTCCTGGTATTTGTCATTTGCAGTTATTGTAGAAATTACTTTTTTCAGGCTAGAAACTTGCAAGAGTGTGGGAAATGTAGTATTTCATTCACATTATCTTTACATCAATGGGACTTTTTTTTTTAAACTGCAGTTCAATAACAGAAGACTTATACTTATTTATTAAAAGCATATCTTTTGGAATTTTTTAGGATGTAAGCATCTTTTGTGAGTGGAATAGGGGAAAGGAGTTAGCAAAGTTATTTTGGCTTATTTCCTCCCTGACTTGGACTTGATAACAGGATGTTTATGCTTTCAGCAACTTTCAAAACTGTGCACAGAGTGCAAGTATTTTTTGCTTGCAGATTTAACATCAGTTTTCCAAAGTCATCTGACTGGCATGAGGTAGAGCAGAGACCCCCGAGTAAGAGAGACTCCTGTAATGTTACAGAGTGATGGGGGGGGGCCCAGCTGGGGGACAGACCTGGATGGAAGATCGATAGATGCAAGAGCTGCTTTTTTTTTTTTATCCAACCCATGGCAAAGATCAACCCTCTCCCTCTTCAGCAGGAAACCCTTCCCTCCTCCCCAGGTCTCGTGTCTGCGTTCCCCCTCTCCCCCTTAGTCCCTTTCCCAATACTGCCACATGGGCCATGACTCCCACGGAGGAAAACGTTTTGTAGCCGAAGCTATTGTCGGAGGGTTGGGTTGTACGATCCTCGTTTTATGAGGATTATTTCAAATTTAGCTTTTCAGGATTTCATCTCCGGGAGCCTTTCCTGGTTCAATTACAACAAACCTCGTCTGCAGCTTCTCACCCTGTCCCTTCCGTCCGTGCGATTAAAGGCTGGAAGCACAGCGGGCTCCGTGGTCCGGTCTGCAGCCCAGGTCCTGCCATCCTGACCTGCTCTCTCTGGAGGAGAATCCCCTCCTTCCAACCCCCACCGACCCGGGCAGGGTCCCCGAGCGGTGAAGGAGGAGGGGGTGGTGAAAAGCGAGTGAGGGAATCCAGAAAGCAGGTCCTCTTCAGCTTTTACAAAGAATCGGCACAGGAAGACACAATATGACCCGAGGCTCTCCTAGGGCAGAATCTGTTTCTGAACGGGACCTGCGCCCAGTGCCCCCTGCGGGTGCTCCCCTTTCTCTGCCCCCCGCCTCCCAGGACCCCAGGCGCTCCCCGGAAGGCGGTACCTGCTTGAGCTGGTTCTCCGGGCTCAGGTTGGTGTTGTAGTCCCAGCTGGCAGAGACGCTCTTGAAGAGGACCAGCTCGGCCGTGCTGTTGTAGTCGCTGGCGAACATCTGGGCACCGCTCTCGTCCCTGCTGTAGGCGGTGCCAGGCTGGTACGAGGGGTCCAGGGCGAAGGCAGCGGCTGGCAGGAGCAGCAGCAGGAGGGCACAGCCCGGGCACCGCATGGTTTTGCCACTCAAGGGGCTTTTCCCCCACTCCCACCCCCACCTCGCTGCGCCCTGGCAAGAAAACTCCTCTGCGCCTTGCGAGCGCTTTATAAACGGCGAAGCTCCGCGCAGACCCTGCCCACCAGATAAGAGGGGACTTGCGCGCTCAAGCCAGAAAGGGGGCAAAGTCTGCCCCGGGCTGGCTGCCTTCCCTCCTTCTGCCCATCCCGCTGGCCCCCAGCCTGCAGCCTCTGGGGAGAGATTAGTGCTGGCAGGGGGGGGGGGGGGGGGAGATGGTAGCCCCGAGCCACCCCTCACACGCCAGGGGCTGCGGCTCGGAGAGCGGAGAAGGGAGGGAGCGGAGAAATGGCTAGAAAAGTGGGAGCTCCTGGGCGAGCTAATAACGATGGACTTCAGTCCTCGTGAATGCTTTGAAAGGCGAATCCCATGTGATGCTCTGATGCCGTCTTTCTTGCTTTTTAGCCTCCGTTCCTCCTGAACGTGTGGGTTGCCTTTGTGGGCGTGCATGCATGGGGTCCCCCCCTTTATAAGCGGAATAGACTTCCGTGCTCTTTACAGTTGGCATGGGTGCCCCAGGACGCGCATGGCGATCGGGCACTGCTTCTGGAAGGCGGGGGAGGGGGGGGGTCTGGGTCTGGGTGCGCTCCCACACTACAGGTTCAGAGAGTCCAAACCCGACAGGGGTGGTTTGTTTTCTTCAATCCAGGTATCCCCTTGGGACAGCGGCAGTCACCTGAGCAATCCCCTCCCATTCGGAGACGATGCTGGCCGTGATGGACCCTCGGTCTGACCCAGCGAGGCGTTATCTTATGCTTGGTAAATGAGGCGCAAACAGGAAGGTGCCTAGCACATGAAAAGAAACTCGCTCCAGAGGGGAAATTACATATTTAGGGCTTAGTTCTGTAAAATTCCGGGGCACAAAGTTTTCTTTCAGTGTTGGAAGCTGGTACTGCAGGGGGATCTCGGCTTTCCATGCCCTCCCATTCTCACGGCTGCTGGATTTCATGGCCGTTCCCCTCCTCGTCCCGTTTCAAACGTGCATCCTTCCTGTGACCTTCACGTCCGCAACAAGGGACGAGGGAGGCCGCTGTGCTGATGTCAGGAAGAAACGCCTGAAGCCTCCAGCAGCTCCTCATACTTGAAATTAAATAGAAAGATTTAAAAAGCAAAACGAACCCACTTTCCTTTGACGATCAGCCACATAGATTACAGGCAAGAGGCTTGAATGCAGGGGCTGGGACGTGTGGCCACCCAGGCTGCCATGGTCAAGGGGGCAGCACCGCCCCCTCCCATCCTGTCTGCAGACAGGGGACTAGGGGGCTCTCTTCAGGAGGAATGAGGCTTTTCTCCACGGTGGTAGGTGAAGCATCAGCCTACTTAGAGGAGAGGGAGAGGGGCTTGCTGCTGGGGAGAGGGGGAAAGGGGGAGATGCTGGGCAGGGGATACTGTTGCTGGGAGAATTGGGGTGGGGGTTTGAGAAGAGAGATGGGTAAACTGTGCCGACTCTCCGCCACTGCCAAAGATTGGAGGGGTGGGCTTGCTGTGCTGGAGAAATCTCCAAGGGGGGTGACAATTTACTTTTTGCACAGAGAGCCAGCCTAGAGCCGGCCCTGCTTGAATGTGACACATTTAATCTTCTCCCTAACACAGCCCTGGTCTCTCATCCTCATCTGCACAAAATAGTGCGCCCAGCACAGAGAGAGGGCTTTGAAAGTGTTCCAGAACAAGGGTCAGTGAATGGACTCATTTAGGGCTGCTACTAATTAATCATGGATTTCCTTCCAGAAGTGGATCTGAGATTTGATCAAGTGCTCATGCTTGGGGTCTGACCTCAGTGATGGCACCAGTTTGTGGAGAGAACAGCTGCTCTGGAAACTGAACAGCTGCTCACAGTGCCCACTCACAGGGCAGGGCAATTATGAACATGAAAGACGAGCTGGTCTAATATTTCCTGTCCATATTCAGTGAGCCAGTGAGCAGAAAAGTTAAAGTTACCTAGATAACTTGTCACATATATTTGACAGGACAAGTCTCCTGCTGATTGCTGAATATTCTCCGCTACCCAGATAACTTTTACACCTAACTAGCTATATTTCAATATAACCAGTTAGGTTTAAAATTAGCAGGGTAGATGTACGCTGATAACTTCAATCTTAACTGGCTACATTCAAAACATAGCCAGCTAAATTAAAAAGAAATCCTTCTGGGCCAGTAAGCCCAATTCCCCCCCCCCCCCCAAAAAAAAACAAAACAAAACTAGATATGATGCTGGGCATAGTGCCCATCAGTCCTCCCCCCCTTCCCCAAGACCCCAAAAAGGATTACAATACGTTGTGGGCCACAGCTGCCCAGCGAGTCTCCCCATCCTGCCCCCACTCCGATTTTGCCAATGACATGCAGGCTCCAGGCCCCCTCCTAACTGAATGTACCATGTTCCTGGTGGCACTGGGGGTTCTGGGTGGGATGGTGGGAGTAGGGGTTAGGAGGGGGCCCGGAGTCTGTGTGTTTATTTGCAAAATCCCCAACTTCTCCATCACACACCGCACACAACCCAGGCTACAATTCACATGCAATTTTCTCATCCTAGAGACTAGGGCAGTTAGTCCTCCTCAGTCCCGCCACCTTGGCCTGCACTATGGTTTCAAATAACTTAAAGCAGAAACTTGCTGGTGTGGCTCAGAGGAAGGCGTGACCTTTCCTGCAGGTTAAAAAAGCCTTGGAGTTATCAGTGTCAATTGCTCTCTGCTCTCAGCCATTTTCTGCTCCTTTCCCAACTGGTCTGTCCAGCCTGCCCAGTTGCATTTTGGGTAGATGATAATATACATTTCCATACTTAAACCAAATCCATCTCTCTCTTTGCTCACCTCCCCTACACGTCTTTTACTCAGCCTTTCAAGCTTGTTCCTACCAATTCCCTCTACAGCTGATCCAAGTATGTTAAATCCCATTACAATTCGTGGCTTGCCCACCTCCACTGATAGGCTATCCCAGGTCTTTAATCTTGTTTCTTGGTTATTAAAAGTCTCATACTTAATCCAGCAGCCAAGCTCCCCATCCATCATGCCCAATGACTACAGTGAGGGTCTCTTAACTGAGAGGCACAAGTGTGCCCTTGAGCCAAACAGTAGATGTCATTCTTTAGTGATGCACAAAGAAAAATGTGTGGCAACAAAATACAATTCTGTTCAATACATGTCCATAGAGGTATTTATTTCATAGCAATAAGGAAAACCACGTCAAATACAATGTAAGAGTGTCATCCAAGCAGGGCCAAAGCACAATTCTACGCCCCTCCCGCTCAAAAGTTGATTGATAATTTTCAATTTAATATGTAATCCCTGCCAGTTATTCGAGCCGTATTTAAACTTGCGAAGAGTGAACCCAGAAGCAAAATAAAACAGACCAAAACCAGTAAAATGTTTTTCAGCCCGCGGGACCCGCAATGCCCCACGAAGTTCTTTTGTCCGACCCTACCTGAAATACTTTGAACCTGACCCGGCCCGCAAAATGCAGACGCCTGCCTATATAACCCATACAAGGTACGACGATTACTTCTTTGGTTAGTTCAAATTATTCACCCAGATGGCGTATTCGATACAAAAAACAGTGAATAAAATTGACATAAAATGCAGAAGATTTACATCGATTCTCATCGGACATTATAGAATTTTATTGAAATGTTTTGTATTTTGTGTCAAACTTACATTGCACCACATTAAATGATGCTGCATAAACAAGCCATAAGTTGTGTATGTTTCATGTTTTGTAATAAAAATCGCAGCCCCCTTATAATTTGGCAAACACCCCCGTCAACTTTTTCTGCTTACAGCTTTCAGTCCTGAGTTAACAAAACAGTATATAAAAGTAGTGATGATATATTTTATGTACCTATTATCAGTAGATAGGTAGAAGACAAGCGATATGAGTGTAATGAATCACTTGGAATCACTATTGTAACAGTAGAGGAGGACCGGAAGGCTCATCTGCATTCTGCTCCCAGCATCCCCCAGGAGAGGAGCCTAGAGGTTACCGCAAGCGATCCAGGGATTGACTTCCACAGCCACGGCTTCCAGAGGCCCCACACCTTTTGCAGTAGAGGAGGACCGGAAGGCTCGGCTGCATACTGCTCCCAGCATCCTCCGGGAGAGGAGTCCAGAGGGCACCACAAGCGATCCAGGGATTGACTTCCACAGCCCCGGCTTCCAGAGGCCCCGCACCCTTTGCAGTAGAGGAGGACTGGAAGGCTCATCTGCATACTGCTCCCAGCATCCCCCGGGAGAGGAGTCCAGAGGTCACTGCAAGCAATCCAGGGATTGACTTCCACAGGCACAGCTTCCAGAGGCCCCGCATCCTTTGCAGTAGAGGAGGACCGGAAGGCTCATCTGCATACTGCTCCCAGCATCCCCCGGTAGAGGAGTCCAGAGGTCACCACAAGTGATCCAGGGATTGACTTCCACAGCCCCAGCTTCCAGAGGCCCCGCACCCTTTGCAGTAGCGGAGGACCAGAAGCGTGCGCCTAATGGTGCGCAAATCTCAAACCCTTCTATTAACTGAGTGAAAATTAATTTAACCGTGGTTTAAGAGGATTGGTAAGTATAGTTTTCAGAAATTTTTGGGCTTATAAAAGTTTGGTGAAAGGTGAAATTAAGGGATATATTCTTTAGAGTTTGTGTGTATGAGGTGATAAGCAAGCCAGAGATAGTTAATTCTAGTGTCTGTCTTTCCCACCCACTCAACCCTTGATTTTTAGGCACAAGACACTTTCTCATTAAAAATCAATCAGGGTCTTATCTAAATCATACTATTATACCAGCCCTTATTGAAAGTTTAATCATCCACTTGTAGGACACTAGCTGATTAATTAGTAAATTCACGTGTAAATTTAAAGTACTCTCATTCCAACTCCCTTAGTATCCTAAACTTAACTAGGAACTCAATAAAACTAAGATGAAGGCAGCAGTCCAGCAGCAAGAGGGAGGCTTTCCAGTCTTTTGCATTGAGTGTCACATGTATAATTTTTTACCCGCTGGTGAGAGATTGTATGTGTGCACTCGGTGCAAAGAGCTCCTGGCTCTCAGGGAACGAGTCCGATCTCTGGAGGCTAGAGTAGCAGACTTGGAGGAGCTGAGGGAGACAGAGAGGTACATTGATGAGACCTTCAGGGACATAGAAGCCAAGTCCCAAATCCAGTCTGGCAGCCCCAGTGCTGCCTTGGATCATAAAGGTCTCCCAGTAGGAGAACATCACCCTGGTGTAGCAGGAAGTGATCCTGTAGCAAGGACCTGTTCTCCAGGTGATGTATTATCCTCTTGCACTGAGGACAAATCTCCCAGGCCTACTGCCCAGGAGGGAAGGGTTAGGCCGGCCATCATAGCTGGTGATTCGATTATTAGAAATGTAGATAGCAGGGTGGCTGGTGGACGTGAGGACCGCCTGGTAACTTGCCTGCCTGGTGTTAAGGTGGCAGACCTCACGCGTCACCTAGATAAGATTAAAGACAGTGCTGGGGAGGAGCCGGCTGTCGTGGTACATGTGGGCACCAACAACATAGGAAAATGCAGGAGAGAGGTTCTGGAAGCCAAATTTAGGATTTTAGGTAGGAAGCTGAAATCCAGAACCTCCAGGGTGGCATTCTCTGAAAAGCTTCCTGTTCCACGTGCAGGTCCCCAGAGGCAGGCAGAGCTCCATCGATGCGTGGATGAGACGATGGTGCAGGGAAGAGGGATTCAGCTTTGTAAGGAACTGGGGAAACTTTTGCAAAAAGGGGAGACTTTTCCAAAAGAATGGGCTCCACCTTAACCAGAGTGGAACCAAGCTGCTGGCACTAACTTTCAAAAAAGAGATAGAGCAGCTTTTAAATTAGAACAAGGGGGTAAACCGACAGTTACTCAGCAGTGCATGGTTCGGAGAAATGTATCCTTGAAGGATACTAATGAAACAGGAGAGTTAGGGCATCCCAACAGAGAGGTTCCATTAAAAGCAAACATAGTCCATATGCCTATATGTAAAAAATCACCAAAGCTAATGATTTCCAAATTATCCCAAACAACTGAAAAGCAGGTTGTTAAAACAAGCAAAAACCACACTTTGAAATGTCTGTATGCCAATGCCAGACGTCTAAGAAGTAAGATGGGAGAGTTAGAGTGTATAGCAGCAAATGATACTTTGTGCTGCACTAAAATCTGGGCTCTCTGAGCAGTAGAACTTCTGTGTTTTATACCTTTCTCTAGGTCTGTTATTATACAATAATTGTAATTGTTGCTTGCAAACTGTTATTTTTAAGATCCAGTATACCTGCTTTTCTATTATTGTATAGCTGTTCTTTAATAATCTGGTTAATATTGGCACAGAAGTGCTGAGGGGGTCCTTTAATAGCTAAAGGACTAATAAAGTTCCAGAAAGTGTCCTGCTTGTCCCAGGTTCAACTGTTTCCCTCCTACCCTACCCCTCTACCCACCCACCCCTGGGATTAGATTACTAATATAGACTGTCTAAATTAGCATTAGCAACAAGATCAATTAGTAAGTTAACAGCTAAGGACATACCAATCCAAAACTTAACCAATATGAGAACTATCCAATGCAACTGTTGTAGTGCCTTTATTCTGAGGGAAAGCATCTGGAGACTTGGAGCTTGCCCGATCTGTGCACAGCTCTCTTCTTTGAAAACGGAGCTGACTGAGGTTAAAGCTCAATTAGCTTCAATTAAAAGAATTACACCCATATTGCATTACTCAGAAAATAATTCCCCAACACCAAAGAATAACCAGGAGTCAAGAAAAAGAAATACAGTAGACTCAGGTAGGATAACACATGTGTCCCACAGTCACCCATTCTTGACAGATGGGAAGCCAACAAGTATACCCCCCCACTCAATCAGTTCATCAAGTAAATCATTAAAAAACAGGATCACAGTGGGCTCTGGTAGAATTAGACCTGTAACAAGGAGACACACACAGTATCAAATGCAACAAGAACATAAAGCCCTCCCTATATTAACTGAAGAAATTCTAGAGAAAAACATTGAGATGGATAACTCTGTCATCAATGGCACAACTGCAAAAGGAACGAGTAAAGTGAATAACAAATCTCAACTAAAGTCTCATAAGGAGTACAGGAAAAGCAATAACCGTAAAGAGAGTACCTGGAAAGCTATGACTACAAATGCTCATAGTTTGGGAAATAAAATCCCAGATCTGCAGGCCCTAATGACAGAGGCAGAACTGGACATCGTTGCTATCACAGAGACATGGTTCACAGAATCTCATGATTGGGATACGGCAATACCAGGCTATAATTTGTTAAGGAAGGACAGAGTGGATAGAAAAGGGGGAGGTGTGGCTCTTTATGTCAGAAATAATATCCAAGCATCTGAGCTGCAAGGAAGTTGGGGCAAGGAAGAAGCACTATGGGTAGACCTAAAAACAGATGATGGAGCATCCATTTATATTGGAGTGGTTTACAGGCCTCCAAACCAAAAGGAAGAGCTGGACAGAGATCTGGTTGAAGACATCCATAAGATAGGTAAGAAAGGGGAAGTGGTGATAATTGGTGACTTTAATATGCCAGATGTAGACTGGAAAATCCCATCTGCAGAATCTAAAAACAGTAGAGCAATACTGGATGCCATGCAAGTATCTTTGTTCAAACAAATGGTATTGGAACCCACGAGAGAAGGAACTATTCTTGACTTAGTGCTCAATAATGGAGAAATCGTCTCTGATGTCAAGGTGGGCGCCCACCTCAGCACCAGTGATCATCAAACGGTATGGTTTAATATCACTAAAAGAATATGGAAAAGGAGCACAAAGACCAGAGTTTTACAGTTCAAAAACACAGACTTTGAGGAAATGGGGAAGTACCTAGAGGAAGAACTAAATGGATGGGAAAATGAGAGAGATGTGGATCAACAGTGGACCAATCTAAAAGGAGCAATCGCCAAGGCAACTGCTCTATATGTTAGAAATGTAAAGAAAAGCAAAAGAAAAATGAAACCTATCTGGTTCTCAAAGGAGGTGGCTGACAAAATTAAAGCTAAAAGAACTGCATACAAGAAATACAAAAGATCCCAAAGGAAGGACCACAAAGAAGAATATTTGTATCAACTGAGGGAGACAAAGAAATTAATCAAGTTGGCAAAAAGTCAAGCAGAAGAGAGGATTGCCAAGGAGATAAAATATGGTGACAAAACATTTTTCAGATACATCAGCGAAAAGAGAAAGGTCCAAAGTGGTATAGTGAAATTGAAAGGTGGAAATGATCAATGTGTGGAGGGAGACGAAGAAATGGCAGAAATATTAAACGAATACTTCAGCTCTGTGTTCACTAAAGAAGACCCTGGAGAAGGACCATCTCTACACAACAAGAAACTGGAGGGAAGCGGAACAGAGGAAAATCCATTTACAGTAGATAATGTATGGGAAGAGCTAAAGAATCTGAAAGTGGACAAAGCCATGGGGCCTGATGGGATTCATCCAAGGATATTGAGGGAGCTCAGAGATGTGCTGGCGGGACCGCTGTGCGACCTGTTCAATAGATCCCTAGAAACGGGAGTGGTGCCGAGTGATTGGAGAAGAGCGGTGGTGGTCCCGCTTCACAAGAGTGGGAACAGAGAGGAGGCTGGTAACTACAGACCGGTTAGCCTCACTTCAGTGGTGGGAAAAGTAATGGAGTCACTGTTGAAAGAGAGAATAGTGAACTATCTACAGTCCGGAGAATTGATGGACCAGAGGCAGCATGGATTCACCAGAGGAAGATCCTGTCAGACAAATCTGATTGACTTTTTTGACTGGGTAACCAAGGAATTGGATAGAGGAAGAGCGCTCGATATCATATACTTGGATTTCAGCAAAGCTTTTGATACGGTTCCGCACAGGAGACTGGTGAATAAAACGAGAAGCTTGGGAGTGAGTGCCGAGGTGGTGACCTGGATTGCAAATTGGTTGAGGGACAGAAGACAATGTGTGATGGTAAATGGAACCTTCTCTGAAGAGAGAGCGGTTTTAAGTGGTGTACCGCAAGGATCGGTGTTGGGACCGGTCCTGTTCAATATCTTTGTGAGCGACATTGCGGACGGGATAGAAGGTAAGGTTTGTCTTTTTGCGGATGACACTAAGATCTGCAACAGAGTGGACACGCCGGAAGGAGTGGAGAGAATGAGACGGGATCTAAGGAAACTGGAAGAGTGGTCGAAGATATGGCAGCTGAGATTCAATGCCAAGAAGTGCAAAGTCATGCATATGGGGAGTGGAAATCCAAATGAACTGTATTCGATGGGGGGGGTAAGGCTGATGTGCACGGAGCAGGAGAGGGACCTTGGGGTGATGGTGTCTAATGATCTGAAGTCGGCGAAACAATGCGACAAGGCGATAGCTAAAGCCAGAAGAATGCTGGGCTGCATAGAGAGAGGAATATCGAGTAAGAAAAGGGAAGTGATTATTCCCTTGTACAGGTCCTTGGTGAGGCCTCACCTGGAGTACTGTGTTCAGTTCTGGAGACCGTACCTTCAAAAAGACAAAGACAAGATGGAGGCGGTACAGAGAAGGGCGACCAGGAAGGTGGAGGATCTTCATCGGATGACGTACGAGGAGAGATTGAAGAATCTAAATATGTACACCCTGGAGGAAAGGAGGAGCAGAGGTGATATGATACAGACTTTCAGATACTTGAAAGGTGTTAATGATCAAAAGACAACGACAAACCTTTTCCTAAGGAAAAAAATCAGCAGAACCAGGGGTCACGATTTGAAGCTCCAGGGAGGAAGATTCAGAACCAATGTCAGGAAGTATTTCTTCACGGAGAGGGTGGTGGATGCCTGGAATGCCCTTCCGGAGGATGTGGTGAAGACCAGAACTGTGAAGGACTTCAAAGGGGCGTGGGATAAACACTGTGGATCCATAAAGTCAAGAGGCTGCCAATGAAGAGTGGGTGACTCGCCAGAATGATGGCTACTGCCTGGAGTCAATACCCTTATTAAATAAACATACACAGGCTTGACTCCAACATCGCTCTAAGCTTCAACAGCAAGAGGAAATGTGGAAAAAAGGATTCACACTCACAAAGAGGGGAGTAGCTGGCTTGTTACGGCGGTTACTACCCCAAATCAAATAAGCCTGATACTTCACTTTCAATGCATATACAGCATAGTTCTCTGATTCAACGGCAGGGGAGAAGAAAAACTGATACTTCACACATCCAGCAGAGCTCTCTGCTTCAACGGCAGGGGAGAAGAAAAGAGGGTTCGCACTCACAAAGCGGGGAGTAGCTGGCTTGTTACGGCGGTTACTACCCCAAACCAAATGGGCCTGATACTTCACTTTCGATGCACATCCAGCATGGCTCTATGCTTCAACGGCATGGGAGAAGACTTATACGTCACGCATATCCATCATAGCTCCCTGCTTCAACGGCAGGGGAGAAGAAAAACAACCAATAAGGGCTAATAACATAGTCTGGGTAAAACAAATAAGCATGGGTGCAGCTTGCTTATTGCGGCGGCTACTACCCCAAACTAATCAAGCTAGATATTTCACTTGGATGCAGCTCCATCACTGCTCTCTACATTAAAGGTGGGGATGGAAGGGAAATAGAACCAAGAGCTAAGAGAAACAGATAAGTATGAGAGAAAATATGTGTGAAGCTTGCTGGGCAGACTAGATGGGCCATTTGGTCTTCTTCTGCCGTCATTTCTATGTTTCTATGTTTCTATGATGAGATTGACATAATTGGCATCACAGAGACTTGGTGGAAGGAAGATAACCAATGGGACAGTGCTATATCAGGGTACAAATTATTTCGCAATGATAGGGAGGATCAACTTGGTGGGGGTGTGGCACTTTATGTCCGGGAGGGTATAGAGTCCAACAGGATAAAGATCATACAAGAGACTAAATGCTCAGTAGAATCTATATGGGTAGAAATCCCATGTGTGTTGGGTAAGAGTATAGTGATAGGAGTATACTACCGTCCACCTGGACAAAATGGTCAGACAGATGATTAAATGCTAAGAGAAATCAGGGAAGCAAACCAATTTGGCAGTGCAATAATAATGGGAGATTTCAATTACCCCAATATTGACTGGGTAAATATAACATCAGGACTTGCTAGAGACATAAAGTTCCTGGATGTAATAAATGTTTGCTTCATGGAGCAATTGGTTCAGGAACCAACAAGAGAGGGAGCTATTTTAGATTTAATTCTTAGTGGAACGCAGGATTTGGTGAGAGAGGTAAAGGTGGTGGGGCCACTTGGCAACAGTGATCATAACATGATCAAATTTAAACTAATAACTGGAAGGGAGACAATTAGTAAATCTGCAGCTCTAACACTAAATTTTAAAAAGGGAAACTTTGATAAAATGAGGAAAATAGTTAAAAAAAAAACCTGAAAGGTGCAGCTGCAAAAGTTAAAAGTGTTCACTGTTCAACAGGCTTGGACATTGTTTAAAAATACAATCCTAGAGGCACAGTCCATATGTATTCCACACATTAAGAAAGGTGGAAGGAAGGCAAAACGATTACCGTCATGGTTAAAAGGTGAGGTGAAAGAGGCTATTTTAGCCAAAAAAAATATCCTTCAAAAATTGGAAGAAGGATCCATCTGAAGAAAATAGGATAAAATATAAGCATTGTCAAGTTAAGTGTAAAACATTGATAAGACAGGTGAAGAGAGAATTTGAAAAGAAGTTGGCTGTAGAGGCAAAAACTCATAAAAACTTTTTAAAATATATCCAAAGCAAGAAAGCTGTGAGGGAGTTGGTTGGACCTTTAGATGACAGAGGGGTTAAAGGGGCTCTTTAGGGAAGATAAGGCCATTGCAGAAAGACTAAATGAATTCTTTGTCTCCATGTTTACTAATGAGGATGTTGGGGAGATACCAGTTCTGGAGATGGTTTTCAAGGGTGATGAGTCAGATGAACTGAACCAAATCACTGTGAACCTGGAAGATGTAGTAGGCCAGATTGACAAACTAAAGAATAGCAAATCACCTGGACCGGATGGTATGCATCCTAGGGTACTGAAGGAACTAAAAAATGAAATTTCTGATCTATTAGTTAAAATTTGTAACCTATCATTAAAATCATCCATTGTACCTGAAGACTGGAGGGTGGCCAATGTAACCCCAATATTTAAAAAAGGCTCCAGGGGCGATCCGGGTAACTAGAGACCAGTGAGCCTGACTTCAGTGCCGGGAAAAATAGTGGAAACTATTCTAAAGATCAAAATCGTAGAGCATATAGAAAGACATGATTTAATAGAACACAGTCAACATGGATTTACCCAAGGGAAGTCTTGCCTAACAAATCTGCTTCATTTTTTTGAAGGGGTTAATAAACATGTGGATAAAGGTGAACCGGTAGATGTAGTGTATTTGGATTTTCAGAAGGCGTTTGACAAAGTCCCTCATGAGAGGCTTCTACGAAAACTAAAAAGTCATGGGATAGGAGGCGATGTCCTTTCGTGGTTTACAAACTGGTTAAAAGACAGGAAACAGAGAGTAGGATTAAATGGTCAATTTTCTCAGTGGAAAAGGGTAAACAGTGGAGTGCCTCAGGGATCTGTACTTGGACCAGTGCTTTTCAATATATATAATTGATCTGGAAAGGAATACGACGAGTGAGGTTATCAAATTTACGGGTGGTACAAAATTATTCAGAGTAGTTAAATCACAAGCAGACTGTGATACATTACAGGAGGACCTTGCAAGACTGAAAAATTGAGCATTCAAATGGCAGATGAAATTTAATGTGGACAAGTGCAAGGTGTTGCATATAGGGAAAAATAACCCTTGCTGTAGTTACACGATTTTAGGTTCCATATTAGGAGCTACCACCCAGGAAAAAGATCTATTTAATGTATTTACTTATTTATTTTTAATTTTTATATACCGGTGTTCCTGTATGGCATACAAATCACATCGGTTTACATTGAAACAGAGAAAAAGAATTTGCCCGGAGGCGGTACATGGAACAAGGAGTACAAGGAACTGGGATAGGGGGAACTATTCTAGCCAAGTTATGGAATGGTCCAGAAAGGACCAATAAAACAAATAAACAGTTAACTATATAAAGTAGTCTGTACAATGATAATGGTGGGTAGGTGACAATTACAGCTTATGAGAGTAACAATCAGTAACCTACAGCAGAGAATACTAGTAGGGTACATCGTGCCCATAACAACCTTAATTAGTTCAGACATTAAGAATAAATGGAGGAATGGGCAAGCAGGATGTGAATAAGGGGCTTATGTTCCTGGAAACGCTTGGCAGAAAAGCCAAGTTTTGAGTTTCTTTCTGAAAGTCGAGTGGCAAGGTTCTTGTCGGATGTCTGGAGGGAGCGCGTTCCACTGTGTAGGGCCTGCTGTAGATAAGGCGCGTTTCTTTAGGGAAGATTTTGCTGGGGGGGCATAGAGTGTGCCTTTGTATGCTCCTCTGATAGGTCTGGATGATGTATGTGGACACAGTTGGGAGCTTAGGTAGAGAGGGGAGATGTTGTGCGTGGCTTTGTGGATAGTTGTGAGAACTTTAAAGAGGATCCTGTATTTAATGGGCAGCCAGTGGAGGTTCCTAAGGATGGGGGTGATGTGTTCTTTTTTGTTGGTGTTGGTAAGAATTCTGGCTGTGGAGTTCTGAACCATCTGGAGAGGTTTGATGGTGTTGGCCGGGAGCCCAAGCAGAAGGGAGTTGCAATAGTCGATTTTGGATAGTATGATGGATTATAGTACTGTACGGAATCGTTGAAGTGAAGTAGTGGTTTCAGCTTTCTAAGGACTTGCAGTTTGTAGAAACAATCCTTAGTGGTAGTGTTTACAAATTTTTTTAAGTTAAGCTGGTTGTCAGCACACTGAACCAACGATTTTAAAGTATTATCCACTATGATGCCCCTTTCAACCTTCTCTTTCAACAAAGCACCACCTTTCTCCCATTTGCCTGTGAGGAAGCCAACCCAAGAATGGCAGGAAAAGAGTTGAATTTTGTGTAGCAGGGGAGCCTAAGGCAGGGGCATGATCCCAAGTCCAGCAAGAAGCATACTTTGCCTCATGGGACTACATTACAGCCAGGGTGTGGATCAGCGAACTCTGACAGTAAGGTAAGTCTAGTTCTTTCTGGATGCAGGAAAAGGCCTACAGAATCAACTAAGAGAGAACTCTTGGACGAAACTGCACAATTTCCTTCAGTGTCACAAGACACCTGAAAAAACCCCACTGGGGTCATAAAGCCCTCCAGAAAGAAACTGCGGGCCACTAACATCTGAAGGACAGAATGCCATTGCAGATGTGTGCCCAATGATTGGCCGATAGGCACAATGGGCAGAAAAAGCCCAGCAACATTTGGGAGAAAAAGTAGCAACTGTGGCTAAATCTGTATCCATCCTTACCAGACAGATCTGACCAGCTAGGACAGATGTTAAGAGTGTGAGAGGATGCCCAAAAACTCCCGAGTAGGGAGTTAAGCTAAGACTGAAGCTCACCCACACTGTCAAGGGCAGGTCTATCCATCCGGTTCACAGAATAGCTCAGGTGAGCAAGAAGGCACTTTGGTCAACCCAGTAAAGTATGAAAAGCTAACAGCAGTACTGGCCAGAACTTGGCGAAAGGACAAGGAAAAAGTGGTGTACCAATCCCTGCAGGTATACACTAAGATATACCACAAATGACCTAGCTTTTCTCCCCTCCCCCCGGCATTCTGACCAAAAGTCAGAAGGAGTGAAAAACAATGAGGCAGACCCCGGGGCTGCCGAGGTAAGAAAAGCCGCTAGGCTGTATTTAACATTTGTCCTGCTCAGGCACCCTGCTTGTCCTCAGAGAAAGCAGAGTTGCTTACCTGTAACAGGTGTTCTCCGAGGACAGCAGGATGTTAGTCCTCACGAAACCCACCCACTTACCCTGGGAGTTGGTTTCTCCATTTATTAGCTTTACCATGAACTGAAAGACTCTCCTAGTGGGCAGGGTGATGACTACAACTGCACATGCTCAGTAGGGCATGCTTGAAAGCTCTAGGATTCTTTGAGATCAAAGTTCCGAACCAGACTCCATCCAATGATGTCACCCATGTGTGAGGACTAACATCCTGCTGTCCTCTGAGAATACCTGGTATAGGTAAGCAACTCTGCTTTCTGTTTCTATTTCTCTAATGATACATTCCATACAGAGCCTGGCTTCTTAGACTTTCCAGTTCAGTTTTTGACTCCATCTTTCTATTTCTAATTTGGGATAACTTATTCTGTATTTGGCAAGGGTTTGTCTGATTTTTGCATTTGTGACCAAGGTGAGATATTCTGCTAGGGTGTATTTGCTCTATAGGAATCTGTAGAAGTCCAGCTTATTCTGTTTTTGCAGTTTGCAACTCCCAATAGGAAGTATAGTGGTGTTCTAAGGCATATTGCAATAAGAACCTAAGAACATAAGGTGACAATATTTGTATTGTCACCTTTTTTATAGGCCAAGTGTTAGTTTGAGTTCCAAGTGTTAGTGTTGGTTTTGTACAACAAGTTTCTATGTAAGTGCTGAGTGTGCATTTTCCAGAACTTTGTATTACTTCATGGAGTGCCTGTAATGGAGGGAGTTTGTGTTTCTGTGATTGAGGTGACGCAAGAATTTGAATATTCATTTTTTTTTTTTGTATGGTGAGTAGTAAGAGGAAGTGTCCTAAATAATAAATAAATAATTAATTCTGCTCTGCACCTATTATTAGATGTGTTTCTGTGGGCACAGAGTATCTGTTTGCAGAAATGGAGGTGCAAGTTTCTGTTGGGGTTCTGTGCCATTCTGTATAGTGTGGGGTTAATGAACATCTGTCTTGGCACACATAGTCACCTCCCCATTTCCCTGCCCTAGGAATGTGCCTGAGTTCACTCTCTCTGGTAGATTCCTGTCGTGCCAGGAACCTTGGTTGAGAAGGGAAGGCATTACAAGGCTTTAACTCAATTGTTTCTGATGCCCTGCCTTCAGTGTGCCAGAGATTTACATAATTAAAGGAAAATTAATGGCAAAATATATCAGGCACTGCAGATAATTAGCATAAATCAGAGGCCAATGTTCTGATGTATCAGCATTGTGATTCACCTGGCGGCTCTCTCTTCTTTTCTTAGGGGCTCCATTGTTATTTCTGTATTTGGTCTGTCATGCACTCTGCTTCACTAAAGAGATTCTGCCTTTCCCCAGATGGCTGACAGTGGGTGTAACCCAATAGAGAGGTACCTTTTCCCTCCCTATGACTCAGCACCCCCTCCAGCCCTGCACCCAGCAGAGGCCCCTCTCAGCTCCCTGTCACCACCCAGCCTTTCCCCTGGCTTTCCTCTAGCTCTGGAATTGATTCTCCCTTTCAGTACACCATCCTTCTCTTCCCATCTAAAACTCCTCTGCTCTCCATGAAACCCACCCACGGTTATGCACTCACTCTTTTATCTCTTGCAAGTTCTGTTTCTTTCTAACTACACTGTAAGCTCTTTATAAAAGGAATTCCTTCATCTAGGGGCCGAAGTAATAAAGTGCGCTCAGCCTAGCACGCAGGTTAACAAGTGACTGGACGTGCATTTTGGATGCGCTAGATTAACAAATGCAATATTAAGGGATCAGCGAGTCCAAACAAAGGTGTAAGAACATAAGAACATAAGAAAATGCCATACTGGGTCAGACCAAGGATCCATCAAGCCCAGCATCCTGTTTCCAACAGTGGCCAATCCAGGCCATAAGAACCTGGCAAGTACCCAAAAACTAAGTCTATTCCATGTTACCATTGCTAATGGCAGTGGCTATTCTCTAAGTGAACTTAATAGCAGGTAATGGACTTCTCCTCCAAGAACTTATCCAATCCTTTTTTAAACACAGCTATAGTAACTGCACTAACCACATCCTCTGGCAACAAATTCCAGAGTTTAATTGTGCGTTGAGTAAAAGAGAACTTTCTCCGATTAGTTTTAAATGTGCCCCATGCTAACTTCATGGAGTGCCCCCTAGTCTTTCTACTATCCGAAAGAGTAAATAACCGATTCACATCTACCCGTTCTAGATCTCTCATGATTTTAAACATCTCTATCATATCCCCCCTCAGCCGTCTCTTCTCCAAGCTGAAAAGTCCTAACCTCTTTAGTCTTTCCTCACAGGGGAGCTGTTCCATTCCCCTTATCATTTTGGTAGCCCTTCTCTGTACCTTCTCCATCGCAATTATATCTTTTTTGAGATGCGGCGACCAGAATTGTACACAGTATTCAAGGTGCGGTCTCACCATGGAGCGATACAGAGGCATTATGACATTTTCCGTTTTATTCACCATTCCCTTCCTAATAATTCCCAACATTCTGTTTGCTTTTTTGACTGCCGCAGCACACTGTACCGACGATTTCAATGTGTTATCCACTATGACACCTAGATCTCTTTCTTGGGTTGTAGCACCTAATATGGAACTAATAATGTGTAACTAATAGTCCTCATCACATGTAAATGCCATGTAGATGAGGCTATTATCCCGCTATGCAAAAATTCCCCCTGCGCCCAAGATGCACTTTTTAACCCGTCAAATTTTATGTCTGCCCCGGAGCAGGCATAAAGTCTTGCCGCGCGTCAAGGGCTCAGTTTAAGAACAAAAAATACTGCTTTTCTGTGGCACTGTCGCGATACTAAGCAGGAGGATCCACAGAAAGCTGTACCATGGAAAATTAAAAAGGCTTGCCTGAAAAAAACATTTCTGGGCACACAATATACACCCATAATATACACGCTCCAGGCCGTGCATAGTGTGCATGTATATTGTGCTGGTCACTTAGCTGCCGCAGGATAAAACGGACGCACACAGATACTTCTCCTGGGTGCCTGATGTCAAGGACACGTTAGGGACACACAGTTTCCCCTCCGCATCCTTTTTAACATGGCAGATCATTAGCGTATTGCATCATGCACCCAGGAAGGTAGATGGGTGCACGTTAGGGAAATGAGCACTCAATACGAGCACCCGTTTTTAGCGCATTTATAGTGCACCAGCCTGCTAGCATACAACTTGTGTTAACCGTCCCCGTGGCCCTGTAATGTTGCAGGCATGTTGATCTCATCCGCTGCTGTGTACATCAGCAGTGCCTTATAAAGAAAAAAAGAACTTTCCCCAAATTTGAATCGTGTATAACAACAAACTGAATTTACAAATCTATAATCTATAAGAGTTTTCTTTAAAGAAAGTAAAGAAAAAGTAAATGCACCTTATTTTAAGTAGAATAAGGGCTGGCGGGAACCTGCTTGAGCTGAAACTTGACAGTTTCTGCAAGATCTGGCTTGGATATGAGTGACCTGAAGGATCTGTGCAGAACAAGCTGCCACTCCTGATCCTGAGCTAAGCAACAGCCCAGAGAACGCACCAGGCGGGTTCTGAGAAGAGGCTTTTGCCCCCAGTGTTGTGCATTATCATCTTTCTCTCTAACCCCATTGCTAAGATCAAACCTTGGGCTGGCTCAGGTTGATAGGGCAGTAGTGAGTACAATCTTACTACTGGGGGCTCCTGCCTCTTTATCACAGCTTTGCACAACTCATGGCGCTGAGGGAGAGGAAAACATAAAGCTTGCCGCCTTCTCCCCATCCCCATCCCCACCCCCTCCCCCAACCACCATCCTGCAGCCCTCCCTTAACAGCAAGCCGGAAGCTCTTACTGTGCTACAAGTCTTAGCTCTGTCCATGCCACCGAGAGATTTCACTCCATGGAAACCCAGAATCTAACGGCAGAGAAAGACCTCAAGGCCCAGATAAACGGAATGCTGACCTAGATCTGCATTTAGAATGGAAGCAATGGAAACGATATGGACAACGGGGGCATAAATTTCTGTCTGCAGCAGAAGGGTAGAATTGTTATATAAACCGCTGCATAGGGCCTACAGATACCCAGCTAAATTCTCTCTTGCATTTTCCAGAATGTGCTGGTGGGGATGTGGCCAAGAAGGTACTTTCTTAAAGTATGTACAAACAAGCAGGTACCCTCTGAGGCAATGAGGTGTCTCCAGGGGGCTCTGCCCAAATGAATTCTCACTAAAGATGAGAGTAAAGTGCTGGTCCAATTAGTGCATGCGGCCAGATTTACGATTGCTTCATTGTAGAAATTCCTGCCGCGGATTGGGCATTCTCAACAAGGGAACATCATGTATGGAAACTAAATTTTTAGGTTGGGGTTTTTTTTTAATATTATATATATCTATGTATATTTTTATTTTGTGAGAGGAGACCTCATATGTTAACCTGAGAGTTTCCTTTTGATTGTCTCTCATTTTTCCGACTTTGTGGTCTTAATTTCTAAAACCACCATCGAGTCACATTTCTTGACTATAACTCCTTTATAATCATCGCTCTCTATGCGACTTTGTTGCATCGGCCCCATAGTCAGGCCCTTAAATCTCATTTCATAAGCCTCTTGGTGCAAACTGAGCACCATTTTTGTAGCCTTTTTCTGGGCCATCTGTCCTCTTTCTGTCTTTCGATGAGCCAGTGGCTGCAATAGTCTCTAAACCTATCTCGTCTCTAAGCTGTTAGCCCAGGAAAACTACAGTAAAGCAACAAGACAAATTGTCTGTAGACTTTTAGCAGAGAGAAGTTTGACTACTTTATGGCTTCTGCATCAGTGAGGAAGGTTTTCTGGGTTTTGCCTGCCCGCCCCCTCTCCTTTCTCTAAGTGGGGGGGGGGGGGGGGGGTGTGTGGAGATTTTTCTAAGTAGCAGGATCTTGCCAGCCTTGCTCTCCCAGGCTCTTTGCAAATCCTTGACAGAACATTTTGCTTTCTCTCCATCTTAACACATTGTAGATCTGGGGGTCAAAGCTAGAGGCAAGTGTCCCCATTTATTGCTAAATCTCTATCCAAGGGTTCCTAAATGTATGAGACATAACTCTAATGGAAACACAGGCCCCGGAGATTAGAGAATTGTTACAACCTTTCTCACCGATTAAGAAATGAAAATAAAAATGTTAGAGACGCACAGAAGACAATGGCACCCATCTATCAAAGAGCCTGTTTTGTCTGGAAAGGACATGTCCTAAATTTGTTGCAATTACTATCAGCCGAAATGCAGAGCAGAATGAAATGTGCAGGACGACATACACGGGCGGCTTTCTTCTTGACTTTATCAGGCCTTGGCAGGTCTCGATAACTCAGATAACAGCCAGGGGCAGAGGCACCACGTTAGAGAGATGCTGATGTGTCTGATGTCGTTGGGAAGTAGAGGAAACTGGTATTAAAGTAACGAGGACACCCAAGTTCGAATGTGACATCTGAAGAAGGGATTTGTGTGGTCTAGAAAGCTACTTGGCACGGCATCAACTCTGGCTAATTGTTGTCCCCAGCCAATGAAAGGTATCGCGGCTTGTGAAGAGCCAGTCCTCGCCATCTGTGGCACAAAAACTGACATCACAAACACAGCTTCAGACAATCAGACGTTCTCAGCATGGCTACCCCTGGGTGTTTGGGCAGAGCTGTCTGTTAACACCAGGTCATCAGGGACAGGATGAGTCAGTCTTGGATTTATCCTCCACTGCAGGAACTGCAACTCCAGAGAGACAATGAGGCAAAACCAGGACAGCCTGGCCCTGAGGACCTGCAGCCAACCCAGGTTTAGGGAAGGAGGTATCCTAAGAAGCCAATCCTGGAAAGAAATAAGTCAGGAAGGGGAAGAGTGAGCCCAGTGTAACAAATGTCTCCTTTTCTACAACTGTGAAGTAATAAACATTAAATCAGGTGCAAATCTGGGTTTACAGTTTCCCTGTTACATGTGAGAGATTTATTAAGCAAACCCAGGTTTTTCATCTGACATTCATGAAGTTAGGGTGAGCATCTTCTTGCTGTGCTAGCGATCTTACTAATACATTTTTTTCCTGTCCCTGTTAGTATAATAGATTGATCTGTCAGAAGCTTTAAAGATGATTGAGTACTGGTGCAGGACTGAGACTCAACAGCACCTCATTCAGCTTTTATCCATCGCACAGAACTTAAGAAAGGGCGCAGAGAACCAAAGAAGAAAGGGAGGAGAGGGGGAGAGAGAGATTGAGGGAGGAAAAAAGGAGATAGGAGGAGGGGGAGAGAGATTGAGGGAGGAAAAAAGGAGATAGGAGGAGGGAGAAAGGGAGGAGAGGGGGAGAGAGAGATTGAGGGAGGAAAAAAGGAGATAGGAGGAGGGAGAAAGGGAGGAGATAGGAAGGTGAAGGGGAGAGAGAATAAAGGGAGAGGAGAGAGGGAAAGGAATAGAAAGGAAGACAGAGTGGAGAGGAGGAGAGGAAGCCCAGCCAGTCTCAGCATACTCTATAAAGCAGCCCTGAAAGCTCTCAGGGTGAGCACCTGCACCTTCAGCAGTCTCCGGACCGAAGGCAAGACTGAAAGAATCAGTGATGGGATCACCCCAGCATTCCTTGCTCAGTCCCTTTTCAGTGCAAGAACCTCTTGCCCCCTGGCTTTCAAGAAGCCTCCTTGATTAGGTAAGGAGACGTTTGGAGAGAGAGTGGCTGGCAGATTTCGTACCCCAGTGACACTGAGGCACTTGGATGTCAGCTTTTCTGAAGGGTGTGTGGAGCTGCATTACCAACCCTCTCCATTCCAACATGCGTTTTCAGATATAGTTATATTTCTTTCTACCACATTGAACTGCATAATCGCTCAGCACCTGGTGACGTAGCTTCTCAATCCAGCTGGAAACCTGTTTTTTTTTCCCCTACAAATTTTCTCCCAGAGTTATTTGGAGGATACATTTTAAAGGGGCCTAGCTGGGTAACCACAGAATTACCTGGCTAGAGTAAAGGGTTAACAAATTACCTGCCACGGCGTGGCGAAGAGCCTGCCTGGGCTTCCACAATGCACAGACTTTCAGCCAGATTCAAAAGAAACATTTTTTGGGGAGGGGGGTTGGGTTGGGGGACTACACTGCACACACACAATTTAATTTTCAGTTCTATACATGCAGCTTTCTTCCTGTTTCCCTACTTGCAGAAATAGCAGATGCAAAGTATGAGGGTATGGTTTTTCTTTGCAACTTTGCTAAGGGTGCGTGGGGACAGACGAACCTTTGTACTTTCCGCTAGGCGCTGCCACTGAAAGGTGCCCCTAAAAACTAGAACAGGAAGAGAGCCCATCTGATCCATTCCTACCTCTAGACTGGGTGGGGGGGGGGATCCTTGGTACCCAGAGCAACCCAGACGGGCGTTTATCTATTCTGTCCTTAAAAACATCCAATGAGCAGCGCTAGGAAGCCACAGACTTGCAGGCCAACGCAGAGAGGCGCGCTCTGGCAAACGCACAGCTTTGCTCACACTTGAATGCGCATTTTGTGAGCGTAAACCTTGCTGCCAGTGCAGGAAGGAGTTTTATGCTCATCAAATGTGCGCTCTAAAATGGGAATAGTCCTTCGCACCCTCGCATGGAAATCCCATGCAAATGAGGGCATTAAGCAGCGCTCCCCAATGCACAGAGGTAAATCGGCCCAGCCGGGATTTTCTCAGCATTGGAAACCTAATTCCAGGGTCAGCTTAAAAATGGGCACTTAAAACCCATAAAAAAAAAAAAAACCGAGGAAAAAATTGGGAAAAAAATGTCAAACACACTTTGGGGTGAATTTTAAAGCATTGATCGCACTACAAGGCCTGTATATGTGGGCATCATCACTGCGTGCAAGCAACGCATATTTTAAAAGCTGCAAATTAAGTGCATTTATACGTGGGCACCAGTAAAAAAAAAAGGGGGGGAGCCAACAGATACACATGTAAATCTGTATTTTAATTCCGACGGCCGCAGTGCATGGGGGTTTGTTAGCCGCGTATATTTACTGCTGCTCCTGATGAGGTGTAAGTCTGCTTTTCAAGTCTAAGACAACAGAGCAAGGGGTCTGGGTGAAGGGGGAGTGTAGGCTGAAGAAGCAGAGAAATCAGAAGCACCTTGAGACGGACTGGGCAAACTGGTGGATTAAGTGGTAAAAGTGGGAACGTCTTTCACACGAGCAGGTTTTAAAATCCGCCTTCCTGTGCACGCTAACAAATCCTAAGGAAGAGACGTGAAGTATGTTAGTTTGAGTAACGGCTTAAAATGAGGAGCACACATACATGCAGTGGGTGGATTTTAAATCCTACACGCACAACATTCCAGCGTATATCTGCTCGAGCACACGTATGCTCATGCGCCTGCGTGCTCATTTTAAAGTTACTGACCCTGTGGATAAGTATGGACTTATCTGGCTAAGTGACAGCAACGGCCGCCACCTACCCAGAGCACAATCTGACTGTCAGGGACACCCACCCTCCCCTTCCCGAATTAAAATGTGTGTTTGGCCTAGGTTGAAATGCACATTTTACAGGCAACCTGCTTTTTTAAACTCCCGATGCATTAGCATATCATTAGCCTGCTGCAACGGGAGTAAAAAAAAAGTTTAATCTGACTGCTAAAACTGCGCTGAAATCCAGCGCACGGTGTTTTGACACCTAGATTGCTGTATCGAGCTGTCAGATGGCTATTTAGTCATCCCCCTGACTGACGTAACATTTTTAACATCCCTAGGCTAAGAAAGGTGGGGTCAAAAGAGAGATGATTGCAAGTCAAGTAGTAACTACATCAGTTTCTGCACCAATAACACTGACAAGGGCCTGAATTACTAAAAGGAGCGCACCCTGCACCAAAACAAGCACAACAGTACACTGACAACACTGAAAATGGACTGGGAGTGGAGGTGGAGTGGGCTGTGAACCAGGGAAACCAAGGATCCAATCCCACTGCTGCCTCGTGTGACCTTGGGCAAGTCACGTCAGCCTCCAACGCCTCAGGACCCCATTCTGGGTCTATGGGAAAAATGCTCAGTAAATGAGGCCCTTGGATTGTGAGTCCTAAGTTGGTAGGGAAATACCTGCAGTAGGTGAATATAATCTGCTTTGAAGTGACTGAAAAAAACAGAATTTATTTATTTAAAATATTTATTGTCCACCGATACTGGCCCACTCTGTGCTAGGCACATTATAAATAAAATATAAAAAAAAGAAATGCTTTACCAAAAGAGCACACACTGCACCATTAAAACTGATACCTGATGCCGTTGCTGAAAAAGTCTGGAAACAAGCCCAGATGAGCTTTAGCATGACGTTGACTAATACAAAGATCTAAGGGCTAATAAAGCACAGTTTAATGAACACATTTGCTGAGTTAAAAGATCACTTTAATTTGATAAAAAGTTAAACTATAAACCCTATCACTGTTTATGCTGTGGGCTAGATCAGTGATGTGTGGTACCTGCTACAGTTTCATCATCAATGACACTATTTGTCTGCTCCAAAGAACGCCCTTTACATTTGGGGCCTGAAAGTACCCTGAAAAAATGGACATTTTTTTTTAATTTTTGAGTTTCAAACAGGCTTTATTGTAATAATGAAGTCAATACAATAAGAAGAACAGGAGCAAAACATACCATCTAAAATATGAATTACATTGTCCAGAATGTACATACCATATTATAATATCACAATCCTCACCACCCTAACGCTGCCCAAGATGGCTGCTATAGATAACATCGGTTACAGTGAAAACAAATCCCACTTCTTTACTAGCAAGATCCCAAATTCTAGAAACCTTGTAGTATGTATCTCACCCAAGATATGTAATTAATTCCATAGAAAATACAGACGAATATGCTTTGATCCACTCTTCAAAAGAAGGTTTAACTGGCAACTTCCAAAATCTAACGCCTCACCGCAACATGCCCCCATCCCCCACCCACGCCAGCGAGAAGAAATAATACCTGGTAATGGAAGACCTAGTAATATTATTCCCAGATCAAATGGCAATTGTATCCCCAATGCCTCCTGAATCCATGATAGAACTTACATCCAAAATACCGAGATCAAGGGGCAAGTCCAACATCTACTCAGGCATGGATGGCACTGACGACAAAGGTGAGCGTCGATGGCATCCATCCGGGCAATGATGACACCGAGGAAACCCAAGGAAAAATCAGTGCCATGGATGAAAAATATGGATGGCACTGATAGAAGCGATGCAGGGACAATGGCATCAGAGTACCAAGGGGGAGGGGTACCGATGGCATCTAAGAATCCAGGACGGTCTGAAGGGGGTACCGACGGTAGTGATGGGGGCATTGACTGCGTGAGGGTACCAAGGAAATCAAAGGACCTGAAATCGACAGGGGCCCTGGCGGCAACGGAAACCGTGGAAGTCCCTGTCCCACTAACCTAATAACTAGGCAGAGGGTCACAGAGGGACACTCGCAGGCTATGTGTGGCTAACTGAAAATATAGGGAGAGGGAAAGCTGCATTCGGCTGGCAGGCCAGGGAAGTGACAGGAATCGACCGAAAAAACAGGGCATAGTACTCACCGAGCGTCGAATAAACGTACGCGAAGGGAGACCAGTGCAGGGAAAAGTGTTTGCGAAGTAAAAGTTTAAGTGTTTCTTTTATGAAAAAGTGTTAGAATTTCCCACAGAGCTCCTAACCGCTATGCTTACTGCAGAGCGGAAAAAAGGAGACACCTGTGGCTCACAGGGATAATTGCAGGCTGAGCATGCTCAGTGCACTCAGTGTGCCAGAGGAAGTCAAAGCTTTGTAGAAACTTTGACAAAAAAGTTTTCCGTACAGGGCTCCATCCTGTGATGTTACCCATATGTGAGGACTACCATCCTGCTTGTCCTGTGAGAAGTTTTAAAACAAAAAAAAAAGACAAAGATAGGGGGGAAAAGCGGGAGAGGTAGAGGAAGGGGGGGGGGGGGTAGGGAACGGGGGAAGGCAGTGCGGCTCAGCACGGGCTCGGTGCGCACAAGATGCACAATTGTGCACACCCTTGCGTGCGCCGACCCCCAATTTTATAACTTGCGTGCACAAGTTATAAAATTGGGCGTACATGTGTACGCGCTGGGTAGTGCAAGCACATGTATGCCCGCGCGCATCTTTTAAAATTTACCCCTAAGAACATAAGAAGTTGCCAAACTGGGTCAGACCAAGGGTCCATCAAGCCCAGCATCCTGTTTCTAACAGTGGCCAATCCAGGTTACAAGTACCTGGCAAGTACCCAAAACATTAAGTAGTTCCCATGCTTCTAATGCCAGTAATAGAAGTGGCTATTCCCTAATTCTACTTGAGTAACAGCAGATAATGGACTTCTCCAAGAACTTATCCAAACCTTTTTTAAACCCAGCTACACTAACTGCACTAACCACATCCTCTGGCAACAAATTCCAGAGCTTAATTGTGCATTGAGTAAAAAAGAACTTTCTCCGATTAGTTTTAAATGTGCTACTTGCTAACTTCATGGAGTGCCTTCTAGTCCTTCTATTATCCGAAACACTAAATAACCGATTCACATGATTTTATAGATTTCTATCATATCCCCCCTCAGCCATCTCTTCTCCAAGATGAACAGCCCTAACCTCTTTAGCCTTTACTTGTAGGGGAGCCATTTCATCCCCTTTATCATTTTGGTCACCCTTCTCTGAACCTTCTCCAGTGCAACTATATCTTTTTTAAGATGTAGTGACCAGAATTGTATACTGTACTCAAGGCGCAGTCTCACCATGGAGCGATACAGAGGTATTAAGACATTTTCCATTCCTAACATTCTGTTTGCTTTTTTTGATTGCCACAGCACACTGAGCCGACGATTTCAATGTATTATCCACTATGATGCCTAGATCTTTTTCCTGGGTGGTAGCTCCTAATATGGAATCTAACATTTGGTGACTACAGCATGGGTTATTTTTCCTTATATGCATCACCTTGCACTTATCCATATTAAATTTCAATTGCCATTTGGATGCCCAATCTTCCAGTCTTGCAAGGTCCTCCTGTAATGTATCACAATCTGCTTGTGATTTAACTACTCTGAATAATTTTGTATCATCTGCAAATTTGATAACCTCACTCATCGTATTCCTTTCCAGATCATTCATAAATATATTGAAAAGCACCAGTCCAAGTACAGATCCCTGAGGCACTCCACTGTTTACCCTTTTCCACTGAGAAAAGTTACCATTTTATTCTACTCTGTTTCCTGTCTTTTAACCAGTTTGTAATCCATGAAAGGACATCACCTCCTATCCCATGAGATTTTAGTTTTCTTAGAAGCCTCCCATGAAGGTCTTTGTCAGACACCTTCTGAAAATCCAAATACACTACATCTACCAGTTCACCATTTGTGAGTAGATTGATGGCATCTGCTCATGCCAGATGTACCACTCCAGAGGATATAGCTGAAACCTTAACATTTTATTGAAACCTTTATACAGTGGAAAGCAAAGACATTAATCTTCACTCTACATTTATGGCTTTCATACAATTACAAAAATTGGAGAGGCAACAAATTGAGAAATTGAATGTGCCTTTCTCAAAATCGGATATTTTGGGGATATTACAGGGATTGGGTGGGTTAAAAGCCACTTTTTACAAACTGTTAAAAACGCATTTGAGTGATTCTTTACCTGTTTTATATGATTATAATGTAGGGCTAGGTCATATGCCTGAAACTATGAAGGATGCCATTATAATAGTATTACCTAAACCTGGAAAGGACTCATTTTACCCATCTTATCATCGTCCAATTTCTTTACTAAATCTAGACATTAAAATTTACGCCAAAGTAACAGCTAACAGATTGAAATTTCTATTGCCTACTTTGATATCACCAGAGCAATCAGGGTTTGTTTTGGTAAAAAAATCCAACACTAACATACAAACAGAGAAACATAGAAATGACGGCAGAAAAAGACCAAATGGCCCATCCAGTCTGCCCAGCAAGCTCCCACACTTATTTTCCCGTACTTCTCTGTTTCACCGACCACCAAGTTCAGGGCCCTTGTTGGTAACTGTTTGATTCGAATTTCCTGCCACCCCCTGCCGTTGATGCAGAGAGTAATGTTGGAGTTGCATCAAAGGTAAATCATAAGGCTTAATGGGTTGAGCGGGTTATGGACGAGGAGTCCTGGGGTCATGCTTAATTTCACTTTAACCTCACTTTAGTTTGTTAATTTAACATATTTAATATATATTTGTCAAGATAATCTGATATAACTGCAACCGTAATGTCATTTAATATGGTTGTGTTGAGCTATCAGTACCATCTGATTGCAGAGGTACGATGCTTCCACTTATGCCATTTATAAATGTTATTTGAAAATTCTAATAAAAATCAATATTCAAAGTGATATTTGGTTTCCATAAGTCCAGATCATCATATAGTTTAACCAGTTTTATGGGGGCATTTAAGCCCTTAACATTAAGAGATAAGATCCTCAAATCAATATTACTATTCATGTTATACTATCAATAATACTAGAAAAATGGGATCTCATGTCAATGAATTGCAGAGAGAAAAAAGAGAACAATATTGACAAACTTTGTCCTTAGTAATACAAAACTTTTTCTTGAGAAATAAAAGACCAATGCCCACCTTTGCCCCTTTATACCATCAAGCCCATATCTACCCTT
The DNA here is from genome assembly GCF_901001135.1 of Rhinatrema bivittatum. Taxonomy (NCBI): domain Eukaryota; kingdom Metazoa; phylum Chordata; class Amphibia; order Gymnophiona; family Rhinatrematidae; genus Rhinatrema; species Rhinatrema bivittatum. The sequence continues at coordinate 69,178,458 of NC_042626.1, read as the reverse complement.
CAAACCCCCTCCCTCCCCCGAATAGACACCCGGCTCCACATCCCTTAGGAGCGAAGCTTTCTCTTCTCCTTTCAAGGAGAACCAAACACTCCCCTCCCTTCCCACCAAGTATTTTCAAATCATATAATGTGAGAGAAAGAGAATAAAACAAACAAACAAAAAAAAAAATAAGAAAAAAAGATACATTCAAACAAGTAAGAACAAGTAAGAACCAGAAAGATAATAACAAATTGGAATCACTATATAAGCTCCAATTCTTAATGCATTGGAGATCTTGCAGTAGAACATTGTCTTGTTAGAAAGGGACCTCCGCAAATTGCTTCTAGATGTCATTCGTCTGTGCATATAATGTGCCTCCCAGCACAAATATAATTAAAAAAAGATCATCTGCCTCTTGATGGCTATATGACCGATTTGATTTCAATTCCTCCAAAGTCTCCAGACACTCTTGAACACTGGACAAGTGGAATTGTTTCGAGATGTATGTGAAACCTAGGAAGAAAGGGAAGCCCCATCCATAGTTTACATTACACTCCCCAAGCCACGAGGAAAGGGGTTTAACCTCCTTCTATTTTGCTAAAGTTCGTTGAGCTAAATTGGAGAAGACTGATCTTGCTATAAACTTTTTAGCCCTAGTTCTCATCAATGTATTTTATCAGCAAAAGAGTGGAAACAAATTATTATCCCTCCTGGTTGAAATGCTGCAATCTCTCTGCGCTCACCAGCTTGGGGGAGTCCTCTCAAGTTTAATATTGCTGGAGAGTCAAGGCCAAGAATCAGACTACAGATGTCCTGTACTGCTTGAATAGCGTCCTCTTTATCATCTTTTTCTGGAACTCCCATAATCCTGATGTTGAGACGTCGTTGTCTGTTTTCCATATCTTCTTGTTTATCCTGCAGCTCACAAATATTATTCTCCAAAGTCTTAATTCATTTGAAGAAACCAGCATTGCTTTCTATTTGCATCTCATTAATCTCGAGTTCAGTAATATCTTTTTGAATAGTAGAAATTGTAGAAGTAATGTCTGTATGCAATAAGTAGATTTCTTGAATTAAAGCTGCTAGGTGCGCCTTAGTTACAGGAGCATCACCTTCCATCACAATACTGGTACCCCAGAGAAACCCCAACCAAATGCTCCTTCATTTCCCCTGCCCGCTGCTATTTTTAGGGGAAGCGGATATTGAGTATTTGGCAGAAGCCCTGCATATCTTTTTGAGCTGGCCATCCTGAAGATTTAAAAGTTCCCCTTGGTTAAAATATACTTAATAATTGGGATACAAGCACTCAGGGCTGGCGGAAGCATTAGGTGGAGCGGCAGAGCAGCTGGGAAGCGTGGCAGTTTTGAAAGAACGGGACGAGATGAGAAGTGGCACAGACGAGGCACGGAGCTGGAGGGTGTTTTCCGTTTTGGGGTATGTATTTCTTAGAGGAGCTGGAGGGTGTTTTCCGTTTTGGGGTATGTATTTCTTAGAGGAGCTGGAGGGTGTTTCCCGTTTTGGGGTATGTATTTCTTAGAGGAGCTGGAGGGTGTTTTCCGTTTTGGGGTATGTATTTCTTAGAGGAGCTGGGGGTGGTTTGTCCTGTGCGATGAGAGAGAGCGAACACGATCACATGACGACATCTGCCTAGGGTGGCTGGACACCCTTCCACTGGCATTGCAAGACTACAGGGATTTTCTCTTCCTCTTCCTCTCTTGTTTATGCATAAAGTGTTATTAAAGTAATTACCAATACCTTACTTGACAGCAAACTAAAGTAGTGCTGACTGTTTCTCACTAAGGAGAAGTTCATGTGGATTGGGATGCCTGTGAAACGCGGGAACTGCTTTGATGTTAACTGAAACCTTCTTTATTATGCAGCAGGAAGAACTGTGCTGGCAGATTTAGAAGCCACCGAGCAATTAAAATAAAGAGCATAGCTTCAGGATTCTTCCTTTTCTGAATGCAGTTCAGAGTGGCTTGCAGTCTGGGGCACACACAGTCTTTTTCCTGCCACCCAAGCAAGCCGTCAGATTATCAGCTGCTCCTAAACCGCCGACCAGCTCGGAACCGCTGAGCCCACCCGCATATCTCCGAAACAGACCTCTGGCTTAACTGCCCATAAGTGCGCTACTCAGGGGAATCGCCGCGCAATACCTTTCACAGAAAAAACAGCAGGCAGAGACGGTAATTCTGTCTCCTTTGATCTAAGCCTTCCGGAGATGTCACTTAAAGTACTGAGGAGAGCAGGTTAAACTGCCGGGCTCACAACCAATACCACAGTAACTTGAAAAAAAAAAAGTCCCCTTAAAAAGAAAGAGGAACCATGCAAACAGCTCTGGGTGTAATAAAGCCCTGGGAAGGGAGGAGAGCTGAGGGCCTCACTAGCGCCCCACAACATGTCCTGTTTATTAAAACTGCAGGTTTTGCTTTTTAAATCCCACCTTAATTCAATAATTCTGATTTTACCTTTTGTGATACTTCAAAGTGGATTACATCAGGTACTGTAGGTATTTCTCTATCTCCAGAGGGTTTATAATCTAAATTGGAACCTGACTTGTAATCCAGTGTGTTGGATGTTTTCTCTTATTTTTGTGCAGGTTAACAAATAAAAACACACACACACACACACACACACACACACACACACACACACACACACACACATATATATATATATATATATATATATATATATATATATATATATATATATAGTAGTGCATTTCTTGACTAACTTTTCAGAGCTAATACTTTCTTCTTCAGTTCAGAATTCAAATGAGCAAATTATGACATTTACTAGAAAATACAGAGTAGTGTGCTTTCCATAAGTGAATCATAAAAGGCATTCCAGTGATAGGGTGAAGGGAAAGAGGTGAAGGGGGTTTAATGGGTGATCAGAAGATGACAAGCTCTATAATTTTTTGGCTCATAATGTGATAGGAAACCTAGGTCTCTGTTGAATGCTTTTTTTGTCAGCCTGATTATTTTGACTTCAAAAGTCTTGCATTCCTGAATTGTTCCTTTGATTAGCCTAAGCGTTAAGTCATTGATGCAGGGGGGTCTAAAAACATAATGTTCAATGCTGCTCCCCCAAGGTGAATCCTTGGGCCAATGGCAGATGACAGCGCCCTCAGGAGGATATCCTGAGAGGGACCACCGCTTAGGCTGGAGTATGGAGACAAATTAGACAGGAAGTAGAACCACCAGAGGTGGCAGTAGTGAGCTGATGTGCCCGGCAGGGCTGAAGTCCCTCAGATACTGGAATTGCGGTCTCTGGGTTGCTGAGAATTGTAGATATCTATAATGGCTTCTATGCAACAGAGAGTCTTCAGTATATTCAGGAACAGGAGCCATAGGCGAGTACTGGTTCCTATATGCAGTCTGGAATAAGAACTCACAATCTCCGTACCTGCAATAATGTCACAGACAGAAGAGAGTCTACAGAGATTAGGAACACAGGCCCTCGTGGGCGAGTGCCGGTTCCTATCTGTAAAAGAACTCACAGTGTTCACGTCTGCGATCGCATTCCAGGCAGTAAGGAGTCTTCTGAGCATTCAGGGATGTAGGCCCTCGAGGAGCAAGTACCGGATCCCAACTTACCAATCTGAAATCAAGAAGACAGAGCGGAGTCCACGAGGAGCGGGTACCCCTGGTAAGTTCAAGAAGGCAGAGTAGCTTGGGCGAATCGTAACCAGGGAGAGTATGATTCGAGTCCTTGCTAACTCGATTCGTAGTTGCAAGCAAAGACCTTTTAAGGTGGAAGCGGATGACGTCACTAAGGGGGGACGCCCCCGAGTTCGCGCCCTTGGTACAAACTCTGGAGCACGTGCGCGCGCCCTTACATAGAAACATAGAAATGACGGCAGAAGAAGACCAAATGGCCCATCCAGTCTGCCCAGCAAGCTTCACACACTTTTTTCTCTCATACTTATCTGTTTCTCTTAGCTCTTGGTTCTATTTCCTTTCCACCCCCACCATTAATGTAGAAAGCAGTGATGGAGCTGCATCCAAGTGAATATCTAGCTGATAAGTTAGGGGTAGTAGGGGTAGTAACCGCCGCAATAAGCAAGCTACACCCATGCTTATTTGTTTTACTCAGACTATGTTATACAGCCCTTATTGGTTGTTTATCTTCTCCCCTGCCGTTGAAGCAGGGAGCTATGCTGGATATGCTTGAGGTATCAGTTTATTCTTCTCCCATGCTGTTGAAGCAGAGAGCCATGTTGGATATGCATCGAAAGTGAAGTATCAGGCACATTTGGTTTGGGGTAGTAACCGCCGTAACAAGCCAGCTACTCCCCGCTTTGTGAGTGTGAACCCTTTTTTCTTCTCCCCTGCCGTTGAAGCAGGGAGCTATGCTGGATATGCGTGAAGTATCAGTTTTTTCTTCTCCCCTGCCGTTGAAGCAGAGAACTATGCTGTATATGCATAGAAATAGAAGTAACAGGCTTATTTGGTTTGGGGTAGTAACCGCCGTAACAAGCCAGCTACTCCCCCCTTTGTGAGTGCAGATCCTTTATTCCACATTTCCTCTTGCTGTTGAAGCTAGAACGATGTTGGAGTCACAGTAAGCATGTGTACGTTTATTGAATAAGGGTATTGTCTCCAGGCAGTAGCCATCATTCTGGTGAGTCACCCACTCTTCATTGGCGGCCTCTTGACTTTATGGATCCACAGTGTTTATCCCACGCCCCTTTGAAGTCCTTCACAGTTCTGGTCTTCACCACATCCTCCGGAAGGGCATTCCAGGCATCCACCACCCTCTCCGTGAAGAAATACTTCCTAACATTGGTTCTGAATCTTCCTCCCTGGAGCTTCAAATCGTGACCCCTGGTTCTGCTGATTTTTTTCCTACGGAAAAGGTTTGTCGTTGTCTTTGGATCATTAAAACCTTTCAAGTATCTGAAAGTCTGTATCATATCGCCTCTGCTCCTCCTTTCCTCCAGGGTGTCCATATTTAGATTCTTCAATCTCTCCTCGTACGTCATCCGATGAAGATCCTCCACCTTCCTGGTCGCCCTTCTCTGTACCGCTTCCAACTTATCTTTGTCTTTTTGTAGATACGGTCTCCAGAACTAAACACAGTACTCCAGGTGAGGCCTCACCAAGGACCTGTACAAGGGAATAATCACTTCCCTTTTCTTACTCGATATTCCTCTCTCTATGCAGCCCAGCATTCTTCTGGCTTTTGCTATAGCCTTGTCGCATTGTTTCGCAGACTTCATATCATTAGACACTATCACCCCAAGGTCCCTCTCCTGCTCCGTGCACATCAGCCTTTCCCCCCCATCGAATACAGTTCATTCGGGTTTCCACTCCCCATATGCATGACTTTGCACTTCTTGGCATTGAATCTCAGCTGCCATATCTTCGACCACTCTTCCAGTTTCCTTAGATCCCGTCTCATTCTCTCCACTCCTTCCGGCGTGTCCACTCTGTTGCAGATCTTAGTGTCATCCGCGAAAAGACAAACCTTGCCTTCTATCCCGTCCGCAATGTCGCTCACAAAGATATTGAACAGGACCGGTCCCAACACCGATCCTTGTGGTACACCACTTAAAACCGCTCTCTCTTCAGAGAAGGTTCCATTTACCATCACACATTGTCTTCTGTCCGTCAACCAATTTGCAATCCAGGTCACCACCTCGGCACTCACTCCCAAGCTTCTCGTTTTATTCACCAGTCTCCTGTGCGGAACCGTGTCAAAAGCTTTGCTGAAATCCAAGTATATGATATCGAGCGCTCTTCCTCGATCCAATTCCTTGGTTACCCAGTCAAAAAAGTCAATCAGATTTGTCTGACAGGATCTTCCCCTGGTGAATCCATGTTGTCTCTGGTCCATCAATTCTCCGGACTGTAGATAGTTCACTATTCTCTCTTTCAGCAGTGACTCCATTACTTTTCCCACCACCGAAGTGAGGCTGACCGGTCTGTAGTTGCCAGCCTCCTCCCTGTTCCCACTCTTGTGAAGCGGGACCACCACCGCTCTTCTCCAATCACTCGGCACCACTCCCGTTTCTAGGGATCTATTGAACAGGTCACACAGCGGAGCCGCCAGAACATCTCTGAGCTCCCTCAATATCCTTGGATGAATCCCATCAGGCCCCATAGCTTTGTCCACTTTCAGGTTCTTTAGCTCTTCCCACACATTTTCTACTGTAAAAGGATTTTCATCTATTCCACTTCCCACCAGTTTTTTGTTGTGTAGAGATGGTCCTTCTCCAGGGTCTTCTTTAGTGAACACAGAGCTGAAGTATTCGTTTAATATTTCTGCCATTTCTTCGTCTCCCTCCACACATTGATCATTACCACCTTTCAATTTCACTATACCACTTAGGATCTTTCTCTTTTCGCTGATGTATCTGAAAAATGTTTTGTCTCCATTTTTTATCTCCTTGGCAATCCTCTCTTCCGCTTGACTTTTTGCCAACTTGATTAATTTCTTTGTCTCCCTCAGTTGAATCAGATATTCTTCTTTGTGTTCCTCCCTTTGGGATCTTTTATATATCTTGAATGCTGTTCTTTTAGCTTTAATTTTGTCAGCCACCTCCTTTGAGAACCAGATAGGTTTCAATTTTCTTTTGCTTTTCTTTACATCATCAGGAACATGGCGGATCCACAGCGTCAGGCCAGCCCGGGGATTCCGGAGAGATGCAGAAGGCAGCAGCTGTCCTTCAGGCTTGAAGGGAGTCGCCACACAGGTAGAGAGGGTGGAGCGAGGGCAAAGAGCAGACACGAACGCAACACATAAGACTTGCCATACTGGATCAGACCAATGGTCCATCAAGCCCAGTATCCTGTTTCCAACAGTGACAATCCAGATCAGAAATACCTGGAAGGATCTTAAGGGGTAGATAGATTCCTTGCTGCTTATCCCAAGAATAAGCAGTGGATTTCTGCAACTCTATCTTAATAATGATTAATGGACTTTTCCTCCAGGAATTTGTCCAAACCTTTTTTAAATGCTGCTACACAATAGTTTCACCACATCCTCTGGCAACAAATTCCAGAGCTTAATTATGGATTGAGTAAAAAAATATTTTCTCTTATTAGTTTTAAAGTATTACCCAGTAACTTCATTGTGTCCCCCCTGGTTTTTGTACTTTTCAAAAGAGTAAAGCACCTGATTAACGATTACTAGTTCCAATCCACTCATTATTTTATAGACCTCTATCATATCTCCCCTCATCCATCTTTTCTCCAAGAGTCCTAACCTCTTTAGCCTTTCTTCTTAAGGGAATCGTTCCATCCCCTTTATCATGTTGTTCACTCTTCTCTCTACCTTTTCTAATTCTGTTATTTTTTTTTTTGAGATGTGGTGATCAGAACTGCACACAAGATGAAGTCGCACCTTGGAGCGATACAGAAGCATTATGATATTCTGTTTTATTTTCTGTTCCTTCCTAATAATCTCTAGCATTCTATTTGCTTTCTTGGCTGCTTCTGCACACTGAGATTTTAATGTATTATCAACGATGACGCCTACATCCTTTTTCTGAATGGTTATTCCTTGCATTTTGTAGCTATAATTTGGGTTACTCTTCCCTAAGTGCATCTCTTTGCACTTATCAACATTAAATTTCATTTGCCCAGTCTCCGAGTTTTGCAATGTCCTCTTGCAATTTCTCCTAATCCTCTTGTGAATTAACAACTTTGAATAGTTTTGTGTCATCGGCAAATTTGATCACCTCACTTTTTCCGATTTCCAGGTCATTTATGAATATATTAAAAAGCAGTGGTCCCAGAACAGATCCCTGGGGCACTCCACTATTCACCATTTTCCATTGGGAAAAATTAACATTTAACCCTACTCTCTTTTTTTTTTTTTTGTAAATTATTATTTTATTAATTTTCGTCAAGCAGTACATTACAGAACCACAACATAATTCTAGAATAAATTCAAAACAGCAAACAGCGGTCCAAGCTCTAAGATCAGAGAAATGTTAGAAACCATGTACACAATCTTACAAAGCAATACATTATATTAATAGAAAAATGTACATTATCCCTATATAAATGTACGCATGAGATGAGCATAGAAAATGTACTTGATCCTGTAGTAGAGCTGGTACCACTAAATAAACATATATTTAACAATCAAACGGCTGAGTGTTTGCTATCAAATGGTGCCAATCGTACTGCATTGTGTAACCTACCCAGTCAACCCAGCCCTCCCCCAACCCCTTCACCCTCCCCTCCCTGAACCCTCGCCATCTATCCGCAGTTCGGCTCCTCCCGTCGTACAAGTAATCTTAGCCACTCGCTGCGAGATAGCCTTTTGGTGGAAGAAAGTGGAGACGCCTACTTTGAGTACTGTACAAGCTAGGCTGGATAGAGTATACCACTTAAGTCATCTAACAGCTATCCGCAACGACCAATTGCCCAAATTCCGAAGAATATGGGAATCTTACCTATTAGGGAGGAACACAGAACCCAAAGCTGGGGGGAGCAATGCGGTTAGCTCCGGTGCTTCCGATTGAGTTCTCTCTGGGGGGGAGGATAATGCAGCTTATTGGGTGTACAAGGCGCAGCCTCTGAAAACTGGACTTTAACTATAACACTCACTCTACCAGGCTGGTTGATTGAATGCCTTTTATTGTCGCAGCACTACACTGCAGTTGCTCTATTCCATGTCGCATTTCCGCTCTAGCGGTACTCCAACCCTACTCTCTTTTAACCAGTTGGCAATCCACAATAGGACACTGACACTTATCTCATGACTTTTTAATTTCCTAAGAAGTCTCTCCTGAGGGACTTTATCAAATGCTTTCTGGAAATCCAGATACACTCACCTTTATCCCATGTTTATTTACACCCTCAAAAAAATGAAGCAAATTTGTGAGGCAAGACTTCCCTTGGCTAAATCCATGTTGGCTTTTCCCATTAAACTATGCCTATCTATATGTTCAGCAATTTTGTTCTTTATGATAGAATCTACCATTTTGCCTGGCACAGATGTCAGATTCACTGGATGGAAGTTTTCTGGATCACCCCTTGATCCCTTTTGAAAAATTGGAGTTACATTGGCAGCCTACCAGTCTTCAGGTACCACAGATGATGTTATTGATAGTTTACAAATGTCCATTAGCAGGTCTACAATTTAATTTCTCAGTTCTTTCAGCACTCTGGGATGTATACCATCTGGTCCAGGTTCAAATGGACTAATTCGACAGCCATACGGACTTCATTTTTTTATGGAAATGTACCTTTAGACACAGTTTTCTGACCAATTCCTCCAGGTCCAAGTAAAACTGAATTTCATCCAGTTTGGTAGAAGGGCAGAATATTAGCCCTGCTGAGATTACTGAGATTTCATGCTGTGATAGTTTCTTTCTTTCCTTCTATTTGATAATTCATCTTTATAAATTAAGCCTCAAGGGTGATGAACAATATGGGGTAGATTTTATAATTTTGCGCGAGCGCGTACTTTTGTTTGCGCACCAGGCGCGAACAAAAGTATGCTGGATTTTATAAGATACGCATGTAGCCGCGCGTATCTTATAAAATTCGGGGTCGGCGCGCGCAAGGGGGTGCACATTTGTGCAACCTGCGCGTGCCGAGCCCAGCGCGCGCTGCCTGTTCCTTCCGAGGCCACTCCGATTTCGGAGCGGCCTCGGAGGGAACTTTCCTTCGCCCTCCCCCCACCTTCCCCTCCCTTCCCCACCCCCCCGGCCCTATCTAAACCCCCCCTTACCTTTGTTGGCAGATTTACGCCTGCTGAAAGCAGATGTAAATCTGCGCGCGCCAGCAGGCTGCTGGCGCGCCATCACCCGACCTGGGGGCTGGTCCGGAGGCCTCGACCACACCCCCGGGCCGGCGCCATGCCCCCGGGCCCGCCCCCGAAACGCCGCATCATTTTCGGAACGCCCCCGACACGCCCCTTTTACGAAGCCCCGGGACTTGCGCGCATCCCGGAGGTCTGTGCGCACCGGCGGCCTATGCAAAATAGGTGCGCCGGCCCGCAAGGGCCCTGCGCGCGTAAATCCGGCCGGATTTACGCGCGCAGGGCATTTAAAATTCGGCCCTATGTGAACATGTCACAATTGGTGGTTAGCGAGGTTTATTATTCCCAAACAAACACCACTATTATAATGCAACCTGGAATACTGGGACAACACAATGCTAGAATGAACCGATTGAAGGGCCCAGAGCTCTGCAAAATTAGTCACGTTCAGGTCTGGATTTGCGAATGGATGCACCAGGCTTGTGCCTAGGGCGGCAAAAATCTAGGGGGGCAGCAAGCCAGCTAAAGATTTGCTGCCCCTCAGCGGTGCTGAATCTTACTCAGCACAGGAGGGGAGGAGTGAGATGGAGCAAAGAACCTGCTCTACTCCTTATTCCTACCTGCACTGCCCTGTGCCCTCCTAACCAGGGAGTAAATGAAAGCCATTCTGCTCCCTACTCCAGCCCTTCCCTTCCTGTCATTCAGAGACATGAGGGGTAAAGGTGCGCATGGAGCAAAGAAGGCTGTTCCTTGTCTGGGGGAGGGAGGGGGGCGACAGCACCACCAGTGTCTAGGGAGTGACAAAATCCTAAATCCATCACTGGTCATGACTATGTATTATGTTAGTTCAATAAAGGATTTTGTTATCGCTTGTTTTTTTTGGCCCTTCATTTGCCTCTGCTCTTACACCCTTCCTCTGTATCTATTCTTATCCTGCCTTGCAGGACTTTCCTGTTCCACCCATACAGAATTTTGTTTTCTTCCTCAATCTAGGGGGTTTGTGTGTCTGTAAAGCAACAGGGAGGTATCTTAATACAACATGGGTGATAGCCACCCAACTGACAGCCAGCCCCATAATACAGGAAGGTTCAGTGCTCAAAGGGACGTAGCTGGCTAGTTAAGGAGTCAGCAGGCTAGATCCCTTGCACTGAGAATTGTCCACTACAGAAGAGCTAAAGGTGCATGCAACTTTCTACATCTTGCATGCAGTTAGCTAGTTTCAAAAGAGACATTACGGGGAGGAGGGGCATGTTTGGGTCAGGGAGTAAACTATGCATGTAGCGTTACCTTTGCTCCTTAACCTACAGCAGTGGTTCTCAACCTTTTGTCGGCCGGGACACACTTGACGGTACTTGATGGTACTCACATGCGTGACACACTGAGCATGTGACTGTCACAGGGCTAAATGTAAACATACATTCTGCATCCTCAGAACCCCATCGACCTCCAACAATGGGTGCAGAGCAGGACTAGGACATTACCCGTACAACTCACCATACAAAAAATATATTCTGGTTCTGGTGACATCTCAGTAAAAGCAAAAAAAACCTCTCTTTACTGGCAGGCACAGCTGCTCTCCTTATGAAAAGACAGTAATTTAACACCAATGAATGTCCTATTGAGAAAAACACATCAAACAAGATTGATACAAATGCCTACATTTATTTTATTTATTTATTTTAGTTTTTTCTATACCGGCATTCGTGAGGGTATCACATCATGCCGGTTTACAATAAACAGTGGGGTGATAAACGGAAACAGTGCACGAAATAAATAAATAATAGGTGCTAAAAAATAACATAGTTACAGTTACAATAAAACAGGGAGGCGTAAAACTAGGAGCAAGAAGAAATTGATAGGAACTTTAACATAGAATGTTAACCTGAAGTATGACGGGGTACAATATAAAGCATTTTGTACATGCTAGTAAAACACCTCACCTCGGTCACACACCCAGAACTGACCTTCACCAAGTACAGAAAAACCACAAATTATAAATATGAAGACAGAAAATGGAATAGAAACCCAAAAAAGCCACTCTGCATGCAGTGCAAACCTGGAGAAGTGGAAAGAGAGCCCCACACAGAAATAATTGTAAAACTACACTAATAAATATTACAAAACAGCTGATGAACAGAATAGCATCCAACAATGAAATACTCTTTAAAAATTATTAAATATTGTCCAAATATCAATAAAATATTTCAAAACAGCAGACACATCACATAATACCCAATAATTAAAATGGCAGTCAATCAAGAAAAATAAACTTACAAAGCCATCTTTACTTACCCTCTTCAGCAACTCTCCTACTTCTTTCCCTTGCAGGCCAATAGCACCCACCAGAAGCGGCAGTCAGTGGCTGCTGAAGCTCTGTCCTCACAGTCCTCTTCCTTAAGGCTCACAACCAGTCACTCACACACAGTCTCTGTCTCACACACACCAGTTACCTCCCTAACCAGTCCCTCTTCCTCACACACACACACACACACACACACACACACACACACACACACACACACCAGTCACCTCCCTGACCAGTCTCTCACATACACTCACACCAGTCACCTCCCTGATCAGTCTTTCTTCCTCACACACACATCTCCCTGACCAGTCTGTCTCTCACACACACACACACACCAGTCACCTCCCTGACTTGTCTCTGTCTCTCACACAGAAACACATCACCTCCCTGATCAGTCTGTCTCTCTCACACACACCAGTCACCTCCCTGACCAGTCTGTCTCTCACACACACACCAATTACCTCCCTGACCAGTCTGTCTCTCATACACACACACCAGTCACCTCCCTGACCCATCTCTGTCTCTCACACAGAAACACATCACCTCCCTGAGCAGTCTCTCTCTCTCTCACAAAAACACATCACCTCCGACCAGTCTCTCTCTCAATCACACACATGCTCTCTCACTTACACGCAAGCTCTTAATCACACTCAAATGTCCTCGCTCCATTCTACCACATACACCCAAAGCTTCCACTCACGAACCCAGACACCCATTCTACCATACACACAAGCTCTCACTCATGCACCCAGGCACACATTGTACCACACACACACAAAGCTACCCCTCATTTACCCAGGCACACATTGTACCACACACACACAAAGCTACCCCTCATTTACCCAGGCACACATTCTACCACACACAAACACATCTGCCACTCACACACATACACACAATGCTGCCACTCACATATCCACACAAGCAAGTTTCCTCTCTCACTCCACTCTTCTCATTGTTTGGCCCAATAAGCCTGGCCTCCGCTTTTCAGCTGCCGCGGGCCTGGCCTCCAGCAGTGGCACACAGCATCGCTCTGCTCTTTAGCTGCCACTGGCCTGGCCTCCAGCAGTGGCATGTAGCGTTTCTCCGCTCTTCAGCCGCTGCTGGTCTGGCCTCCTGCGGCAGCACACAGTGTTAATCCGTATTAACTGCATCAGCCCACCGGGGGATGATCGATCCCCTGATAGGCCAGTCTGCCCCTGGGGAGAAGGGAAGCACAACAGGGGCAGGGGGACACCAGGAGCCACAATACACCTCCTGGTGCTTGGCAATACACCGGCTGAGTATCGCTGACCTACAGGAATAGCAGCTGCAAAGTATGTGGGTTCTTTTGTACCCATGTATTTGAAAATGAATTTGCAAAGGGTAAATTGGCTACAAGGTACACAGGTACAAAGGTGCCCATGGACCATGCACCTAGTGTTGCGGTTCTGGCCGCGAGTGCTGCGACCAGACCCTTACCTCCATGTTCCTGGACCTACTCCCGCTTCTGGAGGCCTGGTTTGCGCCCTGTTCAGCGGCATCCCCGTGTGGGCTGCGCTGCCGGGAAGCTTCCCATGGACACCCTGCTTCTAGGTGCACGCGCGCGCCACATGGATGCTTTTCTAGGCCATTTCCCGCCAGTGGTGACTGCGCCCGGTTCCTGACGTCAGACCTGCGGCCTTGATAAGCCAGCCGCGGACACTCAGTCTTTGCCTTGCAACGGGTTTACCCTCCGGTTCCCTGTTGCGTCATGCCCCGGAGTGAGCTGCCTTGCTACTCGCTCTGTTCCTGCTTGCCTGCTACAGTACCTGCTTGGTTCCTGCTTGCCTGCTACAGTAAACTGCATGGTTCCTGCTTGGCTGCTACAGTACCTGCTTGGTTCCTCCCTGCCTGCCTGCTACAGTACCTGCTTGGTTCCTGCTTGGCTGCTACAGTTCCTGCCTGGTTCCAGAACCCGAGCCCTGTTACAGTACTTGTCTACTGTCCTAGTCTGGTTCCAGTTCTCAGTCCTGATCTCCAACCTGCCTAAGTCCAGCGGCTGAGCCCCTACGGGCTCCTCCCGGGGGGGCTTCGGCTTCCAAGGGTGAAGCCGCCTAAGTCCCAGCAGTTGGGCTCCTACGGGCTCCTCCCGGTGGAGCACCAGCTTCCAGGGTGAAGAGCACCTCTACGTCCTGCCTGAACATCTGCCTCCCGGCCTGCCACATACTAGAGACATTGACCAACTTTCCCAGTCTCCTGCAGGTCGGCCCAAGGGTCCACTAAATTGAGACTCCATAACAGATTGCAAGGCCATGGACTCGGTGGATGTGCCCGCTCCTTCGGATCTGCCCGGGATGGCCCGGCAGATGCTACAGCACCAGTGCTGCATTGATACTCTGGCAGCCACGGTGGAACAGCTCTCTTCTCGCCTAGTGTCCTTGCCTCCTGCTGGCGGGGTCCCCGAGGGACACAGCTCTTCTGTGACTCAGCTACCGGCACCCTCCCGCTATGCTGGAGATTTAAGGACCTGCCGTGGCTTTCTGAACCAATGTTTTGTACGGTTCTCTCTGTTGCCCCGGCAGTTCCCCTTGGATGCGGTGAAAGTGGCGTATATCCTGTCCCTGCTTGATGGGAAAGCCTTAATATGGGCTTCTCCCCTTTGGGAAAATAATGATTCCTCGCTAATGAACTTACAACAGTTCATCTCGAACTTTCGACAGACCTTTGATGAGCCCGTCCGAATAGCCTCGGCTACCTCTGATCTGCTGCAACTCCGTTAGGGGGCTCGCTCCTTGGCAGATTATGCTATGGAATTCCAGACTTTAGCCCAGGAAGTAGGTTGGCAGGATGGTAGTCTTAAGGCCATCTTCTTGGAGGACCTCTCCGGACGTATAAAGGATGAGATTGCTGCTCGAGATCTGCCGGAGGACCTCAACGCCTTGATAGAGATGGCTGCTCGCATTGACCGCCGCCTACAACAATGGGCCAAGGAGCAGCGCTCTTCTCGCCACAGTCCTGCTACTGTGTCGGCGAGACCTGTGTCTTCTCCTAAGACTTCTCGTCCAGATGCTCCCACCTGCAAACCCATGCAGCTGGGCCGGGCCCCGCTCTCTGCTGAAGAGAGGCAACGTCGCCGTTCGTTGAAGTTATGTTTGTATTGTGGTCAGAAGGGCCAATTCTTGGCACACTGCCAGGAGCGTGCGGAAAACACCCAAAGCCTAGGAGGTCGGGAGGAGCTCCTCCTAGGCTGTGCTACAGCTCCTCAATGTACCGAGCCTGTTACCCTGGAATACCCTGGAGGGTCCATTGAGACGATTGCTTTCCTGAATTCTGAAGCCGGAGGTAATTTCATCCTGCAGGACTTAGTCTCCCAGTTGCGAATCCCTACGCATAGACGGGAGGTCCCGTTACGAATTACTTCTATCCAGGGGACGCTCCTTCCAGGACCTGTCCTGATGTCCACGGCACCCATAACTGTCCGCACCGGGGCGATCCATTTGGAGGAGATAGCCTTCCTAGTGTTGGATAAGGCTGTCCACCCTGTGGTGCTAGGGTTGCCGTGGTGCAGAAGCACTCGCCCACGATTCAGTGGGATACTCTGCAGATTGTCAAGTGGAGCCCTTTCTGCCTAGCTAACTGTATGAAAGTGCCTAGGGCTCCCGCACTTCCGTTGATGCACTCTGCCCTAGGTCCTCCTGCACCTTATGAGGACTTTACGGACGTATTTTCCAAGACCAAGGCGGAGATCCTTCCGCAGCACCGTCCGTATGACTGCGTTATAGACCTGTTACCTGGTATTATGCCCCCCCCGAGGAAGGGTGTATCCCTTATCATTACCTGAAACCCGGGCCATGTCCGAGTATATTTCAGAGAATCTGGCCAAGTGGTTTATTTGCCTGTCCAAGTCGCCTGCAGGGGCAGGCTTCTTCTTTGTCAGCAAGAAGGACGACTCGCTGAGACCGTGTATAGACTATCGAGGCTTAAATTCCATTACTAAGCGAGACCGTTACCCACTCCCATTAATCCCAGAGCTCCTCGATAGGCTCCAGGGAGCAAAGATTTTCACAAAGTTGGACTTACGAGGTGCTTACAATTTAGTCAGAATTCGTCCCGGAGACGAGTGGAAAACCGCTTTTAATACCAGAGATGGGCATTACGAGTATCTTGTGATGCCTTTCGGCTTATGTAATGCTCCGGCGGTGTTCCAGCACCTTATGAATGAGGTGTTACGGGACCTTCTGAATACCTGCGTAATCGTCTACCTCGACGATGTGCTAGTCTACTCCCAGGACCTGTCTTCACACCGTCAGCATGTCCGTCAAGCGCTCCAAATACTTAGGGAGCATGGTCTGTACGCGAAACTGGAAAAATGTAGTTTCGAGAAGATGTCCCTGCCGTTCCTGGGCTACATAATCTCTACAACAGGCTTCCAAATGGATCCTGAGAAAGTCGCCGCAATTAAGAATTGGCCCGGGCCAAAGGGCCTTAAAGCGTTGCAACGCTTCCTAGGCTTTTCCAATTTCTACCGTCATTTTATTCCTAACTATTCCCGTATTGTGGCCCCATTGACCGCCCTCACCCGAAAGAGGGCCAACGCGGTGGATTGGCCTGTTCCCGCCTGCCAAGCCTTCGAGGCTTGGCAGGCGGGAAGCATTCTTGTTAGACACCTGCCTTCGTCATCCAGATCCCAGCCGGCCCCTTTGTGGTGGAAGTTGATGCCTCCAATGTGGCCATGGGGGCCGTGCTGAGCCAGTACTCTGATTCTGGACAATTGTTATCCTGTTCATATTTCTCGAAGAAATTCTCCCTGGCCAAGAGCAACTACTGTGTTGGTGATAAAGAGTTGCTAGCAGTGAAACTTGTCCTGGAGGAATGGAGACAGTGGTTGGAGGGAGCCAACCATCCAGTTACGATTTACACCGACCACAAAAACTTAGCATTCTTGAAGCAAGCTCAATGCCTGAACCCAAGGCAAGCTCTGTGGTTGCTGTTTTTTGATCGGTTCGACTTTACCTTACGCTATCGACCCGGCTCTAAGAATGTTCGAGCCGACGCGCTCTCGCGCTCCTCTGAGGTCAAAGAGACTTCTGACACCCCTCAGTGTATTTTGGATCCTGTGAAAGTGAGCCTAGCAGCAACCTTGGTGTCCTCCCAAGGGAAGACCGTTGTTCCACATCGCTCCTGGAGAGCAGTTCTCACTTGGGCCCATGACTCCCTCACTGGGGGCCATGCTGGCTGTAAAGGGACCTTATATTTGTTGAACTGATTCTACTGGTGGCCGACGGTGAGACAGGATGTCCAAGCTTTTGTGGGCTCTTGCCCTACCTGCGCCATTCAAAAGTCGCTCATCAGGAGGCCCAGGGGCCTGTTGCAACCATTGCCCATCCCGGTGGAGCCTTGGACACACATCTCCACCGACTTTGTCATGGACCTTCCCGTCTCAGGAGGTAATTCGGTCATTTGGGTGACCGTAGACCGATTCTCCAAGATGGCGCACTTTGTCCCCTTGCCAAAGTTGCCTTCTGCACCTGACCTAGCTAACCTCTTCGCTCAGCATATCTTCAGACTTCACGGTCTCCCGCAGGATATAGTCCCCTATCGAGGACCACAGTTTACTGCTCGATATTGGAAAGCACTTTGCAAACGCTTCAATGTGCAACTTAGTCTTTCGTCTGCGTTCCATCCCCAGAGTAATGGGCAAACGGAACGAACTAACCAAACCTTAAAGACTTTTCTCCGTTCGTTCGTGAATGAACGACAAGATAATTGGGCCAAGCTACTCCCGTGGGCGGAGTTCTTGTATAATAATCACACGCATGCTGCTACTGGAAGTTTGCCTTTCCTCGCTGTCTATGGGAAGCAACTTCGACAGCACTTGCCTTCACCTGAACCTAGTGCACTCCCGGTAGTGCAACTTTCAGCCCGCCAGCTTCTTTCCTTATGGACATCTATCCAGGGAAAGATCCATAAAGCTGCCCAGTCCACCAAGAAATGGGTGGATAGGTATCGTCAGCCAGCGCCTATCTTCCTCCCCGGAGACCGCATCTGGCTTAGTACAAGAAATCTACAGCTACGAATTCCGTCTCGAAGACTAGCTCCAAGATTCTGTGGGCCTTTTCGAGTCACTGAACGAGTGGGAGCAGTCTCATACCAATTATGCCTACCCTCCTCCATGCGCATACATGATGTGTTCCATGTGTCATTGCTGAAGCTTCTTGTTTTATCCAGATACCACTCCTGGGCTCCTGAACCATCGGACCCTTCAGCACCGGATGAGGTTACGTATCAAGTACGTGAGATCTTGGATATCCGGTTCCATCAACGCCGCTGGGAGTACTTGCTTGCCTGGGAGGGTTGCGGATCCGAGGATAATTCTTGGGAACTGGCCCGGAACATCCTCGACAAGGACTTATTACGGCAGTTCCATCTGGACCACCCAAGTAAACCCGGACTGGCTAAGAGGGGGCGTAAGAGGGGAGGTACTGTTGCTCTTCTGGCCGTGAGCACCGCGACCAGACCCTTACCTCCATGTTCCTGGACCTACTCCCGCTTCTGGAGGCCTGGTTTGCGCCCTGTTCGGCGGCGTCCCCGCGTGGGCCACGCCGCCAGGAAGCTTCCCATGGACACCCTGCTTCTAGGCGCGTGCGCGCACCACTTGGACACTTTTCTAGGCCATTTCCCACCAGTGGTGACTCCGCCCAGTTCCTGACGTCAGACGCCGCGGCCTTGATAAGCCGGCCGCGGACACTCAGTCTTTGCCTTGCAACGGTTTACCCTCCAGTTCCCTGTTGCGTCGTGCCCCGGAGTGAGCTGCCTTGCTACTCGCTCTGTTCCTGCTTGCCTGCTACAGTACCTGCTTGGTTCCTGCCTGCCTGCTACAGTACCTGCTTGGTTCCTGCTTGCCTGCTACGGTACCTGCTTGGTTCCTGCTTGCCTGCTACAGTTCCTGCCTGGTTCCAGTACCCGAGTCTTGCTACAGTTCTTGCCTGGTTCCAGTACCTGAGCCCTGCTACAGTTTCTGCCTGGTTCCAGAACCCGAGCCCTGTTACAGTACTTGTCTACTGTCCTAGTCTGGTTCCAGTTCTCAGTCCTGATCTACAACCAGCCTAAGTCCCAGCGGCCAGGCCCCTACGGGCTCCTCCCGGGGGGCTTCGGCTTCCAAGGGTGAAGCCGCCTAAGTCCCAGCGGTTGGGCTCCTATGGGTTCCTCCCGGGGGAGTACCAGCTTCCAGGGTGAAGAGCACCTCTACGTCCTGCCTGAACATCTGCCTCCCAGCCTGCCACATACTAGAGACATTGACCACCTTTCCCAGTCTCTTGCAGGTCGGCCCAAGGGTCCACTAAATTGAGACTGCATAATACCTAGGTAGGCTGCTGAAAATTGCATGAGTCTGTAAGGGAATGAAAGTAACAAGCATTTACAGCAAGATGCAGAAGATAAGTTTTAACTCTTTGTAGAGAATATTATAG
The DNA here is from genome assembly GCF_901001135.1 of Rhinatrema bivittatum. Lineage (NCBI taxonomy): Eukaryota > Metazoa > Chordata > Amphibia > Gymnophiona > Rhinatrematidae > Rhinatrema > Rhinatrema bivittatum. The sequence goes on along the minus strand of NC_042626.1, from coordinate 69,159,018 downwards.
AAACGCAGAAAAGCAGCTTTGCTAAATCCTTTTGGTCAAGGTAGGGGGTGTTCATTGATTTTCTCTGCCTCTTGTTTAAAAGTTATCATTGCAAAGTTTGAAGGTCTTTTAAAGCTGGGAGGCTCTGATCTGGGAATTTTCTTATGCTTTTTATGTTTGCTTTTTTTTAAAGTTATTTTCTGTAAAAGGAAATCTGTTTTTGCTGGGTAGGGGAGAGAAGAATTGTTTTTTTCCCATTTTGCAGCTGTCGGGATGTTCCTGGTAAGGCGATTTGCAGGTATATTTATAGCTGGGTCGACGGAGGGCTTCTATGCTTTAAAGGACAGGCTGATTCACCCCTGTGTCTTCTGTTTAGGGAAATAACTGCCACTCTGTGCAGGTTATCCCTGTGTCTTCTGTTTAGGGAAGTAACTGCCACTCTGTGAGGGTTACCCTTGTGCTTTCTGTTTAGGGAAGTAACTGCCGCTCTGTGCAGGTTATCTCTGTGTCTTCTCTTTAGGGAAGTATCTGCCGCTCTGTGTAAGTTATCCCTGTGTCTTCTCCTTAGTGAAGTATCTGCCGCTCTGTGCAAGTTATCCCTGTGTCTTCTGTTTAGGGAAGTAACTGCCACTCTGTGTAAGTTATCCCTGTGTCTTCTCTTTAGGGAAGTAACTGCCACTCTGTGCAGGTTACCCTTGTGCTTTCTGTTTAGGGAAGTAACTGCCGCTCTGTGCAGGTTATCTCTGTGTCTTCTCTTTAGGGAAGTATCTGCCACTCTGTGTAAGTTATCCCTGTGTCTTCTCTTTAGGGAAGTATCTGCCACTCTGTGCAAGTTATCCCTGTGTCTTCTGTTTAGGGAAGTAACTGCCACTCTGTGCAAGTTATCCCTGTGTCTTCTGTTTAGGGAAGTAACTGCCACTCTGTGCAAGTTATCCCTGTGTCTTCTCTTTAGGGAAGTAACTGCCACTCTGTGAGGGTTACCCTTGTGCTTTCTGTTTAGGGAAGTAACTGCCGCTCTGTGCAGGTTTTCCCTGTATCTTCTCTTTAGGGAAGTAACTGCCGCTCTGTGCAGGTTATCCCTGTGTCTTCTCTTTAGGGAAGTAACTGCCACTCTGTGCAGGTTATCCCTGTGCCTTCTGTTTAGGGAAGTAACTGCCATTCTGTGCAAGTTATCCCTGTGTCTTCTGTTTAGGGAAGTAACTGCCACTCTGTGCAGGTTATCCCTGTGTCTTCTCTTTAGGGAAGTAACTGCCACTCTGTGCAGGTTATCCCTGTGCCTTCTCTTTAGGGAAGTAACTGACACACTGTGCAGGTTACCCCTGTGTCTTCTGTTTAGGGAAGTAACTGCCGCTCTGTGCAGGTTACCCCTGTGCCTTCTCTTTAGGTAAGTAACTGCCACTCTGTGCAGGTTATCCCTGTGCCTTCTGTTTAGGGAAGTAACTGCCACTCTGTGCAGGTTATCCCTGTGTCTTCTCTTTAGGGAAGTAACTGCCACTCTGTGAGGGTTACAGAATGGCTTATCCCAGACTTTATCCCTCATTCCCCCACAACTAAGGATCCTCTGTGCTTATCCCAGGCTTTACCTCTCACTCCCCCACATTAAGGATCCTCTGTGCTTATCCCAGGCTTTACCTCTCACTCCTCCACATCTAAGGATCCTCTGTGCTTATACCAGGCTTTACCTCTCACTCCTCCACAGCTAAGGATCCTCTGTGCTTATCCCAGGCTTTACCTCTCACTCCCCCACAGCTAAGGATCCTCTGTGCTTATCCCAGGCTTTACCTCTCACTCCCCCACATTAAGGATCCTCTGTGCTTATCCCAGGCTTTACCTCTCACTCCCCCACATTAAGGATCCTCTGTGCTTATCCCAGGCTTTACCTCTCACTCCTCCACAGCTAAGGATCCTCTGTGCTTATCCCAGGCTTTACCCCTCACTCTCCCACAGCTAAGGATCCTCTGTGCTTATCCCAGGCTTTACCCCTCACTCCCCCACAGCTAAGGATCCTCTGTGCTTATCCCAGGCTTTACCTCTCACTCCCCCACATTAAGGATCCTCTGTGCTTATCCCAGGCTTTACCTCTTACTCCCCCACATTAAGGATCCTCTGTGCTTATCCCAGGCTTTACCTCTCACTCCCCCATATTAAGGATCCTCTGTGCTTATCCCAGGCTTTACCTCTCACTCCTCCACAGCTAAGGATCCTCTGTGCTTATCCCAGGCTTTACCCCTCACTCTCCCACAGCTAAGGATCCTCTGTGCTTATCCCAGGCTTTACCTCTCACTCCCCCACATTAAGGATCCTCTGTGCTTATCCCAGGCTTTACCTCTCACTCCCCCACATTAAGGATCCTCTGTGCTTATCCCAGGCTTTACCCCTCACTCCCCCCACAGCTAAGGATCCTCTGTGCTTATCCCAGGCTTTACCTCTCACTCCCCCACAGCTAAGGATCCTCTGTGCTTATCCCAGGCTTTACCTCTCACTCCCCCACATTAAGGATCCTCTGTGCTTATCCCAGGCTTTACCCCTCACTCCCCCCACAGCTAAGGATCCTCTGTGCTTATCCCAGGCTTTACCTCTCACTCCCCCACAGCTAAGGATCCTCCATGATTGAGTTATAGAGATTTCATACAATAGAGACATTTTGTGCGGAGTCTGACACCAGAAGTCACATTCAGTCATATCTGGCCCTAAGTCTACTGCAAGTTTAGCAATGATGCTGTCTTGTAGCGTGCTGAAGTCCTCCCGGTTTATCGCTCGTGCTTCTATTATTCTCAATCCTGCTCAGAGGTCTCTATTTAGAAGCAAGTAATAGTTCTAGCATGTTCCTCTTTCCAATTTATGATTTACCTGTTTCATTAATTAGAGGATTAGAAAGTCTTGTGATAGTCCTCTTTGCTGACAATTGTGTTATTTTATTTGATTATCACGGACAGATTTCCCTTGACTTTTGTTCTATGATAACGGTATTAATAGGCGATTGCATCAGGGAATGGAAAAACCTGCTTGATGGCTGTTTTTCTGGATGCAGGAGGCCTTCCCTGTATGGAGCAGGGGCAAGTTCATTTCATGATTATGGGACGCCCGATTTTTAGGCCCTCTGCTCTAGGAGCTCGTACTTGTACCTCTTTGACTCCCCCCCTCCCTGCGGGAAATATTAAAGGGCTTTTCACTTCCCTACAGTCTGAGTGTATTTTCAATTTCTGGGTTTTTTTTTAAAAACTGTTTATTTAACAAAAAGAGGCATAACACTACAGAGAGAGCACCAGATAATACACCAGGTTACAAAAAAAGCATAACCGCTGCATACACATATCGATCCGCACCATGCCCGTTAGGAGACCCCTTATACAGGGTTCTATCTAAGCCTCAAAACATTCAAAACCCTATTACATTACATAGCTTTTGCTGCTGGAATCTATTACAACAATTAATCCTGCTATCCCAATACGCCCAGAAAGCTTCCCATATTTTTCCATACAAGTCCATTTCATGTTTTAACATGTATGTTAGTTTTTCTATCATTGAAATGTCAAAGATTTGCTTATGAATCCCAAAATAATGTGTGGCAATACAATATAAACTGTTCAGTACATATGTCTATCGCTTTATTTGTTTAAAGGCCAACACATTTGTTTGAACAATGTATTCTTATTCTGAATAGATACAAACACCTCAAGATTTGCTTATGGCAGAACTCAAGCTAAGGAGTAGTTTTCTATAGTAGGGCAATCATAGATCTGCTAGCATGGAGAAGGTGATCAGCCAGATGCCTTTTTATCGTAGGAAGATACGGAATTTCCGATCTGCCCAGCAAATATAGCTTAGGTGTAAACACTACATCTACTCGCACAATAGTTTTTATCAGTGTTTGAACTCGCTTCCAAAAGAAAGCCACTAAGGGGCGTTCCCACTACATATGCAAGTAAGACCCCTCTAACCCATATCCTTCCAACTCTGTCTGGGAGAACAGGAGAAAAAGCAGCATAGAATAAGGGATACCTGTAAATACAATGGAGTAACCTTACCATCAGCTCCGCTCGCCACCTACAAATCAAAATTTTGTGAGCCGCCTTCCATATCCTCATCCAATCCCTCTCAATCAATGCCATCTGAAGATCTCGATTCCAGGCTTCATCTCTGGCAAGAGAGAGGTCTCTAAAAGCCATATCCTGCAGAGTAGCTTTGTATAATGGGGAAATGACCTGCCTCGGAACGTAAGAACATAAGAAATTGCCATGCTGAGTCAGACCAAGGGTCCATCAAGCCCAGCATCCTGTTTCCAACAGAGGCCAAACCAGGCCACAAGAACCTGGTAAGTACCCAAACACCAAGAAGATCCCATGCTACTGATGCCTGTAATAGCAGAGGCCATTCCCTAAGTCAACGTGATTAATAGCAGCGAATGGACTTCTCCTCCAAGAACTTATCCAAACCTTTTTTAAACCCAGCTACACTAACTGCACTAATCACATCCTCTGGCAACAAATTCCAGAGCTTAATTGTGCATTGAATAAAAAAGAATTTTCTCCGATTAGTTTTAAATGTGCTACTTGCTAACTTCATGGAGTGCCTTCTAGTCCTTCTATTATCCGAAAAAGTAAATAACCGATTCACATTTACCCATTCTATACCTCTCATGATTTTATAGATTTCTATCATATCCCCCCTCAGCCGTCTCTTCTCCAAGCTGAACAGCCCTAACCTCTTCAGCCTTTCCTCATAATGGAGCTGTTCCATCCCCTTTATAATTTTGGTTGCCCTTCTCTGTACCTTCTCCATCGCAACTATACATTTTTTGAGATGCGGCGACCAGAACTGTACACAGTATTCAAGGAGCAGTCTCACCATGGAGCGATACAGTGGCATTATGACATTTTCCATTTTATTAACCGTTCCCTTCCTAATAATTCATAACATTCTGTTTGCTTTTTTGACTTCGCAGCACACTGAACCGATGATTTCAATGTATTGTCCACTATGGTGCCTAGATCTTTTTCCTGGGTGGTAGCTCCTAATATGGAACTTAACACCGCGTAACTAAGGCAAAGGTTATTTTTCCCTATATGCAACACTTTGCACTTGTGTTGGGAAGTGCTAGGGAGCGGTTCTGTTTCCAGGGAGACAGTGTGCCCTTAGGTCACGGCACGACCCCAGAGGAACTCCAAAGAAGCGCTGAGGCAGGCAAGACGTGTCCGAGCACGGGAAGACAGGCTGAAGACCAGGGGACCTGACCTCTGCTGAACCCAAATGCACCAGAAGAGACCCAACAACGCAATGCTGATCTCTGGGGTAGCCCTCCGGCCACTCGATAGCCCTTTTGGATCCGCCTTATGGGAATGCATGGCGCGACAGGACGGACAGAGGTTGACGAAAGGCGATGGCACTGGAACAAGAACTAAATGTGGGTACTTGGAGACTTGGAGAAGACAAGGTACTTGGATTCTTGGACAAGGTTTCAGGATACTTAGAGACTTGGACAAGGATTCAGGATACTCAGAGACTTGGCAAGGACTCAGGGTACAGGTACTAGTATGGGTTGAGTACTGCATCGCAGCATGCTCTACATAGCCGCCCATGGCTGGTTGCGGACCATGCCGGAAGTGAAGCATACTCAGGGAGGAAGTGAAGATTTGGATCCGGAGATATGTCGAAGCTCAGGAGAGGCCTACACAACCACCTGTGACTGGTCGCGGACCACGCAGAAGCGGAGCAAGTTCTGGCTTGAGTCTAGGGCATGGACAGAAGCACGCACAAGGTACTCCGAAGACCGGGAACAGGATTCAAGACTCAGAACTCGGCATTAAAAACAGGAACCTTCTGGAGGCTTGCGTTGCAGACGTGAAGGTAGGCCTTGTGCCACGAAGTGCCCTACACAGCCCCCATGGGTTGGTCACGGACCACAATAGAGGCACGCCAGGAAGGATGAGCAAAAGGAACCATGAAGAAGCGATGAACCTCCAAAGCCTACTGGATCGATGAACTGGAACAATGGAGAATCCACGAGTGGACTGACTCCTTGCGAAGGCCATGAGGGACTGACGAAGAGCCCTTTTTATAGGGCTGGAGAGAAAATGCCCTGGAAACGTCATCAGGTGGGGCCGCGGAGCTTTTCCCGCCGCAGGCCCTTTAAATGTCAGAGAGGTGCGGCCGCACGCCTAGAGGAAGGGTAGGACCTGGGACAGCGGCGGCAGCATCCACGCCGAGAAGATCAAGCAGAGGTGGCCCTAGGCCGGGAAACGAGGCCCTGATGTCAGCGGCTCCATGCCGCGGAAGAAAAGCAGGTCAGTGACGGCTCCCTGCCGCAAGAAGACCCGGTGGCTGTAGCTCTGCCTGTCGCATTGGCGACAGCCTCTGGGCCGCGCCGGGTCGGACGTCGGGGGTTGGTGGCGGTGGCTCTACCCACCGCGAGAGACATGTAGCGGTGCTCGGGCCGCAACTTGAGGTGTCGGCGGCGGCCTCCGGGCCATGTGAGGGACGGCGGCAGTGGTGGCCTCTGGCTGCGGAAGGTGAGAGACTGCTTGCAGGCCTAACCGCAAACAACATCGTAACAAATTGTCCACATTAAATTTCATCTGCCATTTGGATGCCCAATCTTCCAGTCTCGCAAGGTCCTCCTGTGATTTAACTACTCTGCTTGTGATTTAGCTACTCTGAATAATTTTCTATCATCCGCAAATTTGATAACCTCACTCATCATATTCCTTTCCAGATCATTTATATATATATTGAAAAGCACCCGTCCAAGTACAGATCCCTGAGGCACTCCACTGTTTACCCTTTTCCACTGAGAAAATTGACTATTTAATCCTACTCTCTGTTTCCTGTCTTTTAACCAGTTTGTAATCCACGAAAGGACATAGCCTCCTATCCCATGACTTTTTAGTTTTCTTAGAAGCCTCTTCAGGGGGACTTTGTCAAACGCCTTCTGAAAACCCAAATCCGCTATGTCTACCAGTTCACCTTTATCCACGTTTATTAATCCCTTCAAAAAAATGAAGCAGATTTGTTAGGCAAGACTTCCCTTGGGTAAATCCATGTTGACTGTGTTCCATTAAACCATGTCTTTCTATATGTTCTATGATTTTGATCTGTAGAATAGTTTCCACTATTTTTCCCGGCACTGAAGTCAGGCTCACTAGTTTATAGTTTCCTGGATTGCCCCTGGAGCCCTTTTTAAATATTAGGGTTTCATTGACTACCCTCCAATCTTCAGGTATAATGTATGATTTTAATGATAGGCTACAAATTTTAACTAATAGATCAGAAATTTCATTTTTTAATTCCTTCAATACCCTAGGATGCATACCATCTGGTCCAGGTGTTTTGTTACTCTTTAGTTTATCAATCTGGCCTACTACATCTTCTAAGTTCACAGTGATTTGGTTCAGTTCATCTGACTCATCACCCTTGAAAACCATCTCCGGAACTGGTATCTCCCCAACATCCTCATTAGTAAACATGAAGGCAAAGAATTCATTTAGGGGTAGATTTTCAAAAACGGCGTGTTCGTGTACTTTTGTTGGCGCTCCAGGCGCCAACAAAAGTACGCAGGATTTTAGTAGATACGCGCGTAGCCGCGCGTATCCGCTAAAATCCTGGATTGGCGCGCGCAAGGCTGCCTATTCCGTGTAGCCGGCACGCGCCGAGCTGTGCAGCCTGCCGCCGTTCCCTCCAAGGCCGTTCCGAAATCGGAGCGGCCTCGGAGGGAATTCGCTAACACCCTCCCATCACCTTCCCCTCCCTTCCTCTACCTAACCCACCCCCCCGGCCCCGTCTAAACCCCCCCCCCCCTACCTTTGTTGGGGGATTTACACCTCCCAGAGTTAACTTTGTAAAGTGCTATCCTGCTGTACTCTTCCAGGATACGAAGAAGAGCAGGGCCTGAAAATGTAAGAAGCAGGAGCACAATATCTTCCACAATATCTTCCCCTTGCTTGACTTTTCAGGCTCTTCCTATTTATTTATTTTATTTATTTAGCATTTTTTATATACCGAGGTATAGCAGAGTTGCCTTCACTCCGGTTTACATACAAAACAACATGTTACATTGAACGATGTTTGAAATTTAAATTTAAAAATTTCAAAAATTAACAATACTGAGCAAAGACATAACAAGGAGAATGAGTATAACAGGATAACACAGGGTGGAAACCCTGAGTAGGTGAACAGAGATATCTGGGAACACTGAAAACAGAGGACATCTGCATCATGAAACAGGGAGATTGATTGATTGAGGGGATCCTAGAGCTCCTATTCTCTTACTCCTATTTTCTCCCGGTTCTCCCCTCCCCTGTTCTGTGTAATTTCAACCTTTCGTTATAATGTGTATTTTAATGTCGGTATAAAAAAGATGTTAAATAAATAAATAAAATAAATATCTGCATACAACAAAATGACATGGCTGCGGCCCCTGGAATGGTAGGGCATGCTATAATCTTTTGCGCTAAATCTTCAATTGCAGATCAAACGACAGCCCTGTCACATGTTTCACAATATGAGAAAGGGCTGGGACCTGTTTCCATTAGTTTATTATCCTGATTGGAGGGCTCAGACCCAATCACTAAAGCGGTCCTGTATTCCAAATTTCTTCAAAATGGAAAACATGAATGGCTACTTGAGCCTGTCCAAGGCTTTCTCAGCATTTAATGCAACTACCAACCTTTGCATCTTATCTCTCTTGGCTAGCACCATTACATTGTAAGCTGTCATGTTACTTCTTGGTTGTAAACTGCTTTGAAACTGTTCTAGAGGTGATGCAGGAGCAGGTTCTATCCCCTGTGCACCCCTAATCAATGTGGCAGGGTGCAGGGCTTCCTTGCACCCTGACTACAAGATGAGCCCCTGAGGAGACAGCACCAAGAAACCCTCACTGTAGAGGATGGGCTGCAGGGAGGCTCTAAGATTTTGATCCTGAGATCTCAAAGGCCACACCTCGCCATGTACCCATGTACTCTGACCACCAACCTGAAGCTGATAATGGGGGTATAAAGATATAGGGAGTGCAGGAATATCCTAGTCTGCTGACGAGGTCTGATTTAGTGCTAAAATGCAAAAACTTCAGCAAAACAGATAACATAGTATAATAAAAGATGTATTCCATATCAGCAAATCAATACATAGAAAATGATTTGTCTAATAAGCAACCTCTGTATGGTCAGATTTCTTTGCACAAACACAATTTCAGCTTTCTATCTAGAAGGTAGAGCTAATAAACTCTCACTTGTTAGGAGGAAATATTTGTTTCTAATCTAATGCTCCCATTATATACATCACCAGCTGTGATACTGCTGGATTCATGGACCTTTGAGCCAGCTAGAATTGATGATGGCGCACCATGGGAAGGCCCGCCATGGAGGTTGTAGCCGGGAGGCGGTCCAAGCCAGGAGACCAGCCGAATCTTCACCATTGGAAGTCCGAAATCCCCCCGGGAGGAGCCCTTGAGGATCCGGACCACTTGGACTTACGTACGGTCTCCTGAGGGCGAGTATCCGAAGAGAAGTCCAGGAGTAAGGAGAAGAGGAGAAGCTAGAACCAGGAGGCCAACCGGAACATCACCACTGGAAACTCGAGGTCTCCCCAGGAGGAGCCCGTGAGGACCCGAGCCACTTGGACTTAGGCAAGGCCTCCTGGACGGAGCAGTCCGGGCGAGAAGAGCAGAAGGAAGGAACAACCCAGGATTCAGGGCAGGCGGCTGACAGCAGAAACTGAAGACGAATCAAGGTCAAGGCAGACAGCAAGCAGGATACCAGGAGACGAGCCGAGGTCAGAAGCCAGTGGACGAGCCGAAGTCAGGAACCAGTGGAGGCACGACAGGAACAGCAACTAGCACATTCCAAGGAGTCAATCTCGTTGCAAGGCAAAGGAGTGGAGCTAGTTGCAGGGTTTAAACCCTGAGAGTGTCTGACACCATCCCCGGGGCGGTGCTAGGTTTCCTGCGCTGGCCTCTTTAAATGTTGAGCCCCTGCACGCGCGCCTAAGGGGCAGGGCCAGCCACCGTGCATCAGCGGCGTCTCCCTCGAGGAGGAAGCGCCACGGGCAGGAGCCAGACAGGCCCGCCCAGGCCGCAGTGATGCCACAGCGTCCCGGACCTTCCCTGAGGTAGGAGGAGGGACCGGGGTATGGCCCGGGACCGTAACAGTAACCCCCCCCCCACTTCGTCCCCTACCCGGGGGATTGGGCTTCGCAGGATGGTCCAAGTGGAACTGGCAAAGAAGAGTTTTATCTAAGATGTTGGAGGCCGGCTCCCAAGTATTCTCTTCGGGGCCATAACCCTCCCAGCAGAGGAGGTATTCCCATCTACGATGGTGGAACCGCACATCCAATACCTCCTTCACTTGATAGATGATGTCCTGTTCAGCTGCCGGTTTGGTGGGCTCAGGAGGCTTGTCGTGGAAAATCAACAGGATCAAAGTCTTGCGGAGCAATACATGGAAGATGTTGTAAATCTTCAGGGTGGATGGAAGGCGTAGACGGTAGGAAACTGCGCCAACTTGCTCTGCTATGGTGAACGGGCCGATATACCTAGGAGCCAGCCGCATGGAGGGAATCCGCAGTCGAATGTTCTTGGTGCTCAGCCACACTTTATCCCCAGGGAGAAATACAGGAGCAGGATGTCGTAGTCTGTCTGCATATTTCTTCGCGGTGGCTGCAGTCTGTCATAGTTTCTCCTGAGTGGATTTCCAAAGGTCATGTAACTGTCGCGCTGTGAGTTGTGCTGCAGGGGACGGAACTGTCAGAGGCAAGGGCAAGGGCGATCTAAGTTGCTTCCCGTAGACCAAATGGACGGGAGACCTGTTGGTAGCAGAGTGTCGATGGTGGTTATAGGAGAATTCTGCCCAAGGCAGTAAAGCCACCCAGTCGTTTTGTTGGTCCCCTACGAAGGTTCGAAGGAATGCTTTTAAGGTTCGGTTTATATGTTCCGCCTGGCCGTTGCCTTGTGGGTGGAAGGCCGTAGTGAAGTCTAGTTGGACCCCAAACTTCTTGCAGAGAGCTTTCCAGTATTTGGCTGTGAACTGCGAACCTCTGTCCGAAGTAAAATGGAGGGGAAGCCCGTGTAAACGAAAGATGTGCTGAGTGAAGAGTTGCACGAGTTTGGGCACGGTCGTCAACTTGGTAAGGGGCACAAAGTGAGCCATTTTCGAAAATCTGTCGACTGTGACCCATTTCACGGTTTTTCTCGTCTGAAGAGGGGCAAGTCCACTATGAAGTCAGTGGACAGATGGGTCCATGGCTCTGTTGGAATGGGTAACGGCTGAAGGAGGCCCCAGGGACGGCCAGGCAGGGGTTTTTGTCGAGCACAAGTAGGACAGGAACTGATGTATAAACGAACGTCCTTCTTTACCTGAGGCCACCAGTAATACTCGGTCAGTAGTTCCAAGGTCCGGGCAACTCCAGGATGATCCGCAGTCAGCGAGTCATGAGCCCATGACAACATCTTCTTGCGCAAGCGAGCAGGCACCACCGTCTTGCCCATGGGAACCACCTCAGAAACTGCAAGGAGAACCTTGGCAGGGTCTAGGATGTATTGAGGCGGATTGGGGATATCTTCAGTCTCTGCAGTGCGGGAGAGAGCATCTGCCCAAACGTTCTTAGAGGCTGGTCTGTAGCGGAGGAGGAAGTTGAACCGGCTAAAGAATAGGGACCACTGAGCTTGTCGGGGGTTGAGGCGTTGAGCTCGGCACAGAAATTCTAGGTTCTTGCGATCCGTATAGACAATAACAGGATGTCGGGCCCCTTCTAGCCATTGGCGCCATTATTCAAATGCCAGCTTAATGGCCAACAGCTCCTTGTCTCCAATACCGTAGTTCTTTTCAGCAGGTGAAAACTTCCGAGAGAAGTAGCATGGCAACGTATTGCCTTTACTGGATACTTGGCTTAGGACCGCTCCTACCGCAAGGTCGGATGCGTCAACCTCCACAACAAACTGACGCTGAGGGTCTGAATGGTGGAGACATACGTCGCGGAGAAAGGCTCTCTTCAGCTCCAGGAATGCATTTTGCGCCACTTGAGACCAATCTTGGCATCAGCGCCTTTCTTGGTGAGGGTAGTGAGCAGAGCCACCATCTGGGAGTAATGCAGTATAAACTGGCAGTAAAAGTTGGCGAACCCAAGGAAGCGTTGGAGGGCCTCGATTCCCATCAGTCGAGGCCAATCCCTGATGGCCGCTACTTTGTCTGGATCCAGCTGGAAACCCGTGGAGGACACAATGTATCCCAGAAATGGCAAAGATTTTTGTTCGAACTGGCATTTCTCTAGTTTGGCATAGAGACTGTTGTCTTGCCGTATTTGTAGTACTTGTCGAACGTGCAGGTGGTGCGTGGCCATGTCCTTAGAATAAATCAGTACATCATCCCAATATACTATGACGGAGGTGTGCAACATTTCCCTCAAGACTTCATTCATCAGGTTTTGAAAAACCACTGGACCGTTGCACAAGCCAAATGGCATGACCAAGTACTAATAGTGCCTGTCCCTCGTGTTGAACGCGGTTTTCCACTCATCGCCTGGTCGTATCCTTACCAGGTTGTACGCACCCCGAAGGTCCAGTTTGGTGAAAATCTTGGCTCCCTGTAGGCGGTCTAGAAGTTCGGGAATCAATGGCAGGGGATATCTGTCACGCCGTGTGATGGCGTTGAGACCATGGTAATTTATACAGGGTCTGAGCGTGCCATCTTTCTTCGCCACAAAAAAGAACACAGCTCCAGCAGGGGAATTGGACGGCTGGACATGGCTCGAGTTTCCGGAAGCGACAAGGGGTATACCCGCCCCCTTGGAGGAGTGGCACCTGACACCATGTTTATGGCACAATCAAAGGGCCGATGTTCAGGAAGGAGTTCGGCCTTCTCTTTAGAAAAGATGTCTAGATAGTCCTGATAGTGTGTGGGGATAATCACAGAGGTGGACTGATGAAACAGCATGGGAGGCTATCTAACCAAGCCATGGAGGCAACAGAACAGAATTAGAAGCCAAATGTCCGATCTGGATTCTTTATTGGACAGAGACAAATATCTTTAGACAAGCCCGACTCAGGCCGAGTTTTCGCCCTCTTACAATGGGGCTGCTTCAGGGGCTACAACATACAAACAACTAAGTCACACTAATAAACAAATATAAATCATAAAAAATATAAATCATAAAAGACATATTTTAAAAACTGACATATAAAATGGTAACATACATATATGTGGTGTAACATATTAAAAGGATTATGATATGGAAAGTGTAAATGTGGGAAAATATTAATTGTTTCTTCATTAAAAATGTATTGCCTATGCCTTTACCTCAGCTTTATCATTTTTTGGATTTCTGAGTATCTGGGTCAAAAAGTATATTTGTGCATCAAATGGTCTGAAACATGTTAATTAAAACAGGGGTTTAAAATTAATAAAATCATCATTGCAAAAACACTCTGTATTTGTAAATATCCAGTCTCATATAAAATGTACCTCTGGCAGATTGTATTAATCTGTGCCGCAGTGTTATTTGAAAACAATGCTCTTCAGTACTGTGAGAAATATTTTAAAAATTTAAAAAAAAAAAGTTTTTTTCTTTATATCGCTTTAAAGCAATGGCACTATTCTTGTGTGTATGGTTATTTGTTGAAAAATATCACCGTCACTGAAACAAACTCAAGGACCAAATGCTTTGCCAAAAATATTCTTATAATGAAAAATCAAACATAAATGCCGCTTACATAATTGGATACATAGTTTGAATGTAAATAAACTAAAGCCTTGCAATAATTATTCCTACTTACAATAATAACACTATTCTTGTATATATGGTCATTTATTGCTAAAAACTACGGTCACTCAACTGAACTATTCTAGACCCATAGGAGTACATTTTATAAAAAAGCGCGAGCGCGTACTTTTGTTTACGCACCAGGCGCAAACCAGGCGTAGTCGCGTGTAGTCTTATAAAATCCGGAGGTCAGCGCGCGCAAGGGAGTGCAAATTTGTGCACCTTGCACGCACCGAGCCCTGCACCTCCCCCACCTTTCGCTTCCCCCCACCTTCCCCTCCCTTCTCCTACCTAACCCACCTCCCCAGCCCTATCTATACCCCCCCACCTTTATTCCCAAAGTTACGCCGGTCCGGGGGCTGGTCCGGAGGCTGCGGCCACGCCCCTGGAATGCCCCCGATGATGCGCCGGCCGTGACACACCCCCGACTCGCCCCGATGACATGCCAGCCGCGACAAACCCCCCCAACATGCCCCCGACACGCCCCCCCAGGAAAGCCCCAGGACTTATGTGCGTGCCGCCGAGCCTATGCAAAATAGGCTCGGCGCGCGCAGGGGGGGGTTTGGGGTAGGTTTCAGGGGTTACGCGCATACGTTACGCGTGTAACCCTTTGAAAATCTACCCTATAGTATCTAAATAGACAAATGCCTTGCCGAAAAAAAAAATTTTTTATAATGGAAAATCAAACATATATGCCAATTTCATAGTTGAACACATAGTTATTCTTACGATTTGGTGCGATGACAAATCTCTGGTCTCGTGGCGGCAAAACGTTTGTCTCTCTCCGATCGAAAAGGAAAGAACTGTAAAAGGCGCCAAGGAAGTTGTCCATCAAAAAAAGTGGGCGTGGACTCGCAAATGCCCGTATGTGCATAGTGTCTGAGCGGCTGTGGATTGCCGTTATTGCGACTGACCGCGTTTTAAAAGGACAACTTAAAAAAAATAAAAGTGGGTTTAAAAAATAGAAAATGACCTCTCAATACCACAATATAAACACCGGGAACTAAAGATAAACAAATATAAAAATTACAAATAAAAATATGCTAAAGCTGGCCAATTGTATGGCTAATATACAAAACACTTTAAAACACTGAAAAAAGGCGCCAAGGAAGTTATCCATCAAAAAAGGGGCGTGGACTCAGAAATGCCCGTATGTGCATAGTGAATGAGCGGCCTCCCAATAAAATAAACCAGAATATTAACATGGGGAACAAAAGATAAATAAAAATTAAAAATAACAATCTATATAAATAAAAATGTAAATGTTCATTTGTTCAAAATCTTAAATCTCCGAAAGTTCTTCACCAATTGCTTTAAAATTTTGACACAACGTTGCTTTCGATTTCGCGCGTGTTTTTATATACCTATATTATATAGCTGTCACACCTGTGACAGGTAAAAACATGATTTTTTGCAAAAACAGCGCCATCTGTTGGACGTAAAAGCAACACACGCTATCAACAATATAAATGGGCTCTGACCGACGGACCACAAATGCGCAGTAGAGAGCAGCTCTACCGCGCATGTGCGGACCATACAGCTGGGTGTCACAGAGAGGAGGAGGAAAGGGCAGACGAGTCGCCGCTCCGAAAAATGGCTCAGCCCGTTCCTCCGCCGCTGGGGAAGGGGGGAGGGAGTAGGCACTGCCGGACAGTTACACACAGGAGGAGGAAAGGGTAGAAGAGTCGCCGAGCCAGTCCATCCACCGCTGGGGAAGGGGGGGAGGGAATTGGGACGGCCGGAGCAGAGCTAATGCGCTTTGTGAAATTAAACCAGACTGAGCAATGGCAATGCGTGGCTGGTTACAGCTAGTAAAAAATAAAAATGAAAATAAATATAAAACCGCATCTACAAATTGCTAAAACTGGCCAATTGGATGACTCCTAAAAATAAATAGTATATGAAACTACAAAATACAGCCATCTGAGATAAAGATATGTGCTGAAAACAACAGAGTAAAAAATTATTTAAAAAAAGGCACAAGCATTAGAATATGTAACCACACTTCAGCTAAAAATAATGGGGTAGATTTTCAAAGGGGTACGCGCGTACCCCCCGAAAACCTACCCCAAACCCCCCCTGAGCGCGCCGAGCCTATTTTGCATAGGCTCGGCGGCGCGCGCAAGCCCCGGGACATGCGTAAGTTCCGGGGCTTTGCAAAGGGGGCGTGTCGGGTGGGCGGGACTAATTTCGGGGCGGGAGGCGTGTCAGGGGTGTGATGCCAGCCCGGGGGCGTGGTCGAGGCCTCCGGACCAGCCCCCGGGTTGGGTGATGGCGCGCCAGCAGCCCGCTGGCGCGCGCAGATTTACACCTGCTTTCGGGTGTGCAAGGGGGTGCGCATGCCGACCCCGGATTTTATAAGATACGTGTGGCTACGTGCGTATCTTATAAAATCCAGCGTACTTTTGTTCGCATCTGGTGCACGAACAAAAGTAGGCGCGCGCGAAAATCTACCCCAATATTACAACCAAAATAAATATGATTGTACTCATGCTTAACAACTAAAAATGTGTGGGGAAAAAAAGTATAAAATAAATAATGAGTGACCACTAGTAAAAAATAAAAAATAGGACTGAATATTAAAACTGACCAAGGAGACCCACAGTATAAAAACTTTGATACTACAAAAAAACCTTATATGCACTGGTAAAAATTCAGCAAAACAAAAATGATTATATAACTGCGGACCGAAAAAATCATTAATATGAAACAATAAACTAGGAAAAGGCAATACCATAAACCAAACAAAGAAACAGAGTCAAAACTTAAAAACAGAGTAATCTATACCTAAATTCAAACCATTAGGTTCCATAGTATTAAATTCAAATATATACTTCTGCTCCTATGGAACCTAATGGTTTGAATTTAGGTATAGATTACTCTGTCGTGTCGAGTGGCGTGGTGCCAGCCCAGGGGCGTTCCGTGGGCGCGGCTGAGGCCTCCGGAACAGCCCTTGGGTCGGGAGATGGCGCGCGCGCGAGTTACGCTTGCCAGAGGCAGGCGTAACTTTTAGAATAAAGGTGTGTGTGGGGGTTAGATAGGGCCGGCGGGGTGGATTAGGTAGGGGAAGGGAGGGGAACGTGCGGGGGGGGGGGGGGTGGAAGGAAAGTTCCCTACGAGGCCGCTCC
Source organism: Rhinatrema bivittatum (assembly GCF_901001135.1). Classification (NCBI taxonomy): domain Eukaryota; kingdom Metazoa; phylum Chordata; class Amphibia; order Gymnophiona; family Rhinatrematidae; genus Rhinatrema; species Rhinatrema bivittatum. The sequence continues at coordinate 69,142,165 of NC_042626.1, read as the reverse complement.
AATTTTGGAGCGGCCTCGGAAGGAACGGAGGCAGGCTGCGCAGCTTGGCACGTGCAGGCTGCCGATTTTGGGTAGCCTTGCGAGCGCCGACCCCAGATATTAATGGATACGCGCGGCTACGTGCGTATCTATTGAAATCCCGCGTACTCTTGTTCGCGCCTGGTGCGCAAACAAAAGTATGCATGTGCGCAAATTTATAAAATCTACCCCTATGGGTCTAGAATAGTTTGGTTGAGTGACCGTGGTTTTTTAGCAATAAATAAATATACAAGAATTGTGTTATTATTGTAAGTAAGAATAATTATTGCAAGGCTTTAGTTTTTTATTTATATTCAAACTATGTTTCCAATTTTGTAAGCGGCATTTATGTTTGATTTTTCTTTATAAGAATTTTTTTGGCAAAGCATTTGTTTCTTGAGTTTGTTTGAGTGACGGTGATATTTTTCAACAAATAACCATACACACAAGAATAGTGTCATGGCTTTAACAGCGATATAAAGAAAAACATTTTTTTTAAAATATTTCTCACAGTACTGAAGAGCGTTGTTTTCAAATAACACTGCGGCACAGATTAATTACAATCTGCCAGAGGTACATTTTATATGATATTGGGTATTTACAAACACAGAGGGGTACATTTTAAAAAACAGCGCGTGCGAACAAAAGTACGCCGGATTTTAAAAGATATGCACGTATCTTTTAAAATCCGGGGTCAGCGCGCAGAAGGCTGCGCAAAATCAGCAGCCTGCGCACGCTGAGCCACGCAGCCTGCCTCCGTTCCCTCCGAGGCCTTGGAGGGAACTTTTTTTTGTCCCCCCCCCCATCTTTCCCTCCCTTCCCCTATCTAACCCACCCCCCAGTCCTACCTAAATCCCCCCCCACCTTGTTCGATGGAGTTTGCACCTGCCAGCTGGCCAGGCCCCAACACAGGCCACTGTGTCGGGGCACTCGGCCACACCCCTGGCCACGCCCCCGGACCGCAGACACGCCCCCAGACCGCCCATTTTAGCAAGCCCCGGGACTTACGTGCGTCCCGGGGTTTTGTGCGCACCGGCGGCCTATGCAAAATAGGCGCGCCGGCGCGAAGGGCTTTTAAAATCTACCCCAGAGTGTTTTTGCAATGACGATTTTATTAATTTTAAACCCCTGTTTTATTAACATGTTTCAGACCATTTGATGCACAAATATACTTTTTGACCCAGATACTCAGAAATCCAAAAATGATAAAGCTGAGGTAAAGGCATAGGCAATACATTTTTAATGAAGAACATTTAATATTTTCCCACATTTACACTTTCCATATCATAATCCTTTTAATATGTTACACCACATATATGTATGTTACCATTTTATATGTCAGTTTTTAAAATATGTCTTTTATGATTTATATTTTTTTATGATTAATATTTGTTTATTAGTGTGACTTATTTGTTTGTATGTTGTAGCCCCTGAAGCAACCCCATTGTAAGAGGGTGAAACTCGGCCTGAGTCGGGCTTGGCTAAAGATATTTGTCTCTGTCCAATAAAGAATCCAGATCAGACATTTGGCTTCTTATTCTGTTTAGTAACAGAGGTGGACAAAAGTGGAACGCAAGGCTGTGAGACTGTAGCCAGGCAGCAGGTAAAACAGGACGGACTCCAAGATGCGAGTTGAAGGGTATCCCAGTGAATAATCGGGGAGTGTTTTTGGAACCAAGGCAAGCCCAAGACGATCGTATGAATGGATCTCTCTAGTACAAGGAATGAGATTCTCTCAGTGTGCAGGAGGCCAGTGTGGAGAGTTAAGGGCTGAGTGTTGGTGGTAATACTCCCCGGGAGGAGTGTTCCTTGGATATACGAGGCTTAGAGCGGCGGGAGAAGGGGCTGCATGGCTAGCTGTAATTGCTGGACAAGGTCCTTAAGGATAAAGTTCCCTCCAGCTCCGGAGTCAATCAGAGCCAATGTATCGAAGGAACTGCCAGGATATTCTAGGGTCACCGGTACAGTGCATTGAGGAACGATGTTGGCATTTCCTAGGATCAGCTCCCCTATGAGACCTAGGACCTGGCGTTTCCCGGGCATTTGTCACATTGAGCAAGAAATGCCCCTGTTTGCCACAATATAAGCAGAGGCCAAGCGAGCGTCGGTTTGTCTTCTTTCCTCTGGGGAGAGAGGGCCTCGCCCTAACTGCATGGGCTCTACCCCTTGGCTGCCTGAAGGCTTAGGGGAGGAAGCCATCGGCTGAGAACCTGCAGACGGTGAAGTCAAGGGTCTTCGTGCAGATCTCCCTTAGTGGGAGAGCGTTGGAGTTGGCGGTCGATCATTCCCGCCAGGTCGATCATTCCATTTAAATCATCAGGACGATTTCTTGCTGCAACTCATCTCTAAGGCGTGAAGACAGACCTTCCAAGAAAAATCCTGTGGAGACTGTCCTACCTCCAGTCCAGCTTAGTTGCCAATGTACGGAATTTCACCGCATACTCGGCTAGTGAGCGGACGCCCTGGCGTAGCCGCAATAACTCGGAAACCGCTGTAGACTTGCAAGCGGGCTCATCAAAGATCTGTTTAAAAGCAGACACGAATTGTTCCAAGTCTCCCAGGATGGGGTCCTTACGTTCCCATAATGGCGAGGCCCAGGCCAGGGCCTTGCCTTCCAGCAGGGAAATGATGTAGCTGGTCTTTACCAGATCCGACGGAAACTGTGCTGGCAGGAGAGTAAAGCGTACAAAACATTAGTTGAGGAAGCCACGACATTGTTTGGCTTCTCCTGAGTATGTGGACGGGGCTGGCAGCTGCGTAGCCGTCAAAGGTCCGAGGCTCGGAACCGAAACAGAAGCAGGAGGCACAGAGTCCAGACGGCTTGCTAGTCTCTCCACTGTCGCTGTCAGAACATCTAAACAATATTGCTGCTGTTGTAGCCACTGAGCGATGCCTGGAATGTCCTGGAGGCTGGCAAGGTCCGCCGGGTCCATGGCCTTGCAAACTGTTGGATTCGTGGACCCTTGAGCCGGCTAGAACTGATAATAGCGCACCGTGGGAAGGCCCACTGTGGAGACTGTAGCCGGGAGGCGGTCCAAGCCAGGAGACCAGCTGAATCTTCACCACTGGAAGTCCGAAATCCCCCAGGAGGAGCCCTTGAGGATCCGGACCGCTTGGACTTACGTACGGTCTCCTGAGGGCGAGTATCCGAAGAGAAGTCCAGGAGTACGGAGAAGAGAAGCTAGAACCAGGAGGCCAACCGGAACTTCACCACTGGAAGCCCGAGGTCCCCCCAGGAAGAGCCCGTGAGGACCCGAGCTGCTTGGACTTAGGTGAGGCCTCCTGGATGGAGCGGTCCGGGCAAGAAGAGCAGAAGGAAGGAACAAACCAGGATTCAGGGCAGGCGGCTCGGGTCCTCTGCCTCGAGCCAAGGTCGAGGCAGACAGCGAGCAGGATACCAGGAGACAGGCCAAGATCAGAAGCCAGAGGAAGAGCCGAAGTCAGAAGCCAATGGACGAGCCGAAGTCAGGAACCAGTGGAGGCATGACAGGAACAGCAACTAGCCACACTCCAAGGAGTCAACCTCGTTGCAAGGCAAGGAGTGGAGCTAGTTGCAGGGTTTTAAACCCTGAGAGCATCTGACGTCATCCCCCGGGGAGGTGCCAGGTTTCCCGTGCTGGCCCCTTGAAATGTTGAGCCCCTGCGCGCATGTGCGCCTAAGGGGCGGGGCCAGCCACCGCGCATCGGCTGCGTCTCCCTCAAGGAGGGAAGCGCCGCGGGCAGGAGCCAGACAGGCCCACCGAGGCCACAGTGATGCTGCAGTGTCCCGGACCGTCCCCCAAGATAGGAGGAGGGACCGGGTATGGCCCGGGACCGCAACAGATACTGATATTAGAGGCAGAGAGTAGGAGTGGGTTGCTGGACCAAAACAATAATATAAGTGCTGACTAGGGAGCAGAATCAGGCAGAGCAGTGGGGCTGACTGGGTTCCCCAGGCCCCACCAGGTAAAGAACACTAGAAGCTAATGGAGGCTTGAGCAATGGGGCTGGAGGTGAGGTTCCCCAGATCCAGCCAAGCACAGAAAACAAGCAGCCGCTCGGGGCTGGAGTAATGAGCTCGATGGCGTTCTCAGGTCCTTGCCAGCTGAAGAGGATGAGGCAGCCAGAGTAGCAGAGCTGACAGAGTTCCCAGGCCTCGCCAGATGAAGCTGCCAGGGGTCAGGGCAGTAGGACTGACAAGGTTCCCCCGGGCCCTGTGAGTCAAAAGAGGAGGAGCTGCCAGCAGCAGGGTTCCCTAGGCATTTTCAGCAGAAGACGAGGTGGAGTGGCCAGGGCCAGCGCAGTCAGCTTGCAGGGTTCCCCAGGCTCTTGTCAGAACATTAAGAAACCCCCAGGAGAAGAAAAGGGGGAGCCAAGTCTTATCTCACACACCAATCCTCACCCCCTCCAGAGCAAATGCAGGACACAGCCATGTAACACACAGGCAGGGCAAGATTTCAAACTATGGCGCACATAGGAAGAGGACTCGGAGCTGGTGGTAGATGTAATAGGGCCCAGTGGTGGGCACTGCCTCAGTGACATTAATCAGCTTTATCAAGGGGGCCCCTTGTGCTGGGGACCCAGTCTATTTCTCTGCTTGCTCCCTCCTAAAACTGGCCTTGAGAGGACTGGGGGAGTAAGGGGGTGCCCCAGCGATCAGAACACAGCAGGGAGTGGTCCTAGTTTTGGCACATTCTCAATTTTGCACCCTTAGGTATATGCCAGTGTAGCTTCTGCCTAAATCCAAGCCTTGCACACATCCAGGTTATGGAGTCCTGAAACACACTCTTAAGAAATTCTAGATGTGTTTCTTACTATTAAATCCAATAGTTCTAATTCACACCCCCCCCCCCAAAAACGTGAGCACGATGTGATTATCATAGACACAGAGCTTAGGATAGAGAGGAACAAGCACAAGAAAAGGTCATTAAGGGGTTAGCTCGGCTGGCCTATGACATGTTTTTCTCTTTCTTTCCAAGCTGACAAAAGGAAGGAGCCACCTCACCCAGTCTGAGTCACAAGACAGGCCAAGCAGGGCTGAAAGCACAATGTTAGAGCACTCCCATGGAAGCTGGTCTTTCTGTACAGAAAGTCTCTGGGAAAATGTCCATGCTTAGATTGTAGTAGGCACAAACAAGATCCTTCTGGTATCACTTCTACTACTAACAACCAGGCCGATACAGGAAAATGCGCGGGAGAGCCGGCGAGCGCGCCGCTCAGGCCACTCTCCTGGGCGCGCGATTCAGGAGGGTGGCCTATGTAAATTAGGGCCCGCGGTAAAAAGAGGCGCTAAGGACACTAGTGCGTCCCTAGTGCCTCTTTTTTGGCAGAAAGTGGCGGCTGTCAGCGAGTTTGACAGCCAACACTCAATTTTGCCGGTGTCTGTTCTCGAGCCCGCTGACAGCCATGGGGTTGGAAAATGGATGCCGGCGTAATTGAACGTCCGTCTTCCGACCTGCGGGCCGATTTAAAATTTTTTTTTTCAAATTTTTTTTTATTTTTGGGGCCTCCGACTTAATATCGCCATGATATTAAGTCGGAGGGTGTACAGAAAAGCAGTTTTTTTCTGCTTTTCTGTGCACTTCTCCGGCGCTGGCAGAAAGTAAAGCCAGCCAGCCTTTGGCAGGCTTTACTTTCTGTATCGCACGGGGAATGACTACTAGGCCCATCAACATGCATTTGCATGTTGCGGGCGCTATAGTTTCGGGAGGGGGGGGGGGAGGTTTGGCCGCGCATTTTCGACGCTCTATTACCCCTTACTGAATAAGGGGTAAAGCTAATACGTCGAAAACGCGCGTCCAAACGCAGGGTTAACAGCGCACTGTACTGTATCGGCCCGAATCATTGTTACAACTTGCAAAAGTGGGAGCAGAGAGGAGGCTGGAAATTAAAGACTGGTTAGCTTTAACTCAGTTGAGGGGAAAATTAATGGAGACTCTGCTGAAGGAAAGCAGAGTGATCTATCTATAATCCGGTGGGTTACAGGATCCAAGGCAACATGGTTTTTTACCAAAGGAAGATCCTGTCAAATGAACTTGAATGATTTTTTTTTGACTGGGTGACTAGAGAATTAGATCAAGGAACAGCACTTGATTTGGTTACTTGGATTTCGGCAAACCTTTTGATTACGGTCCAGCACAGGAGGTTTGTGAATAAAATGAGATGCCTGGGGAGGGGTCCCAAGGTTGTGCAATGAATTTCACGTTGGTTGACTGATTGATTTCCTCAAGGACTAGTTCTGTTCAATATCTTTCTGAGCGATATTGCAGAGGGGATTAGAAGGTAAAGTTTCTCTATTTGCGGATGATACTAAGATCTGCAACAGAGTGGACACACCTGAAGGATTAGAGAGAATGAGAAGCAATCTAAGAGAACTTGAAGAGTGGTTGAAGATTTAGCTTCTGGGATTCAATGCCAAGAAGTGCAGAGGTCATGTGCTTGGGTGTGGTAACCCTAAGGAGCTGTATGTGTCGAGGTGTGAGAGACTGATGTGCACGCACCGGGAGAGAGATCTCGGGGTGATAGTGTCTGAGGATCTGAAGGCTAAGAAGCAATGTGAGAAGGCAGTGGCTAAGGCCAGAGAGATGCAGGGCTGCCTAGGGTGATGCATAACCAGCAGGAAACAGGAGGCGATGATGCCCCTGTACAGGTCTGTGGTGAGGCCTCACCTGGAGTATTGTGGTCAGTGCTGGAGACCTCATCTCAAAAAGGATAGAGAGAGGATGGAAGTGGTCCAGAGAGAGGCAATCACAACGGTGTGGGGTCTGCACCAAAAGACTTGTGAGATAAGATTGCAGAACTTAAATATGTGAACTCTGGAGGAGAAGAAAGTCAGTCAGGGGAGATAAGATACAGACTTCTAAATACTTTAAAGGTATAAATGATGCACAAGAATGAAACCTTTTCCAGTGGAAAGGAAGCTGTAGGACTAGGGGTCATGATATGAAACTCCAAGGTGGGGTTAGGCTCCAGAACAAGGTCAGGAAATAATTCTTCACAGAGAGGGAGGTGGATGCCTGGAATGCCCTCCCGGAGGAGGTGGTGAAGACAAGAATGGTGATGAATTCAAAGAATGTGGGATAAACACTGAGGATCCCTAGTAGGTAGAGGATAGAGATGAAGAAAAGGGGTAACCTGTGTTGACTTTAGGTGTAACATTTCTGCACGGGAGCATCTGCACATAGCAGCAGTTACTACCCTTTACAATCTGCTGGGCAGACTATTTCTGCCATCATTTACTATACAGATATGTGTATTTGTCTCTTATGTCCCTGCTCCCTGGAGCTTAGTCTAGTCAGGATTCCCAGAGAAAAGAAATGAGCCTGTGTATATTATGTATACCAATTTACATGAGCTTTATCATACCATATAGTTCATATTATGTAGTGTGGGAATATTTAAATAAATATATGACATATACACCTCATGTATTTTTTTAAATTATTTTTTCTGTGCACTGCAGGTTGTTGGAGCAGAGCGCCACCCAGTGGTGGACACGTGGTAGAGGACGGAGTTGGTGGAAATGTCCTGCAGTGGGTGCGCAGGGCCCTTTGTAAGAGCAGGTAAGTTACTGGAAGAGCTTGGCTTGCCAACATTTCCACTGACCAGGACTGGACATTTGAGGAGATGGGTCCCTTATTGCCATAAATTTTAGATCCTGCCAGTGAACTGCATAAAACACTGTATCTGTGTATGCATTAAAGGGTAATAATGAAGTGACAGGCTGCACACTGGCAACAATTTCTCTTTCAGCTCTCAGGGCAATGAAGGGGGGCTCCCTGCCACTCAGCTGTGGGTTGCTCACACTTTTTCCTGTGTGTGTCTCTCTCTCCTATACACATTCAATCTGTCAGACACAAACACACGCACTCATACATGTTCCCTCTCTCTTTCACACAAGATCAGAGGGTCAGAAGTATGCTGGGCAGGGAGGGGAGGAAGGAGAGAACCAGGGCTCTCAGAAAGGGCAGGCAGCTGCTCAGAGTGCCCTGTTCAAGGGGGACTAGCACATCTCATCAGGGTGCTGCCTGCCACCTTTGTAGTGGAAAAAGCATTCCTTAGCCCCTATGTTTATTTATTTATTTTCTATACCGATGTTCATCGGACATATCACTGGTTTACAGAGTAACAGAGGAGCCTATTGATGTAGACTTCTTGTTTTACATTGTAACATTTAGGTTAAGCTTTGTAATATTTACATTGAACATTTTTACATTGAACTTTGTGGCATTATGTATTGGACTTAAAAAACCCCCCAAAAAAACTTGCATTGAATTATATATTATATGTGGTTGTTGGCTCAGCTGGCCAGTCATGTCATCCAAGGAGGCACGCCTTCCCCTCTGCCCCCCCTTATTACCTACATTACCTGGGTATTGGGCAGCCCAGTAATAGGCTTAAGGGGACCGGTGAGGGGTGTGAGAGTAGTTAAGGGCAGGGGATGCTGGAAGGGGGTCACTGGAGTATACTATATGTTTTGGTTTAACATCAGGTAAATTCCAAGTTGCTAAGGGACAAGGGCTGGGTCCAGAGTGAGACCTGAGGGAGGAAGGTAGGGCCTACAGCGCAATTTCCCAGACAGCTGCAGCTGTCAGCTGGACTAAGCAAGAGACCCTGTTTCCCATTCCCATTCTTGTTTATCAACCCTCCCATGCTCCCCCTGTATTTATCTCCCTTCTCCTCACCCTGTACCTCAACCTGCTCTTCGGTACCTGTCCGGGCTGGCTCACTGCAGGGGAGCGGGGCCAGGGCCGAAAAGATCTTTGCTACATTCACGTGTGCAGGGGCTGGGGACTATTCCCCGCCTCCTCACCGCATGCTATCCAATCACAGCACAGCGGAGGTGGGGACCCCGCCCCCCCACCGCATGCTATCCAATCACAGCACAGCGGAGGTGGGACCCTCCCCCGGGAATCATTGCTGCAGATCTGCAGAGCATAGGAAAGGAGGCGGGGCAGGGACAGAGCGCTGCTCCCTGGCTTCCGTCCCGCTTTTCTCGCCGTTATCAGGAGAGTCTCCTGCAGAACCGGGAGTTTAGCGTCTGCTCGGTTCTTCTGGACCCCGCACAGACCTGCCTGAAAACCTAGCTGTCGACTAGAAAAGCGGGCAGTTCTGCTGTCTGCTCCACTTATGCCTTGCGCACTCTGCAAAGTGGCTGAGACTAAGACCTAGTCCGATTAAAAAAGGTGGTGTTGGTAATTTGTGCCAGTGGGCGATCAGAACCAAATGTCGAATATTGTTGAGATGTAAGTGAACAATGTCTGCCCCCCCCCCCCCCCAAACCAAGCAGTGCAATGGCAAACAATGATTTCCCTGCGCGGGGAGATGATTTTTGTCTTTGCACTGGCAGCTGTGCATCGTTTAATTCTGGACTGTGCTGCCGGAAATCGGCTGCGTGAAGGGCCCCGTGAGGGACGCTGGGCATGTGCCCGTCGTCACCAGCACCCGAGGGGTTAAAGGGGCGGTGGCAGCGCGACGTCCCACCCCTCCCCGTCACCAAGGCAACAGCTAGCCCGGCCCGTGCCTCCGGCCTCAGGAGCGGCAGGTCCGAGCCCCGCCCGAACCGGAGGTAAGGAGAGAAGCAGGAACCTGAGAGAGTGATCCGAACCGGAGCCGGGAGGGAGGATCAAAAACGGCCGGTGCCCCCCAGATTCCCGGATCAGGGGAGGTACTACTGTCAGAAAGAAGTAAAAGGTCCTTCGGAACCGGAACCGGAGGTATGAAGAGGGGAAATAACTACTTGCTGCGCAAAGTTTGCAGGAGTGTTATGAATCTGATCAAGGGGAGTGGGGTATATAACCTGCAAGGGGAAGTGTTATAAATCCGATTCAGGGGAGTGGGATATATAACCTGCAGGGGGAGGTTATAAATCCGATTGGGGAGTGGGATATATAACCTGCAGGGGGAAGTGTTATAAATCCGATCAAGGGGAGTGGGATATATAACCTGCAGGGGGAAGTTATAAATCCGATCAAGGGGAGTGGGATATATAACCTGCAGGGGGAAGGTTATAAATCCGATCCGGGGAGTGGGATATATAACCTGCAGGGGGAAGGTTATAAATCCGATCAAGGGGAGTGGGATATATAACCTGCAGGGGAAGTTATGAATCTGATCAAGGGGAGTGGGATATATAACCGCAGGGGGAAGTGTTATAAATCCGATCAGGGGAGTGGGATATATAACCTGCAGGGGGAAGTGTTATAAATCCGATCGGGGGAGTGGGATATATAACCTGCAGGGGGAAGTGTTATAAATCCGATCCTGGGGAGTGGGATATATAACCTGCAGGGGGAAGTGTTATAAATCCGATCAAGGGGAGTGGGATATATAACCTGCAGGGGAAGCGTTATGAATCTGATCAAGGGGAGTGGGATATATAACCTGCAGGGGGAAGTGTTATAAATCGATCCTGGGAGTGGGATATATAACCTGCAGGGGGAAGTTATAAATCCGATCAAGGGGAGTGGGATATATAACCTGCAGGGGGAAGTGTTATAAATCCGATCCTGGGGAGTGGGATATATAACCTGCAGGGGGAAGTGTTATAAATCCGATCAAGGGGAGTGGGATATATAACCTGCAGGGGGAAGTGTTATAAATCCGATCAAGGGGAGTGGGATATATAACCTGCAGGGGGAAGTGTTATAAATCCGATCAAGGGGAGTGGGATATATAACGTGCGGGGGGAAGTGTTATAAATCCGATCAGGGGGTGGGATATATATGTGTAGGGGGAAGTGTTATAATCCGATCAAGGGAGTGGGATATATAATGCATAGGGGAAGTGTTATGAATCGATCAAGGGGAGTGGGATATATAACCTGCAGGGGGAAGTGTTATGAATCCGATCAAGGGGAGTGGGATATATAATGTGTAGGGGGAAGTGTTATGAATCTGATCAAGGGGAGTGGGATATATAACCTGCAGGGGGAAGTGTTATAAATCCGATTCAGGGGAGTGGGATATATAACCTGCAGGGGGAAGTGTTATGAATCCGATCAAGGGGAGTGGGATATATAACCTGCAGGGGGGAAGTGTTATGAATCCTGATCAAGGGGAGTGGGATATATAACCTGCAGGGGGGAAGTGTTATAAATCCGATCAGGGGAGTGGGATAATAACCTGCAGGGGGAAGTGTTATAAATCCGATCAAGGGGAGTGGGATATATAACGTGTAGGGGGAAGTGTTATGAATCTGATCAAGGGGAGTGGGATATTAACCTGCAGGGGGAAGTGTTTAAATCCGATCAAGGGGAGTGGGATATATAATGTGTAGGGGGAAGTGTTGAAATGATCAAGGGGAGTGGGATATATAACCTGCAGGGGAAGTGTTATAAATCCGATCAAGGGGAGTGGGATATATAACCTGCAGGGGGAAGTGTTATGAATCCGATCAAGGGGAGTGATATATATAACCTGCAGGGGGAAGTGTTATAAATCCGATCCAGGGGAGTGGGATATATAACCTGCAGGGGGAAGTGTTATAAATCCGATCAAGGGAGTGGGATATATAACTTGCAGGGGGGAAGTGTCTAAATCCGATCAAGGGGAGTGGGATATATAACCTGCAGGGGGGAAGCGTTATAAATCCGATCAAGGGGAGTGGGATATATAACCTGCAGGGGGGAGTGTTATAAATCCGATCAAGGGGAGTGGGATATATCACGTGCAGGGGGAAGTGTTATAAATCCGATCAAGGGGAGTGGGATATATACCTGCAGGGGGAAGTGTTATAAATCCGATCAAGGGAGTGGGATATATAACCTGCAGGGGGAAGTGTTATAAATCCGATTCGAGGAGTGGGATATATAATGTGTAGGGGGAAGTGTTATAAATCCGATCAAGGGGCGTGGGATATATAACCTGCAGGGGGAAGTTATAAATCCGATCAAGGGGAGTGGGGTATATAACGTGCAGGGGAAGTGTTATAAATCCGATTCAGAGGAGTGGGATTATAATGTGTCGGGGGAAGTGTTATAAATCCGATTCAGAGGAGTGGGATATATAACGTGTAGGGGGAACGTTATAAATCCGATCCTAGGGAGTGGGGTTTTAACGTGCAGGGGAAGCGTTATAAATCGATCCTGGGAGTGGGGTATATAACGTGCAGGGGGAAGCGTTATAAATCCGGTCCTGGGGAGTGGGGTATATAACGTGCAGGGGAAGCGTTATAAATCCGATCCTGGGGAGTGGGGTATATAACGGGCAGGGGAAGCGTTATAAATCCGATCCTGGGGAGTGGGGATATAACGTGCAGGGGGAAGCGTTATAAAATGATCCTGGGGAGTGGGATTATATGGTGTAGGGAGGTAGTATCTATAAACCTAATTCAGGGGAGTGAGATGTATGGGGGAGAGATGGAGGAAGGGGTGGAGTATTATAAATCTGATCCTGGTGGATGATATATTTGGTATATGTTTGGGGAGGAAAGGGAATGTTTTAAATCTGATGTTGGGTTCGGGGGGGGGGGGGGGGGGGGGGGGGGGGAGGGGTAGTAGTAGTAGTCCCAAGCTCCTTGAGGTGAATGTGTCTCCAGCTGTCTCTGTTCTGCTCGTTACTCCCTTCTCTATTGCCCCTCTAATCCCTGGGTTCTGGTACTCTTTAATGGACGAATACACCGCTTTGGACAGTTTTTAGATAGGTGGTAATAAATATAAGCAACAACTCAAGAATAATTCAAACATTTTATAACATAATTTGCTAATTCAAGTTGACCATTACAAATCCCTTTGGACCTCTAGCTATACCTACAATAACCCCCCTTCATGTTTGTCTCTACATAACTGGTAACTGGTGATGCAGTTGTGATTGTAAGCCACCTTGAGATGAGCTTGAAAAAGTAGTATATCAAATGTTTATAAATAAGAGCATTCCTTGGGACACGTTAGAAATGATGTTACTGTACAAGTGGGGTTAGGTTGGATGGACCTCTGGCACTTTTGTCTATGGGGAGAAGGCTTAGCATATGTCACCATGTGGATCAATACAGCAGGGAATGTTCCTCATCTAGCTCCCACTTCGCATAATTTTATTTTCCTGTAGAATTGTTTGTTGGTAGAGAATATCTTGCCACTTAACCAGAGGTGGTTGTAACCAGTGTCTTCTTGGAATCCAGGAAATGCCCCGGATTTGATGCTTCAGCTTCTAAATAAAGCTTAAAAACAATCAGAACTGAAGAAATAAATGAGTTCAAGCTTTTAAAATTCTGTGTTTGGTTTTCAAATGGAGAAGGTTCCCCTGAGAGAGAGCAGGCACAATCAGATATTCTGTCTTGTCACCTTGGGGACTTTGACGCTGCCCACATGGGCAATTATATCAGAAGGTCTTTTTTGCCAGGGGCCACCAAAGCATTATTTAAAATAATCAAATCACGTTCGCTTTCAAGCCTCCTCATTTTGTAAAATAGGATTTGCAAACTTGTAAGAGCAGACCCCGCTAGTCACATGAGGAACCTGAATGCACTCTGCTTTGAGGTGCCAAAAGGTGGGAATATCAAAAATAAGTGTCTTTTCTATGTGCAGATGCACACTTACCCGCCGATGTGGTAAGATGCATGCTCATGAGCGCCCATTTTCCTAATGTATGCACATGCAACATCCCTCTGCGCCCGATACAGTATTTAAAGGAGAGTGTAAAAAGTGTGCGCTGAGGGAGAATTGTGCATTTTTCACGCTCAAGGGGGTTTATTGCAAGGGCACTCAATACAGCATCCATTTTGATACTGCTTCTTTTGGTTAAACTGCTGATTATAATGTTGAAGTTTTATTATCTCAGGTGCCCATTGCTACCGGCATCTGAATTGTGCAGTCATAAGAAAAGTGCGTTTCTTTTTGATCAAATCAATGTACATATCGTTTCCCTCCACCGTAAGCAGTAAATTCAAGAGCCAGGATGATACTAAGGAGGAGACACATTTATCGCAACACAGAGGACCATATCTATGTTTGTTTCTCCTGAGCTCTTGAGTGAGTTAACTTAACACCACCTCCAGAGCTGGAATTAAATTCCTCACGTTATAAAATGTCTTTGGGTGTGCTTGCTTGTATTGGGCAGAAATAGCTAATATCTTCATCTACGTGGAATTTAAATGCGACGGGTGCTGTCTGGTATGATTTCGTTAGGGTGCGCGATGCGCCAATCTTCTGCTGTATCGGATGCTACTATTGCGTGCTCAAAATGCAAGCCTGTTAGCAGTATATGTGTCAGGAGGCCCGCTTGTATGTAATAGATAACAAGCCAACAGGGCCTATTATTTATAAAGGACATAGGAACTGTACACGCTGGTATGGTTTTAGTGTGCATATGTGTACACATACACATTTGACCACTTTTGTTTAAGTGTCATAGTGGGGTGGTCTGCCTGTGGTGGGAGGGGCTAGCTGCTGGTGTACATACAGATGATGACATGTCAGCCAGGCTAAAGATTCCCAGTGAGCACGATTTCTCCTCATATCTGATGTGCTTGTTGGGTTTGTGGTTATCCAATTTTCAGCAGTATACTGAGGGGTGAGGAGGTAGCTGAGAGCCTGACTCTGCTGTCCTTAACAGATACACCGCCTCACTTTCAGCCTGAAGGTGTAATTCTTCACAGAAGAGGCTGCTAGCTAGGGAGGGATTTTGCTGATTGTAACGCCCCTCTCCTCTCGTCTGAGGCGCTTTCCAAGGAACATGCCTGAACTTCTGCAGTTTTCTGAGCCCTTTTATAGGGTCTGATGGCTAGACTTCCTGTGACACGCACAAGTGACATCACATCCTGTCTAATATAAAGGGAAGCTCAGAGCCACCTTCCAGTGCCTCTGCAATGGATTTCCTGCTCGCTCTTCAGTGCTAATGTGCTTCTTGCCCACTCCTGTCTGTCCTGCTGTGTTTCTGCCTCTGGCCTGATTTCTCATTGCCCTGACCTTAGCCTGGATCTTGACTCTGCTTCGCTCTCTGCCTGCTTCAACCTTAGCCGGCCACCGACCTTTCCAAGACCTCATCCTGGCTTGGAAAGCCCTGCTGGCTGCCAGAACCTGTGGGCTTAACCTAAGGGGGAGCTGGCTGGTCAGGCAGAAATCTGGTCTTGTGGTGTATCAGCTGCTGCCTGGTAAGTGAGCACAAGATATCGGCCCAAAGGTGTGTTTGAGTGTTTAATATACTGTGGTTCCATGGGATAATCACTAGTCCACAACGGTGTACAGGGATGACACTCACACAACATAGGATGAATTACAAGGTATGTAGCAGTAACGAAGACAAAGATCGGTTGTATAAACAAAAGCACTTTATTGAAATTTGCCCAAGCCCCTTTATTGAATTTGCCCGACTCTGGCTGAGTTTCGCTCTTTGTTCGAGAACTGCCTCAGGGGCAACTAAAAACAAATATTAAAATGTAAATGAGCACACATAAACAAATGATAAAATTAAAAAACAACATACATGAGTGTGCAAACATTAAAAGTAATGTAAATCATAAATGTATGTGTTTTGTCAACACAATGGAATACAAAACCAATATTGAAACAGAACACAAGGACACAGTCAGTGTTGCAGGTATTACAGAGAACAAACAATAATTGTGAGAACAAATTGGAATGTGCTGGAGAGGATTGACTTGGTGTTAGTATAAACCATAATGCAATTCTAGTGGTTATAATGTGATAAATTGTCAGGGAATCAGAGGATATTAATCAAAGGAAATTAAAAAAGAAGAAAACTAAAATAGGGAATGCTTACTAAATTGAAGCAGGACTAATCACACGCCTGCAGGGCTACGGCCACATGTTTTGTGAATCCACTATTGTATAGGATCATTTCACCTAATAATAATAATACAAAAATTAAAACCCAAAAAAAAGATAAAAAATATATAAATGCCAAATAAAACACCAAATAAAAAAGATAAAATGAAAACTGAACAGCAAAGTGCCTTAAATAAAAATGTCTAAAAACAAGTGATAAAAAACAAACTGTGCAAAGTGTGGATAGTCATTATGAGTAGGGCCTTAGTTCAAATGTACCTATTTACCTGTTCTTTAAAACATGTGGTAATGACATGTATGACCAATTGTGAAGAACACTTCATTCAAATTATATCTTCAAAGCACTGAAGAGATATTGAGACTAAAAATAAATAATGAAAGAGTGAATTTAAAATTACATATACACAGGCTATATGGAGACTGGCAAGACGGTCCATGGATATGCTGAAATATTAAAAACCGTGTCTGGACAAAGATAATTATAACCAGCATACTGATCGAAAACATGTAGAAAGGAAAACACTGCCACATCAGAGCTAAGTCTCAGTACCACCACTGTAAAATCACTGGGATTACATGTCTCAATCCTATTGATGAAAAATATTAAAACAAAATGCAAAATAATGAAGCATGCCTATCTTCCAACAGTTATCAAATATGTGAGTTCAAAAGAAAGGTGGTGGTATGAAACATTAAAATAAAACAAAATGAAACTAAAAACAACAATATAAAAAAAATTAAAGAATGAAAATATAATAGATATCTAGTGTTTGAGTTCGTTACCCCACTATGTCTTACACACATTTTTTATCCATTTATTTATTATATTTTCATTATTTATTTAATTTTTATAGTTTGTTGTTTTTAGTTTCATTTTGTATTTATTTTTATTTTCATATTTTTAATTTATATCATCAGTATCCATCTCAGTTTTTAGTTCTTTTGACAATTTTTTTAATATTTTAGTTTTTACTCTGCATATTTTCATTTTCTTTTTTCTTACATTAATAACTGAATATGCCATTAGCCACAAACATACATGCATACACATTTTAAACTTTACACTATGACAATCGTCAGTTTTACCATCATGCCACATATACATTTAGTTTTAAATTAGTTCTTTTTCCACTAACCACGATTGTATTTTATCAGTCACACAGACGGCAGCCACCGTCTTTAATTTTGGCACGAAAAACACCTCACATATCGCGAGAACTATATAAACCCCTTCTCAGCGTTTTTACTTTCGATTTGCGGCTAGACCGGCTACAGTACACACCGCAGGTATGCGACTTAATCATACCCAGGCTTAGGGCCTCATTTTCTAAAGTATTGTAGGCTTGCGATACTTTAGAAAATCGCACTAATGGGGGGGGGGCGGGGCTGAAGCGGGGGGGTGGTCCGGCAGCGATCGCACCGCCGCGGTGCGATCGCTGCCGGCATCGCGCCCAATAACTACATCATAGAAGGTGTAGTTATTGGGCGCGGAGTCGGCCCCGGTGACGCCCCACTCCTCCTCTTCCGGGGCCGCTCCGCCCCGATTTCAGTAGCGCAAGCCTGCGATAGCTTGGAAAATGAGGCCCTATCACACCCAGAAACTTTCACACCCAAATTAAAAAAAAAAACTAAAAACATGGCTGTTTCAACAGGCCTCACCTAAACAGATTCTACTTACAACCCCCATTAATCTACTCTTGTGTCTCATTTACACACTTCCCCCTTTTAATCCCTAGACTAAACGTAGCACAATATTCCTTCCCCCTGTACATACTTCTACCTTCCGACCCCTCTTCTCCCTCTCTCCATGCTCACAATCCCTGATTTAAACATCCTTCCTCCCCTTTTTCCCCTTGCCCCCCTTCTTTGCCCGCATTTGGGCTTTTATTTAATATATGCTGTTTACTGTGTGATTCAGTGTTAAGTTATATTCTAGCATATGTTATTCTATCATTTTATTCTATACTCTCCTACCTCTACATTTTCGATACAAAATATTTAATATTATATTTCTAGTATATTATATACCTTCAATACTTTAATATAATCTATATCATTTATTCACGCGATGTTCCTTAGGCATAACTTGTTACTTTTAGCGTTCCATGTAAAGGTTGTAGTACCTATTTCCTGTGCCTTCCTCCTGTTCTTTGTAAACCGGTACGATGTGCAAACGGCTATCGGTATGTAAAAATGTTAAAATAAATAAATAAATATAACAGCAGACGGTAAGCAGAGCCTAGTGCTCTTATTTTAGCCAATTTATAAAATATAGTTGTACGCTTTGATTAATTAAAACTTACTGGGCACGGCATGTATTTCCAGGTAAATAGCATTTCACTCCTGATGTGGTTATGACTCGGCGGTGTCAGTTTGTTTTTTCAATAATAATACAGTCGCGGATTTCCTTCCTTTTTCAATAGACAAATCGGCAGTGGCTTTTATTTTTAAGTTTTGCACTTAGGGCCTCATTTTCCATCCGGATCGCACGCGAAAAGTCCCTTATCGCGTGCGATAACAAAATGGGGGCGGAGTTGGCCCCGGAAGAGGAGGAGTCAGGGTGTCACCGGGGCCGACTCCGCGAAGACGCCACGGACGACGAAAAGGTAAGGCCCTTTTCGCGTCCGAGTTCGCGCCCAATAGCTACACCTTCTACGTAGCCTGCGATACTTTAGAAAATTAGGTCCTTAGTCAGCCATGCATTATGTATTTTGACCCGTTCATCTTATTTTAATGTCTTACACTGCCACTATTCTTTTAGACTTAGACAATTGATAATTGTTGGATGACAGGCATGCTCCTTTCTTTTGCTTTTGTCTTAATATTTTATTATTTTATTTTTTTATTCTATACTTACTGGGCACGGCATTCAAAGGGTAAATTGGCAGTGGTTTTTTTTTTAAGCTTTACACTCAGTCATTTATTTATTTATTTATTTGTTTGCTTGTATATACCGACATTCGTTGGGGTACATCACATCGGTTCACATTATAACAGAATAATAGCATGACGGAAGTCGTACCGTTTTTACATTGTAACATTAAAAACATGTGTAAGAACAGTTTAACAATGAAACATAGGTTAACAGTTTAACAGTGAAACAAAGTGGAACGTAGGGGGACAGTATTTGTACATAGTAACAATTGAGGAGAACTTTATACGTGGTGGGTATTTTTTTTTTTTATGTCTTGCTTATTATATACGGTGAGGTTTTCTTGAGGGGTAAGGGAGGACAGAGGAGAGGGTGGGAGGGGAGGAGGAGTTAGGTCGCTAGTTGGTAGGCTTTCTGGAACAGCCATGTTTTCAGATGTTTTTTGAATGTTTGGAGAGAGGGTTCCAGTCTGAGGTGGGAGGGTAGCTGGTTCCAGAGGGTAGGACCGGCTACAGAGAAGGAGCGTTGTCTAGTGGAAGACAGGTGGGCAAGTTTTGTGTGGAATGACCAGGAGGCCTGTGTTTTGGGAGCATAGGCATTTCTGGCTTTGATGAAGTTGGGGAGGGTTTTTGGACCATTTGGTTTTATGGTTGTTGATGGTTTTGTGTAATACAGTGAGGGTTTTGTATTGAGATCTGTGTGAGATGGGGAGCCAGTGTAAGGCTTTTAGTGGGGGTGATGTGGGAGGATCGGTTGGAGTTTGTGAGGGATCTGGCTGCGACGTTTTGGAGTAGCTGAAGTGGTTTAATGGTAGAGGTGGATAGACCGAGGAGGAGGGAGTTGCAGTAGTCAAGCTTCGAGTATGAGGGATTGGAGAACTGTGCGGTAGTCATGGTGGAAAAGAAGTGGTTTGAGCTTCTTGAGGATTTTTAGTTTGTAGAAACCTTCTTTGATTGTGTGGTTGATGTGAATTTTATTGTGAATTTTTTTATTGTGAATTTTTGACCCGTGCAATTTTTTTTAATCATTTTAATGTTTCATACCACCACCTTTCTTTTGAACTCACATATTTGATAACTGTTGGAAGATAGGCATGCTTCATTATTTTGCTTTTGTTTTAATATTTTTCATCAATAGGATTGAGACATGTAATCCCAGTGATTTTACAGTGGTGGTACTGAGACTTAGCTCTGATGTGGCAGTATTTTCCTTTCTATATGTTTTCAATCAGTATGCTGGTTATAATTATCTTTGTCCAGACACGGTTTTTAATATTTCAGCATATCCATGGACCGTCTTGCCAGTCTCCATATAGCCTGTGTATATGTAATTTTAAATTCACTCTTTCATTATTTATTTTTAGTCTCAATATCTCTTCAGTGCTTTGAAGATATAATTTGAATGAAGTGTTCTTCACAATTGGTCATACATGTCATTACCACATGTTTTAAAGAACAGGTAAATAGGTACATTTGAACTAAGGCCCTACTCATAATGACAATCCACACTTTGCACAGTTTGTTTTTTATCACTTGTTTTTAGACATTTTTATTTAAGGCACTTTGGCTGTTCAGTTTTCATTTAATCTTTTTTATTTGGTGTTTTATTTGGCATTTTATATTTTTTATCTCTTTTTTGGGTTTTAATTTTTGTATTATTATTATTAGGTGAAATGATCCTATACAATAGTGGATTCACAAACATTGTGGCCGTAGCCCTGCAGGCGTGTGATTAGTCCTGCTTCAATTTAGTAAGCATTCCCTATTTTAGTTTTCTTCTTTTTAATTTCCTTTGATTAATATCCTCTGATTCCCTGACAATTTATCACATTATAACCACTAGAATTGCATTATGGTTTATACTAACACCAAGTCAATCCTCTCCAGCACATTCCAATTTGTTCTCACAATTATTGTTTGCTCTCTGTAATACCTGCACACGACTGTGTCCTGTGTTCTGTTTCAATATTGGTTTTGTATTCCATTGTGTTGACAAAACACATACATGTTATGATTTACATCACTTTTAATGTTTGCACACTCATGTATGTTGTTTTTTAATTTTATCATTTGTTTATGTGTGCTCATTTACATTTTAATATTTGTTTTTAGTTGCCCCTGAGGCAGCTCTCGAACAAAGAGCGAAACTCGGCCAGAGTCGGGCAAATTTCAATAAAGGGCTTTTTCCTAGCGTGTAGCAGATGGACTCAGGACCAATGGGAATAGTGTACTCCTGATAGCAGTTGGAGACGGATCAGATTTCAATCTGACATCAGCCCTTAGTACATATACCCTGCAAGAAGTGCAGCTCTTCAGTATTTTCCGTCTCCTAGCAGTTAGGGACTATCTGCACGCTCTCACAGTGTTAGAATAAATTCAACAGAGAAAACTCAAATTCAGAAGAAAATGTACCTCTACAGATGAGCCCCGCTCTCCTGCGGTGATACCCTCGGGTCCTTCCCCCAGTTGAGAATTCCCAAGGTGATATCCGTGGTCCCTCGGAGGTAAGCCTCGGTCCGGTGGCCGATCCTCGGCGGGGACCTAGCCCCCGATTTCAGGTGCATCCTTGAGCGCGGCGGTGAAAGTATTTGCCCTCTCCCCCCGCAGCCGGAGACCGCCCGGAACGAAACCGGGAAACACTGAAGACAAGGTAAGGTAGAAATCTTCTTCAAAGGCTCTGGTCTCTGAGGTTCGAGGAGTCGCACAGGTCGCCGGCCGGGACCAGTGCTGCCGGGTTGATCCGCCCTAGCAGGGCTAGGCCCCGGTTAGATCCAAGGGTCCTCCCACATGGACATCCTCCCAGGTGGTCGCCATATTGCCCACGTGGTCGCCGTCGCCATTTTGGCCCCATTCGCCGCTCCGTCCGCCGTCTCGATCCGGGTGCACAAGGCTAGCTAGGCACACAAAATACATGTGCGCATAAAGCTACATGCACAAGTGCCGTGCGCATAAGATACGCGCACATTGCGCGCTTACGGGGCTGGCGCATACCCTCGTGCACTCAACCCGCACGCACATCTTAGACGCACCGGAGCGCATAAGGATTTATGCACCTATATCCATGGCACCGGAAACGGAGATCAAGGCTCAAGGCCTCTGCCCAGCATGCCACATCAGAGCCGCACAAAAGGCAGAGGCCAACGCCCTGTGCGTCCAGTGCGAGGAGGCCCTGGGAGATCCAGTCCACGGCCAGTCCTCCCAGGGCCGAGTACTAGCTCCTCAATGAGTACCCCGGACAATAAATAAATTTAAAAAATTGCAATAATTGTGTGTTGTCTGCAAATTTGATCGCATCGCTCATTGTTCCCTTTTCCAGATCATTTATAAATATATTAAAAAGCACCGGTCCCAGTACAGATCTCTGGGGCACTCTACTGTTTACCTTTCTCCATTAAGAAAACTGACCGTTTAGTCCTACTCTGTTTCCTACCTTTTAGCCATTTCACAATCCACAATAGGACATTGCCACCTAACATCTGACTTTTTAATTTTCTCAGGGGTCTCTCCTGAGGGACTTTGTCAAATGTTTTCTGAAAATCTAAAAGCACTATATCTACAGGCTCACCATTATCCACATTTATTAATCCCTTCAAAAAAAGGTAGCAGATTGGTGAAGCAAGATTTCCCTTGGATAAACCGCGTCTGGCTATCTGTTCTGAAATTTTTTCTTTAGAATAGTTTCTAGGATTTTTTCCAACACTGGTAACAGGCTCATCAATCTATAGCTTCCTGGATCGCCCTTTTTAAAGATTAGTGTTACACTGGCCACCCTTCAGTCTTCAGGTACAACAGACAATTTTGATAACAGACCTCTTACTAGTACTTTGTAACCCATTTCACTGTCGAGTTCTAGTTCAGACCTCTGGGTATATACCATCTTCACCAGATGGTTTGCTACTCTTTTCAGTTTGTCAGTTTGCCCTATTACATCTTTTGGGTTACCCATGATTTATTTGTTTCTCCAAATCATCAACATTAAACACCATTTCCAGGATGGGTATCTCCCCAACACTGAAGCAAAGAATGAATTCATTTTAGTTTTTTCATTATAGCCTCTCCTGGGCCTGAACATTGTGGACGTTTCTGCAGTTATAAATGTGGCTTTCTTTTATTGTTTGTAAGATGAGGGCGTGGAGGAGTGGCCCAGTGGTTCAGCAGGGAAGCCAGGGCTCCTTGTGACCTTGGGCAAGTCACTTTACCCTCCATTGCCTTAGGTGCTCATTTACTAAGCATTTCCCCATGGACACAGAATGGGAGAAAAGCCTTAGTGTAAATCAGACCCTTAGATTTCCCTGGGGACAGGGAAATACCTGCAGTACCTGAATATAATCTGCTTTGAAGTGCCTGAACAGCTGAATATAAATAAAATGGGGAGCAAAGTAATAAGTCTGAAATGGCAGCAGCTGATGCGCACAGGGCGTCTGGGGACAGGAATTAGGACCCAGCCTGGCTTTAGTGTTTTTCACAAGCCATTCCCAGCACTCTGACATTTTCTTATCTTTGTTTCTTGCTCTTGTAATCACGATATGAAGGGTTTAAAGAGGGGACGTGCCACCAGGGCTCTCTTGTACCACTCACTGGTTTTCCAGCATGGCATGACAAAACAGTGGCAAAACGAAGCAGATGGATGTGCCGTCTCAACCGGTGGGCAGCCAGTTCCTCTACCCCGCCCCAGGCTGCTTCCCATCTGCAGGAAGATGGAACAGAAACGGCCCTTTACTCTAATCCACTTACATCTTAAGGCACCAGCTGGTGTAGGCTGCAGTAATTGTGCCCCTCGGCTACAGAGCATTTATTATTACACTAATTCAATACAGACCTTCAGTCTGGCCAGCCTGCCTCGGTGATCATCCAGTAAAATGTGGCAGGACCTGGGTTTGGTTTCTGCTCTCCGGGGCAGTTGTGACTGGGGATGCTGCAGAAGCAGCATGGGGGCCTGTGATTCTTGATGGCTACCCCTCCCCCACCCTGGCTGAGGACTCTGTCACTGTGGGGCCGATGCAGTAATCTTCGTGGAAAGCGGGCGCTGACTTTTCAACGCCCGCTTTCTTAACACACGCATGGCGCCCTCAAGGGGGGGGCGCCATGCAATATGTAAATTAGGGGGTTGCGCTAGGAAGGAGACGCTAGGGTCGCTTGCGCGACCTTAGCGCCCTCCTTGCCAACACGACCCGCCGCAGCTGCCGGTTATGAAGATCAACACCGGTAAACTCTGCGTCGGTTTTCATAACCTGCCTGTCTGCCAGTAATGAAACGGCCGCTGAGTTTACCAGCATCGGTCTTCATATCTCGGCGGTCTGCAGAGTTATTTATTTATTTGTTCATTACTTTTTCTGCTTTTCTGTACTTCTTTTCAATGCACTCAGCTATTAACGCCTGCTCCAGGTAGGCGTTAATATCTGAGCGATAAATATGCATCTGAGACGCACAATTACCTTTTTGCATTTGGCGTGAATGAGTAATAGCCTCCTTCACATGTATTTGCATGTGATGAGCGCTATCTCATTCACTCCGCGTTGGATGCGCGTTAGATAGGCGCTGATCCCCCTATTGCGTCCGACAGTGGGTTAAACAGTGCGCTTGGCTGAGCGCACTGTATTGCATCGGCCCCTGTGAGGGCTGGGAAGTGGATATAAAATAGAAGAAATCTCCAGATATGTTGTGAATGAAAGCTCATGGTGCTGTACTCTCAGCCCTGATTCCAGACTGAACTGGAAGTCTAAACCAGGACAAATCTGCCCAGGGAATCCTTGCTCTCACTACAAAACTTGGGCAGAGGGCTAAGTTGTTGGCTTGGAGGGATGAGGTTTTAACATCCCGGGAGAATTCATTCATAACATCTCTCTGGTGTCCCTATCCCCTTTATAACCAGGGTTCAACCTGGGATCCCTGTAAAGTAATTGTCTCCTTTTTCCCGCCTCCATGTGTGTTTAATTTTTTTCCATCGATAAGCAGGACTGAATTAGCCAGGACATGTGGGTGATGTCATCCAGCAGCCAGAGCTGTAGTGTGCCTATGGCCATATTCACCACTACTGAAAGGCACCATAGCGCTGCCATGTGGGCCTCAGTAAGTGTAAAAGCAGCGCAGTGCTCTCGCCACACTGATGATTCTGGCGGGGCTGTGCTGCTTTTCTCCACTCATAGGCGTCTGAACAGGGGAGGGCCACTGAAAACGGGAGAAGCCTCATTGGTGGCAGTGGGACTATGCATGATTTTCTTAACTTTGCTCACCCCTGCGGTGCTGCCGCGATCCCCTCGCTCACCCTCCCTGCTCCTGAACAATGGAAGGACTGCAGCCTTGCAGCACGGGCTGCTTCTTCCCTCCCAGCTGTCAGCACCTGATGATGTCATTCAGGCACCGGCAGCCGAGAAGGAGGAAGCAGCCCGTGCTGCAAGGTCGCAATCCTTCGATTGTTCAGGAGCAGGGAGGGTGAGCGAGGGGATCGTGGCAGCACCACGGGGATGAGTACCATGCACTGAAATCATTCACTGGCCACCCACAGTGAGTGAGGGGACTGTGGGTGAGCAGGGCCGGTGGAACCACTAGATGAACTAGGCCTGACCATAAGGTGGCGCAAGTAGGGGGGGTTCTATAATGAGGCAGGGTGAGGCGGCCGCTTCAGGGGGCAGAATTTTGAAGCTGCAAAAAGTGCCCCTTCAAAATTCTGCCCAGACCCCACCACCCTGCCTCCCCCCTTGTCGTGCCATCCTCCCGACCCACACCCCCCCCCCCAAGATTCACGAAAACCCCTGGTAGTCCAGAGGGGGGCCCGGGAGCGATCTGCCACTCCTGGGCCATCGGCTACCACTAACCAAAATGGCGCCGGTGGCCTTTAGCCCTTACCATGTGATAGGGGCTACCGGTGCCATTAGCCAGCCCCTGTCCCATGGTAGGCTCCACCAGGGTTTTCATGAGTCTTGGGGGGAGGTTATTTTATTTAAATTTGAGGGGGTGGCATGTAGTCCCTGCCTCAGGTGGCACGAGCCATGTGGTGTCACAAGCGGTGGCTTCAAAGAGTGGCCCCACATGGCTCACGCCCCCTAAAGGGGGAGGCAACATGACTAGAGGAGGTGGCGGCGCGACGGGGTGGGTGGGCACAAGGCAGAATGTGCCTAGGGCGCCTAATCCCCTTGCACCAGCCCTGTGGGACGGGGAACAAGACTGCTGGGGACTAGGGGGGGAGACGGGACTGTGGAACAAGATTTCTGGGGAATAGGGGAGCTGGGGAGCAAGACTGCTGAGAAGTGGAGGTCTGGTAGTGGAGGGACCTGAAGAACGAGACTGCTGCTGCTTCAGTGGAGAGTGAGAGAGAGCGCATGTGTATGGGAGAGTGAGAAAGAGAGAGCAGATGAGTGGGAGACAGCATGTTTGTTTGTGTGTGGGAGAGAGAGAGAGTATGTGTGTATGTGTGTGGGAGACTGACCTCACTTCCTCTCTGCCTGCAAATCCATGGCAATTTTAGGGCATCTGGAAATCAAAAGTTCCCAGGTATGGATAATGGGGGATTTTTTAAAATCCTTATTAGTTTTAATTATTGGGTATTATTTGATGTTGTTTTAAATATTTTATTGATATTTGGAAAATTTGTATGTGAGTTTTAAATTATTGAATCTATTCTATTTAGTTTTTAATTATTTTTTTTTATTGGTTATGACTAATTTTATTGTTTTATGAGGAATGGTAATGCTTCTGTTTTTCTTTTGTTGCAGTGCATATAGAATTTGTTTTGTCACAGTTTCAGTTCCGTTTTTGTCTGTACACTTTTATTTATATTTTATGGTCTCTCTATTCTGTATTTGAGGGTCTATGTGTTTTGCATGTGTCATTGAAATGAGATATTCCAAGTATGTAGTTTTATATAGGGATCTATAGCAGCTTGCTTGTTCTGTTTTCCTAATAGGGGGTGTATTACTGTTTTAGGTCTGGTTAAATATTTGCAGTGTTAACTTTCATAGGTAGAGTTGTTGCTGTTTGAGTGCTGGCAATTAGTGTTGTTTTGATATAGAAAGTTTATTTCATTGTAATTCTATTTCTTGTGGCTCTCTGAGGGTCATGCCCATGCCCAAAATGCATTACAGTAGGCTTAATACCATATGAGTTCCAAGTGTCTCTTGCTTTTTTGCAGGGTTTTCTGGTTGGCACTACAGCAGAGTATGTTAATATAATATCCATATTGAAAGTGATGTTTTTACCTCAGACGACTATGCTTTGAATTCCATATTTCATGTAAAATCTGTAATTGTAAATGCATTTTTAATTGTGCATGATGGGGTGGGGGTGCAAAGCTGTAAGGTTTTCTTAGGGCACCTAATACCCTTGCACAGGCCGTGGCATTGCTGTAACAGACTCTCCCAACTTGTGTTAGCATGGTTGTATAATGGGTGAGGGCACAGTTTTTCACTTGGCCATAGGCGCCACATTGCCTGGCTATAGCTCTGCCAGCAGCATCAAACGGACCTGTCTCTCCAAGCTTGTAGAGGTTTTTGCTGTACTGAGCACGTGCGAGAATTCCTACTTGGGTGTTGCCTTGTGAGCCCCCTCGGTCTTTTTCCTTCTGAGCACGGACGTGCACCTCTATCACTCTTATATTTTTTCTAATAATTTCACCTTGCTGCTTCATCAGCCTCCCAAAGAGCACTTTTCAATGATACCTTAAGAGAAGAAATATTTCCCCCCTCACAAAGTCAGGAAAGAAAACTACAATAAGTGATTTTAAGGACTGTATTTGCAGCTGAAAAATGTCCATTAAGCTTTGTTATATTTGTCTGGTCCTGTCTACAACCAGGCTAATTGTAGAAACTATGGACAGATGTCCCCTGCATACTCAGAAAGAAGGGCCTACAGAATGGAGGAACTGGGAAAGGTTCAGAGATGCCATGGTTAGTCCTTCTTCCGAAGCGCAGTTTTGTCTGCCTCACCGGAAGGAAGTTGAGCGGGAGCTCCTCCAAAATATCTCCCCCATCAGCAGATTCTCTGGGTCAAGTAGACACAGCTGACATGTGTCCAAAAGAAGATGCCCTTCCTCAGAACATTCTGAGCATGCTGCCTCAAACAAGCATAGACGCTTGAGTGCATTGGCGCCATTGACGAACAGAGCTGCATTTGAATTCATGAAGGATTTCTTTACCTCTTTGGTGGCCAAAGAAAAAGAGAGTACCATCCAGTCTCCCCTGACCAGGATTTCAACATTCCTCTCACTAGAGGGAGTCCCGCTGTCTTGAGATCACACTTCTCTGCCATCAGAAACTCCGCAAGGAAGTTCTAGCCCACATCCTTCTCTCACAGTGGACTCTAGCCACTCGGAGGAAGTGCATCGGTCCGTCCAAGGCGACCAAAGACCTGCCTCAGTCAATGGAGTCCTGGATTAGAGTTCCCTGACTTTGGGCTCTGAAGTAGACTTGATGGGGATACCATTTAACTCCCCCTTCAGAACTTATAAAAGACCTTTCGTACTGAAAACTTTTGGACAAGTTGGGAAAAGCCCTGGGGATAAGTGTGTGTAAGGACAAAAACCCTGGCACAAATGTTTGTTTTATCCAAATTCTGGAAACACCAGCGGAGCCTGCAGCGCTTCCAATCCATCAAATCCTTCAAGAATTACAAACGAGAATGTGGGAAACTCCCGTTACCTGCATGCTAGTATCAAGGAAACTGGACCAACAGGGTAAAAAAATTTCCAGGGTTTGGATTTAATGGTAGAATTTGCTCTAAGGAGAGTGAAGAAAACTAGGATATACTCAAATACGCCACCAGGAAAGGATCCCCGGCTCTTAGACAACTTTGGAAAAAAGATGTTTCAAAGCTCCATGCTAACTGCAAGGATTTCTCATCACCAGTTCTACATGGTCCAATACTTTCATGTCTGTATATAAAGGCTTAAGCCCTTTCTTCTGTCTGGAAGTACTAGTGTATTGCATATCCTCAACCACTTTGATGCCAAAGAATGTGTACACCATCTGATTCGTTCTGTCTGAGGCATTCAACACTACTACATGTTCCTCCTCAGCCTCCATTGGAGCAAGCCGCATGGCCTAGTTCAGAGGCAGTAGCGTGCAAGATGATATCCACTAAAAGTTGGTGGATGTGCTCTGCCTTGGTGACAATCTCTTCATAGAAAAGCTTAGGCAAACAGTGGCACAAATTAAGAAACAGAATGCCGTCGGCAAAAAGCCACACAACAAGTCCAACCTGGACAAAGTTTTTGATCACCTTTCAAACCCAGCAACTAGTCATTTTTGTAGGAGGGAGAATCCATCACCACCTGAAGGAGTGGCACAAGATCGCGAAAGACCATTGTTCAGACTTCAGTCCAGATCCATCTTATTTAAAGCAGCAGTTGCTCCTTTATCATCGTGCAATAGAACCAATTCCTTCCAGACTATATGGCCAAGGGTTCTACTCCTGCCACTTCCTCATCCCTAAGAAGTCTGGGGACTGAGACCCAACCTGGATTTAAGAAGCCTAAACAAGTACGTTCTCCAGGAGAAATTCAAAATGAATTCTCTCCACATAATCCTTCCTTTCATCCAGAAGGGGGAGTGTTGTGCACTCTGGATTTAAGATGCATATGCTCTTATTTCCATCTTCATTCAGGCAGACAACCAGGTTGCCATGTTCTTTGTAAACAAACAAGGAGGCACAGGGTTATGGACTCTAACAGTGTTAAAGATATGGGGTTGGGCAACCAAATATCATACCATGCTGCAAACGACCTACCTTCTGGGAATCTCCAGCACATTACCAGATTGCCTCAGCAGAATCTTTTGACCACACGAATGGTGACTGCAGCAATCAACAGCCAACAAGCTGTTCAATCTGTGGGTTCTCCTAGTCATAGACCTATTTGCATCAGAAGAAAACAGAAAACTCAGAACAGCTCAGGATGCTTTTCTGCTGAACTGGAATGCAGATTTCATGTGCTTTTCCACCGATCCCAGTGATATTCAGTGTGTAAAAAGTACTCAAAGACAAAGTCAGTCTAATCCTCATAGCTCCAGCATGGCCTAGACCAGTTTGGATTCCATATCTAGTGCAACTATCTAGTTGATCAGATCTGTCCTTATTAACCCAAGAAGGACACCTATTTGATCCAAAGTTACCATCCCTTAATCTGATAGCTTGGATGTTGAATACTTAGTAATCACTGGATTATGCTTACCAAAGGAAGTGGACAACATCATGATATCTGCAAGAAAACAATCGACTAGGAGACCTCATGTTTTTAAATGGAAAAGATTTTCCACAAAATTCACAAAATTCCTTGGCTCCATTCTCATGCAAACCCAAAGACTTGCTTAACTACTTGGTTTCTCTATCTGCTTGGGGTCTCAGGACTTCATCAGGACTTCATCAGTGTGAGTACATCTCAGCGCTATAACTGCTTATCATATTCAGATCAAGTGTAAACCTATCTCCACTCATCCATTAGGGTCCAAGTTCATGAAATGTTTATGGCAGATTAAACCTCCAGTCTCAAAGCCACCTGTTCCATAGGATCTAAACGTGGTAATAGTACAGCTCATGAAACTGCAGTTTGAACCATTGGAATTGGCTTCTCTCAGGTTACTAACATGGAAAGTATTTTATTTTATATTTAAATCTGTTTAACATTTCAAAAGTTAAACAAAAGAACAGCTAGGAACGTAAGTTACATATTGTATTCTGATACATACCACATGTTAATGTAACTATTATAATACCCTATACAGATTATCCAACCCCTCTAAGTCTTCCTCCCTCTAACCTACCATCCCCTGGTTGGGAAGGCAAATAACATAAAAAGGAAAGATAGAAAACAAAAAGAGGAAATTCAAAAATCCAAAACATTCAACATTTAGATCATCCAGACATCTAAAGTTCTTTCCCTGTTCAGTAAAGAATAGTGCTTACTCGAAAGTTTTTCCATAATAATAGATTATGAATACTATTGTGCCATTGGGTAAGAGAAGGCACATCCAGTTCTCTCCAGATAATTAAAATAGCTGTAGCGGCCAAGATAAAGACTTTATTAATCCATATTCTCTGTTTCATATTTCCCAAAAAGGACATTGAAAATGTTCTGAATAGTTCAATTTGTGGTAAAAAAAAAAAAAAAGGGATTTTGCTGACATAAAGAAAGACCTGCTTCCAAAAAGGATTAACGAGACTGCAGTCCCATAGAGAGTGACCCAAATGAGCAATCTCTTTTTCTTAGCGTTCAGTCAGATGAATCCAGAACAAGTAGGTTATGCACCTCTACCAGCAGATGGAGACGGAGCAAAATGACGTCACAGTACATATAGCCTTGCAGTGACATCAGCCTGCCAGTATTCTCCGTCTCCAGCAGTTGGTGGACATGTATCGCCCCACTGGGGATTGCTTTATTTAAAGAAAAGGAGAATTAAGGAGATAAATCTGCTCTGCTCTCCTGTGGGGATACCAAATGGTCCCTCCCACAGTTGAGAATTCTTGAGTGATTTCCGTGCATCCTCAGTCGAGTGCCTTCATCTGGTAGCTGGTTTCAGCCAGCGTGGACTTAACTGATTGAGCAGTTGAAAGGTAGCAGGTGCAGGAAGCTGAGCACAGCGGTGAAGGCACATGCCCTCTCTCCCCGCAGCCAGAGAACATCTCTGTACTCAGCCAGGTAAGGCTGAGCTCCGGTAAGTTTCCAAAAAAAAGGAAATGTTTATGGTGTAGGACTTCCTGGTCTCTGTGCTAGGCACACTGGTTTGATGTTCATCTTGCTCCATGGGAGGTTGAGGGACGGCAGTCTAGCAGGTTGAGCTAGGCCCTGCTCCATGCTTTTTCGCTGCGCACCGCATGGTAGGCTGTAATGGCATTTCGCGCACTTTCTAAGGCTGCCCTCTACATGATTGTCAGTCCGGCCTGTGCGTCTAGCTGTGCGCCCAGGTTGGGCGCCCAGTTTTTGGACACACAGTTGGGCCTTGTCATCTGTGCGTCCACGTTTAAGCAACGCAGTAATGGCCACTCACCTTCCTCTGACCACAAGTAGTACTGGGCGCTTACGTTTTTTGTGCCCTTATTTTGTGCGCCTAAGTGTGACACGCCTTAGTGTTAGATGAATAATTTTTGGACGACTAGGTTGAGCGCGCATATAAAAAATTAAAACCAGCTAGACGCATGCCTCTAGCTGCCGTCTCAGCAACCTGTCGGCCATAATGGCGCCTGTACCTAAGAAGTCTAAGCGCCTTTCTCTTTGCACTGTCTATCATATTCAGGCATCTTAGCCAGGAGAGTGCCTGCCAATTTGTGCCAACGCTGTTTGGAGGCTCAGGGAGGACTGTCTTCCTCTGATCTTGTTAAGCCTGGTTTCTCCCAGCCAGATGTAGGTCTGGGTAAAGATGGCTCAGTTGTGGTGCCTGATTTTGGAACTCCCCTAACTGTTTCCTAGCAGGTCAAAGGTAGTGCCGGCGCCATTTTGTTTTTTTGTCCCCCGACGTCAGGAGTGTAGGAGATCGCTCCCGGACCCCTGCTGGACCCCCAGGGACTTTTGGCCAGCTTGGGGGGGCCTCCTGACCCCCACAAGACTAGCCAAAAGTCCAGCGGGGGTCCGGAACGACCTCCTGCAGTCGAATCGTGTTGCCATACGGCCGGCGCCATTTTGCACAAAATTACGTATGGCCGGCGCCATTTTCCGTACGGAAAAACGATTCGCGGTAGGAGATCGTTCCGGACCCCCGCTGGACTTTTGGCAAGTCTTGTGGGGGTCAGGAGGCCCCCCCAAGCTGGCCAAAAGTCCCTGGGGGTCCAGCGGGGGTCCGGGAGCGATCTCCTACGCTCCTGCCATCGGGGACAAAAAACAAAATGGCGCCGGCGCTACCTTTGCCCTGTCATATGACAGGTCAAAGGTAGCGCCGGCGCCATTTCTACAATGCACGGAGGTCCGAGAGTAAAAGATCACACCGGGACCCTTCCTCTGGACCCCAGGTAATTTAAGGCATTTTGGGGGGGTTCGGGAGGGTGGGGGATTTATTTTAAAGGGTCGGGGTGGGTTTTAGGGTTGTTTTAGTGTGCCGGTTTTCCCGCCCTCCCCTTCCCCTCCCCCTTCCCCTGATTTACGATTTTTTGACGATAAATCGGGGGAATTGTTATTGTATCGCGGCTCTAATGATTTTTGACGATTTAAAATATATCGGACGATATTTTAAATCGTCAAAAAACGATTCACATCCCTAATATATATCTATATATAGCACCACTTGCCTTCTGAGGCGATACCATGCGGTCCCTCTTTCAGTAGAGTGCCTTCAGTCCAGTAACCTTGAGTAGCATGGACCTACATTTTAATTAGTGTTTGCAGGCCGAAAGAGGCTCGGTTGTGAAGGTTTTCGCCCTCTCCCTCCATAACCGGGACCCGTTCCTGTTCTCAGCCAGGGAGGGAGAAGAAAAAGCTCACGTCTCTGGGGAGTTCTGTGAGGAAGTAGTGCAGGCATGGCAGGTTGAACAGCCATTTGGCTAGGCCCTGCTTCTGTGACGTCAGCTTTTGCTCTATCTGCTGGCAGCAGTGCATAACCCATTCATGGAGATTGACCTGCCCCTACTAGAGAAAAGGAAATTATCAGGCAAGTAGTAATTTCTCCTTATTGATAGAAAACACAAGTTCGCTTGCTGTAAATGGTGTTTTACGTTGATAGCAGGATGAATTATCCATGGTCAATACCAGCCTACCTCCCTCAAGAGTCGACTACCTAGCTAGATTTAACTATGAAATCAACTGAGGGGGATTCATGCGGGAATACCCACGCATGCTTAGTAGATCAGAAGCTCTACTACCTTGAAGAGAGAGATCTGTTCAGTGCCGCTGGATAATGTCATCCACGTCATGGCTAATTCACACTATCTACAGAAACCACCATTTACAGTAAGCAAACTTTCTTCTTTACTTTTCAGTATTTATTTTCATAATAATACATTGTTTCTGGTACATTAGTTTCACGACAGTTCAGGATAATTCACTCGTCCTAGCTCATGGTCTAGGGGTGTAAGCAAGTTTAGGGGTGCAGGGACGTGTCTGCTAAAGGACACTTTCAGTTGCCCTCCCACCTTACTTCATGATCCTAAGCTTAGGAAAAAGATAATGTGTTCTCCTCAGAAATAGACTTTATTGATCAGATTTGGCAGGACATAGCATTTAGAAAATAACAATAATACATGTCTCTATCATCTTGGCTACTAAGCACCAGTTACACTAAAGAAAGTTCTGTAGCCTGCTTAATATTAATACTTATGGCTAACATACCCCTGGTCCCAACTGCAGTCTCCCCTGTTTACTTCTGAAGCAGGCTCTGGCTGGAGAGCTGGATAATGTGGGCAGGCGAGGAGACTTGGTACTGGTTCTGGAAGAGCTACTGGCTGTCTGGGGGCTTGCTTCTGGGTCCCTTCCCATACTGGCATAGCTGTCAGGCTGCTCTCAGCTCCCCGTCGCCTCAGACTGCTCACCACCACGTCTCTCATCAGGGCGCCTTCTCTCTCTCCAGTCTCCTGACCACACCTAGTCTTCTTCCTCCTTGATAGCAGGGAGTGCTGGTCTGCTTCGGAGTCTCCTTTCGCTCTTCTTTCCTTCCAATTCACTCTTCTGGTTTCGCCTTCAGGGTTGCTCTCAGGCCTAGGGTTCACTCCCCTTGGGGGTCCTTTCATCTTCCTTATTTGCCCCGCCCCCCATCTTATACTTTCCAGCTGATAAATATGCATAAGCTCATGCATAATCACATGGTAGGTTGAGGGTCTTTGCCGCATTGCAGGCCTTTTTCCCCCTCCCATCTCTTTGGGGGAGATCTGCCACATCTGTATGCCAAGCTGTTATGCCAGAGTGTTTTCTCTATCTTGGACTGCCCCCTCTTCCAAGGGTGGGGGTCTTTCTGACATCTGGACTTGGTTTACCGATCCATGACCCGTGCTTAGGGCTTATCTGCTTTGTCCTTCTGTCTTCTTTTTTATTTAAAATTGCACTTACAAACAGCAGATCTAGATAACGTATCTTTCAGTGTAAAGTTCTCATCAGGGCAAGGTTTCTTCTTTTTCCGCTGAAACAGTGTTTTTTTGGGGGGGCCTGTCAGTCTTTGACTTGGTTATGATGATTCATTTTTGGCACTTTCAATGGTAAAACATGGGATATCTCCCTACAGGGGCTGGTCCTCTGAGACAGAATAGGAGCCCCAAGGTACTTCTGGTCCCAAGAGAGCAGCACAGGATCCACTGGGGTAGTGGAATCAGAGTCTGCAGGGTTCCTATGGCAAACCTGAAAATTTGACAGAGGTTGCTGTTATCATTTCAGTTATGGTTTTGTCCTGGAATACATTTGTAGTAGCTGTCCTGTGCAGACCTCACTATTTCTATTGATTGTACCTGGGGTGGCGCAGGCTGGGAGTTTCGGGGACTCTCTGGGCAGAGATTGAGGCATTGTGCGTTTAGTGGTTTTTGACCTCTTCTGATTTCACCTTCTTTTTTCTGTTAAGGCTAAATTCCTTGAACATGCCTCTGTCTTTCTGAATTCAAGAAAGCACAGGGGATCTTTGAGGAAATGGTAGGGATTGTAGAGCTGAACAGATGGTGTGGTTGGGCTGACTCGCTATGCTATATGTTGGTTTTTTTTCTGTCATCATATTCCTATATTTCTGTTTACAGATGGAGGATACTCTTGGGAGACCCGTGGCCCCGTGGCCCCGTTGGCTACCCTGTTATGTGGTAGGCTCACAGTCTTGGGCTTGGCAGTATTAGCCATCACTGGGGCTTGGATGACCCACTACAGGGGAGGATTTGCCTGGGAAGGAAGCCTTCAGTTCAACGTCCATCCGCTCTGCATGGTTATTGGCATGGTTTTCCTATGTGGGGATGGTGAGTGACCCCAAATCTGAAACAAATAATGTGCTTCAAACAGCCAAGAGAAGCAGACAGACTAACCAGGGGGCTACTTTTCATAGTATTTCTGTCTTAGGGATAGTACTGGACTAGCAGGGGGAGTGCTCTAGGGGAGGAGTGAGGTGCATTGGCAGAAGTGTGAGTGTGTATTGGGGGGGGGGGGGGGAGAATCGCTGTTCTGGAATAGCAGGGTATGCTCTAGAGCAAATGGTTCTCACATGCATGACACTGAGAACATGACTGTCACAGAGCTAAATGTAAACATACTCTCTACATCCACAGGAATGCCCCAACCCCCAATAACTAGGATATTTCCCATACAACTTACCATACAAAGAAAGATATTCTAATTCTGGTGTCATCTCAGTAACAGCAACACAAACTCCCTCTACTACCAGGCACAATAGCCCTACTTACGAAAAGGCAGCAGTTCACCCACCCATGCATGTCCTATTGAGAAACACACAAATGCCTATATGCTAGTAAAATACCTCACTTCAGTCACATACATAGAACCAACCTGTGTCAAATTCAGAAAAGACCACAAATTACAAATATGGAGACAGAAACTGGAATGGAAACCCCCCCAAAAAGCCACTTTGCATTCAATACAAACCTGGAGAAATAGAATCAGAAATATAGCACCCATCACATTCCCAGGATCTGCAATAATGCACACAAACTAATCTGTAAAAGTTACACCTGTATTATGGAACACACTCAAATAGTAACAACCCAACTTATGAAATGGCAACACTACAAATATGAATCCAGGCCACCTGAACTTACCCTCTCCTACTCCATTCTCTTGCAGGCCATCAGTGGCTGCTGAAGCTCTGTCCTCTTGGTCTTTTTCCTTGGGGCTTGCACCAGTCTCTCTCTCTCACACACCAGTCACACACACATGCACACGCACTCATGTCACCTCCCTGACCGATCTTTCTCTTTCACATAAAAACACGCACATACGTGCTTCCGACTCCCATACTCGCGTGCTCTCTCTCTAGCACACACTTCCTTCCTTACAAGTCTTTCTCTTAATCACGCAGATGCGCTCTCACACTTACACACACGCTGTCACAAACATGCTCTCTCTCTTATACAAACGCTCTCAATCACACACATGCTCTCTCACTTACACGGTGGCTCGCTTTCTCACTCCCCCCTCCTCCCTAAGCACAAGTGGCAGCTACAGCAGCTTCCTCCTCCACCTCAGTGCTGCTGTCTCCTGTTGCTGATTGCCGGCTGCTCTGCATTTTTGCTCCAGGCCTTCACTGCTTCTCATGTCCAATGCTTTCTGCAGCTTTTAAAGGCAGCATGGTCCTTTTTTTTCCCCGTCTGCTCTGCTGCACATCATTTCCTCCTCTTCCAGCCGTGGGGACAGGAAGAAGAAAGGGCCATGCTGCTACGGTAATGTTGCCAGCTTCCACTAACACTTCTGCCATTCCTGCCTGGGCTTGAAAATGCTGATAGTCCGGGTGGGAACAGCAGCAGTGGTAACTGAGAATGTCTGTGTCTTGTGGGGTGGAAGCAACCAGGGCAGCGGGAGACCTGTTGGTGTTGGCAACACACTGGTTGAGAATCGCTGCTCTTAACAGGCCGATACAGTAAAGTCCGCGGGAGAGCGGGCGAATGCCTGCTCTCCTGGCGCGTGCACAGGCCACTCTCCTGTGCGCGCGATTCTGTATTTAAATGAGGCCCGGCGGTAAAAACAGGCAAAGGAGCGCTAGGGACACTAGCGCGTCCCTAGCGCCTCCTTTTGGACCAGAGCGGCGGCTGTCAGTGGGTTTGACAGCCGACGCTCAATTTTGCCGGCATCGGTTCTCCGACCCGCTGATAGCCACGGGCTCAGAAACGCGA